>NC_083722.1:1631590-1955909 GCF_028564815.1 Eubalaena glacialis
TGCAATCACAGCTAGTCTGAGAAGGTGACCCTAGCTTTTTTTTTTTTTTTGAAGATGAGTGAAAATTGTACTCCAGAAAGAAATTAGAATACAAGTAAGACTAAAAATAGAAAATCAAATTTAAATCCATAGAGTTAAATCTTTAGTAAACTAGCTTGGGTGTAAGTGCACTAATCTGTTTTATATTCATTGTAATATGGTGTCCCCTTGACGTGCTTAGAGCATCAGAAAGACTTATACCTATTAAATCTTTGGAAGAGTCTGATTAATTTTTGTTACCAATCATTTGTTTAAATGTTGAGTCAAATTTGTTAACTTCATAACTTTATATTTAATAGTTATTTAATAATATAGCTTTTTATTTAACAGTTAGGTATATGACAAGAGGGTGTAAAATATTTAGAGAAGTGTGAAGTGTTTAAAAAAGAGTCAGTGGGCAACAAAGTACAAATGATAGTGAGCTTCTTTTCCTCTCCATATATAAAAGCTTCTCAGATATTGAAGAATTTTTATCATAAAACAGATTGGCCAGTTGAAGAGACAACTAATCTCTTTTATAGAGAAAAGGGTATTATTTATTGGATATAGAGTATCCTTCGGTCTGTATTTATCAAGAGATTCCTTTCTCAATTGACAAATTTTTGTTGATGTGATTAGTCTGCAGGTTCTCCCTGCCTGTTTTTCACATAGCTCACTGCTGAAGCTGTAATTCTTTTTTTTTTTTTTTTTCCAAAAGAGCACTATTACTTATTATCTGTGACCATTTTTCAATTCCACAAGAGAATAGATGAACTGCACAGTCTCTGTAATCTTGTAAAGGCATTTGGCCTGGAAGATGCTCCTTGGCTGTGTGCCAGTAACAGTGGCTCCAGGGACAATGTTTAGTTAGTCCAAAGTGAGCAACTTTAACTTTTACTGCTTAATTTCTGCTCAGCTTTTCAGAATTGGCTCAACATTCAGTACTAGGATGAAGCTTATGAAAAGGAATTTCCATGTCCACGGAAGAACCAAGACTGCTGAGAGGTTACAGTATGAAAACCGAAAAGGAAAAAAAATCTATCCTAAACTGATTTTATTAACTGTCGATAATTACTTTAGAGTATTTAATACAGTCTCCTACTGTATCAACCTGTATCAGGAAGCTGCATTCACACAGTCCTTCTGGGAAGCCAGTTGGTGGCCCAAGCTGGCTCGAGGTTTGATGAGAAAAACCACCAGAGGGGTGGTAATTCTCCGATTTCCCTCTTTCTCCCTCTTTCTCTTCCCTTCCGGCTTTACCCACCTTCTCTTCGGGCTGTTGAAGATATATTGCCTTTCAGTACTTACAGATGATGTTTTCATAGGCTCTAATGAGGTCCCAGCAGTTTCTAACAATAACAGGACATTCCCGTTCCTAAGATATATTATGTGTTTTCCCTAATCTTTCTCCCTTGAATGAAATGCTTAGAAGTATGTTAGCCCCCAATTCCCTTTCCTTTACCATGATAGATAGTCCAGTTACTAAATAGAGCTAAATACTTTGCTATGACTTTTATAATACTCACTTGATTTTGAATAGAATCCCACAAAGAAGAGCACTTGTGTGCTTTGAATGTGCTTTCTGGTAGATACCCTGAGCGCGGGCGAAGCACCTGTTTGCCATCCTGGCCAGCCCTGCATCCTGATGGCGATTCTGGGGACGTTCCCTGGTCGTTGTGGGGAGCTGGTCAGGGCAGATGCTCCCCTGTCCCTCCGGTTGTGATTCTAGCCCCACGTGACAAGGACTCACCCCCTTGGCCCAGCTGGCTGGAGAGGTCGCGTCTCTGGCTGCCAGACGAGGAGGTGGTGTTTGGGAGGAGATTTGTGGCCACGAGCTCCCCACCCCCCCCCACCCCCCCACCCCCCCCCCCCGCTGCCTTCTGCGGAAACGGGCGGGAGCCAAGTCTAGAGGTAGCTTTCTCCTTAAAGATCAGACAGCTTAAAAGTAAGCAACAAAGAAAGGGCCGCGCCGTGTCCCTGGCGAGTATCTGTGATGCGACACGCGGGCACTTGGGCAGAATGGGCACCCACCTTTGAGGGGCTGCGGTGCAGGGCTGCCTTTCAGCCGGAGGGGCTCTGAGGGGGACGCGCGCCGTGACCCCGGGGCGGCGGCTCTAGTTTGCTGCTGGGCGCCAAGGCCGGGTGCCTTTCACTCTGCCCTGAAGCCAGCGTGTTATAAATGGGCAGGTTGGGTCTCCAAACCAGCGAGGAAGCCAGCTTGAAAAATCGTCCTGGGAAAAGCAGGAAGCATTCGTTCTCCGCTCGGAAAGCCGCTGTGCCCTGAGAGGCCGGCAGCTCGCAGGGCCTCAGGCCCGCGCCCTCGGGGTCGCCGCCCGGTGGCCGCAGGTCTCGCCTCGTCCCAGGCGTCCGCTCCCGGCCCGTCCTTCACCGCTCACACTCGGGGCTCGGTTTCTGCTCACCGATTCTCTTTCGAGATGACCTGGAGACAGTTCCGAGGAGCCTCCCGTTCCCAGATTCCTGCGGGAGAGACACAGCGGAGCCGGTCCACACGGCCTGTGCTGACCCTCGTCTTCCGTCCTGTTTCCCGGCCAGCTGCCTTTGCGCTTCACGCTTGTCACGACTGAAACACGTTCCAGCCGGGCGCAGAGGCAGTAGGCTGGTCATCTGCTCCACGCGGGCCCCGGGTCCCATCCTCGTACCCCGAGTCCTAGCTGGGGGGGCCTCCTTCCACCCTTGGGCAGATGGGCCCCCCCCCCAGGATGTTCTTTGTAGGGTTGGAGCCCGGGATCCATTTTACTTAGTTGTTGTCTGTCCATTTCTTCCAAACAAGCCGTCTGTCCCCAAAAAAGGATCAAATGGAAAACTTCATAAATACTCCAAATAGTGGAAACAAGAAGTGGAATAAAAGTGATGTAGCTATTCACAGAAAACATGCTGTCATTTCTCCTCTGTAAATATATACTATTCATTTTCAGAAACAGGCTATGCCTAAAGCTGAAGAAGAACCCTCACGGCCTCCCGGGCTTTGGGACACTGTCGAGAGCTGCTCCCAGTGATGTGCGGGTGCCCTTGGGGTGTGTGGGGCACGGCTGCAGGGCCAGGGAAACCTCTGAGAAGTAGGTATGGTTTCTAGTGCAGAAATGCAAAGCGATGCTTGGAGGGGTCCCCAGGGGCCGGGGTCCTGTGACTCGTTGGACAGATACTTCTTCAGCATCCATCACCCAATTCCCATGAGCTAATTTCTAAGCCGTACCCAACTTCTTCCTATAAACCTTATTCAGATAATAATAATAATAACAACTAGCATTTGGAGATGCTTACTATCCTCTGGGCACTGGGCTAGGACTTTACAAGGACCGACTCATCCAGCCTTGACAACAGTCCTCGGTGGTGGGCAGTGTTGCCATCATCCCGTTTTACAGATGAGGAAACTGAAGCACAAAGGAAGGACTAGCTTTCCTGACGGCGCAGCTGAGAAATGATGGAGCTGAGACTCACACTCAGGTCCTTGGGTGCCAGCACCTGACCCCTTGTTAGTATCCCTTTATTGTGGATTAAGAAAGGACTAGAAAAACAACCAGAAGTACAATGTGAACAGATTAAATGTTTTTTTATTGACACTGTTTGGACTTCATAGAAGATTAAATGAATATAATTATGATGGGATTGCTTGACCTATAAAGTACAACAAATGGTGTTCGATCTAATTGTGGGTCCTTATAACTGAGAGGCATGGGAGTTTCCAAACTGACAGAAGCGGGGACCCTGTGAAGGTGGGGGTGAGCCTGGAGTGACGTGGCCACAGCGAGGGGAGGCTGGCAGCCCCCAGAGGCTTCAAGAGGCAAGAAACAGACTCTCCCCTAAAGCCTGGGGTTGGGGGAGGATGGAGTACCGCCCTGATGACATTTTGATTTCAACCCAACAATACTAGGTTCAGACTTCTGGCCCCCGGAGGGTGATTACCTAAATTCTATTAATTAGAGCTGTAATCATTCAAGGGCAGAGGAGTGAGAAAAGGAGGATTTAGTGTCTTATCCTCTGTATTGCATTACTCTGAACCAGTACTTGCATATATTTTGACCTAGTACTCGTTTTCACTCTTAAAAGTTATTGAAGACCCTAAAGAGCTTATCATTATGTATAGTTTATCTACATATATGTACCATATTAGAAATTAAAACTGAGCAAATTGAAAATACTTATTAATTCATATAAAAATAAAAATGGTAAACCTGTTACATGTTGACATAAAAACCATAATTTTGTGAAAATGGCTATATTTTCCAAAACAAAACAATTAGTGAGTAGAGTGACATTGTTTTACATTTTTGGAAAACTTCCTTTCTGGCTTGGTAGCTAGAAGACTATTGGATTCTCTTACTTGCCTTGCATTCAGTCTGTTGCAATATGGTGTTTTGATTGAAATGTATGGAGAGAATCTGGGCTCACATACATGTAGTTGCAAAAGGAGGAATATTTTTAGACTTTTGGATAATTATAATTATTCTTCTTTGAGTCTTCATAAAAATTAAATGATAATTTTTAAAAGTTAGTTGTAATGTAGAATCTGAAAAGATATCAGTGAACTTTTGGAACCATGTTACTGTAAAATTCATTGGTATATTTTGTACTTTGAATGGATCTTTTTCACCCATGAAAGACTTTTATTTATTTGTTTATTTTAAATTGTGGTAAAATATACATAACATAAAATTTACCATCTTAACCATTTTTAAATGTACAGTTCAGTAGTTTTAAGTACATTCACTTTGTTGTGCAATCATCACACCATCCATCTCCAGGGTTCTTTTCATCTTGCAAACCTGAAACTCTGCCCCCATTAAACAATAATTCCCCGTTCCCCTGCCCCCCAGCCCAGGACAACCACCGTTCTACTTTCTATTTCTATACATTTGATTACTTTAGGTACCTTATGTAAGTGAATCATCCAGTATTTGTCCTTCTGTGGCTTATTTCACTGAGCATCATGTCCTCAAGGTCCATCCATGTTGTACAGATATTAGCATTACCTTCCTTTTTAAGGCTGAATAATATTCCATTGTATGGATGGGCCACATTTTGCTTATCTATTTAATAATCTGCCAGTGAATGCTTGGATTGCTTGCACCTTTTGGTTATTATGAATACTGCTGTGAACATGAGTGGACAAATACCTTTTGAGACTCTGCTTTCAATTCTTTTGGTCATATTATCAAAAGTGGAATTGCTGGATTGTATGGTAATTCTATCTTTAATTTTTTGAGGAACTGTTTTCCATAGCGGCTGTACCATCTTACATTCTTACCAAGCATGTACAAGGGTTCCAATTTCTCTACATCCTCACCAACACTTGTTAGCTTTTGTTTTTGATAACCGTATTAGTCAGGGCTCTCCATTCTCCAGAGAAAGAAAACCAATAGGATGTGTGTGTGTGTGTGTGTGTGTGTACGTACAAACATAAATATTTATTTATGTTTATGTTTAAATTTATATATACTTATTCTTATTTATTGTAAGGAATTTGCTCACATGATCATGCAGTTTGCCAAATCCCCAGGTCTGCAGTCAGCAAGACTGAACTCCAGGAGAAGCGATGGTTTAACCCCAGTCCTAAGGCCAGCAGGATCCAGACCCAGGAAGAGCTGTTGTTAAAGTTTGAGTCAGAAGTTAGGGAGAGACACTGTCTCAGCTCAAGGCCGTCAGGCAGGAGGAGCTCCCTCTTCCTCAGCCTTTTTGGTCTATTTGGGCTGTCAACTCATCGGATGAGTTCCACTCACAATAGGGAGGACAGTCCTTTTGACTCGGTCTTCTATTCAAATGTTAATCTCACCAGAAACACCCTCACAGACACATCCAGAATAATGTTTGACCAAATGTCTGGGCACCCCCTGGACCATTCTAGCTGACACATAAAATTGTCATCTCAGTAGCCATCCTAGTGAGTGTGAGGTGACAGCTCACTGCGGTGCAGTTTCCCTAACGTGCGTTTCCCTAATGACTAGTGGACCATCTTTTCATGTGCTTATTGGCCTTTTGTTTATCTTCTTTAAGAAATGTCTATTCGAATCCTTTCCTCATTTTAAAATCGGGTCATTTGCTTTTTGTTGTTGAGTTGTAGGAGTCTTTGTATATTCTGTATGTTAACCTCTTATCAGATAGATGCTTCACAAATATTCTCTCCCATTCTGTGGGCTGCCTTTTCACTCCGTTGCTTGTGTCCTTTGACGCACAGAAATTTTTAACTAAAAATTTCTTTCTGTGATAAAAAAAGTATAACATGAAATTTACCATCTTAACCATTTTTAAGTGTACATACAGTTCAGTAACATTAAGTATAATCACATTGTTGTGCAACCAATTTCCTGAACTTTTCACCTTGCAGAACTGAAACTCTGTACCCATTAAAAACCAGTTTCCCATTTGCTCCTCCCATAACCCATGGCAGCCGCCATTCTACCATCTGCCTCCGAATTTGATAGCTCTTATGGGTGGAATCATGCAGTATTTGTCCTTTTGTGACTGCCTTATTTCACTGAGCATCATGTCCTCAAGGTTCCTCCATGTTGTAGCAGGTGTCATAGTTCCCTGACTTTTTAAGGCTGAACAATATTCCATTGTATATGTAGACCACATTTTGTTTATCTATTATCCATCAGTGGACACTTTGGTTGCTTCTGCCTCCTGACAGTTGCGAATAGTGTTGCAATGCACATGGGTGTGCACGTATCTGTTGGAGACCCTGCTCTCAATTCTTTTGGATGGATACCCAGAAGTGGAATTACTGGATCATAGGTTAATTCTATTTTTAATTTAATGTAATGCCTTACTGTTTTTCACAGGGGCTGAACCATTTTACAACCCCACGACCAACAGAGCACGGGGGTTCCAATTTCTCTACATCCTTGCCAACGCTGCTTTTCTTTTTTTTTTTTTAATAGTAACCATCTTAATGGGTGTGAAGTAATATTGTGGTTTTGATTTTCGTTGCTCTAATGATTAGTGATGTTGAACATCTTTTCATGTACTTTTTGGCTGTTTCTATATCTTCTTTGCCCATTTTAAAATCAAGTTATTTGGTTTTTTGTTGTTGAGTTGCAGGAGTTTTTGTCTTCATATTAACCCCTTCTCATTTATATGATTTGTAAATATTTTCTCTCATCCCAAAGGTTTCCTTTTCGCTTGGTTGATGGTGTCTTTTGATGCACAGAAGTTTTTATTTTTTATATAGTCCAATTTGTCTATTTTTACTTTTTTGCCTGTGGTTTTGGTATCGTGTTCAGGAAGTCCTTGCCAAACCAATGTCATGAAACTCTTCCCCTATGGTTTCTTCTAAGAGTTTTATAGCTTTAGGTCCTACATTTAGGTTTTTGATGGATTTTGAGTTAATTTTTGTATATGTATAAGGTAAGGGTCCAACTTTTGCACGTGGATGTCCAGTTTTCCCAGCACTATTTGTTGAAAAGACTGTCCTTTCCCCAGTTGAATGGTCTTGGTACCCTTGTGGAAGGTCAGTTGACCATGTATGTGAGGGTTTATTTCTGGGCTCTCTATTCTATTCCATTGGTCTATATGTCTGTCTTTATGTTATCCATTCATGATTTTGTAATATCATTTATTGATCACTTTGAAAATTATGGTTCATGGAGTTTTTTACATTTTCCAAATGTTGACATGTTTCACTTACAATATCAAAGTATCAGTATCACCACCAAACTCATCAAAAAGTCTTAAGGCATTGGTAAGCTGCTCATGGGGGTAGATACAAGATTTCCGAAAGTCTGATTTTTACTAGGTAGCTCAAATTTTTATCATTGCCAACAAGACTGACAGCTGTTTGCCTTGTAGTGACAGGGCCACTGCTTTTGTTTCAGGGTAATTTCTGCCAGCTACCCATATCTGAATCTACGTATGGTATATAATTTCAGGTACTGATAAGGGCTGGAGTTGGGACTGGGGCCTGGGGGGGCTCCCTTGAGGAGCTGTGTTTGAGGGCAGTTCTGAATGAAGGGAAGGAGCGAATCACGGGAAGATCTGGAGGTGGAATGTTCCAGGCAGGGGAAACAGAGGGTGAAGGCAGGAATAGAGCAGCAGGAAGACCCGTATGGCTGTGGTGGGATGAGCAAGGGGAAGGGGGCGGAGGCGGATCTTACAGGTGCAGGAGCCAGGCTGCAAGAGCTCCCGGCCACAGACAGGACTTCGGGGTTTATTCTGAATGAGACGGAGGCCCCTGAGGGTGTGAGCAGGGAGTGCTGTGACCTGGCCTCTCAAGTGGTCTACGCTGCGTATCGAATGACCACAGACTCAGCAGCGGGAAACAACGCACATTCATCACGTCACGGTTTCCGTGGGGAGGGGTCTGGGCACGGGGTCTCCCAGGACGCCGTCAGGGTACCGCTGGGCTGGGCTCTCACCTGGAGGCTTCGGACGCCTCGGCTGCTGGCGGGATCACCTCCTGGGCCTGTGGGATTCAAGGCCCCTCGCGCCTTCCGAGTCAGCACGGGGAGCAGGGCTGCAGAGCAGACAGGCGGAGGCTACACACCGTGGCGGAGTCACTCCACGGCCCCGCCCCCACTTGGACAGGGTGAACGTGAACGTGGGTGTCAGGAGGTGGCGGTCCAGGAAGCCACAGCGAAGTCCGTCCACCGCACCTGACATGTGCTCTGAAAGACCCTCTCTGGCTGAGGATGGAGAGGAGACTCCGTCTATCTACAGGGCAGGGGCGGCGGGGCTTCAGTAGTCCGCAAGGCCTAGTGACAAAAGGTGGTCTTCGTTGGAAATTAGGAAATCATTCGGGATGTTTTTTCCACAAATATTTATTGAACCCACTATGTGAGGGGCATTGGACTGGCTTGGGGATTAAGTGAGGAAGTCAGATTTCTCATTTTTGAGAAAACATTGACGAGAGGGCAAAGGGCAAGCGTTAGTTGACGCTGGTTGAGGAGTACGTGGGAGGTGAGGACGTAGTGCCAGCCACTTGGGGTGTCTCCGTAGAGCTTGGAGAGTCCGCAGGCAGAGGAGACGGGGAGGAGCTTGAGGGAGCCCACAATCAAGAGAGTGTTTTTTGTATGTGTTTTCTTTTTCTGTGTTTTTTTTTTCAGGCTGAAGGGTAGGAAGAGTGGAGAGAAAGAGATCGAAGCTACAACAGTGGGACATTCCTGAGGAGAAGGGTAAGGGCCGTGAAGGGAATTATCTTAAAAAGGAGGGAAGACGTCTTTTCTGAAACAGTCTCCACAGTTCTGCCTTTTCCAGAATGTCACATAGCTGGAAAATACGGTACGTAGCCTTTTCAGGTTGGCTTCTTTCACTTAGTAATACGCGTTCAAGGTTTTTCCAGGTCTTTTCATGGCTTGATAGCTCACTGCTTTTTAGTGCTGAATAATAGTCCATTGTCCGGATGAACCACAGTTTATTTATCCAGTCACCTGCTGAAGGGCATCTTGATTGCTGGCAAATTTTTGCAATTATGAGTAAAGCTGCTATAAACTTCCGTGTGCAAGTTTTTGTGTGGACATAAGTTTTCAGCTTCTTTGGGTAAATACCAAGGATCATGGTTGGTGGATGGTACGGGAAGAGTATGAGGTAAGTTCAGTAGAATTAAGTTTCTTGAGAGTGAGACTGTGTTTTTGTTAAGGAAGCATGACTGCACCAGAAAGAAGCAAAGGAGTTTAGGATATATGTGTAGAAGTGACTCATCGCTGAGTTTCGGCTGAACAGGTTTAAAGGGAGGACCTCACCTGAGAGGCCGAGTGTATGACTGGACGCACCTGGAGAGGGAAGCATGCTTGCAGCTGCCCATTAGAGGGGCTGAGAGAGAAAGAGAAGATGGTGAGAGGTAGAAGTTTTTAATGCTGTTAGAAACTGTATTTTCCTTAAGAATAGATTAATTCTTCAGGAAGGAGACCTTCAGCATATGCAACCGAGGATAATAAAAGGAAGGGGGAGCATAGTCAAGTCAAATAAAAAATTACTTGTTGATCATCTCCTTTGTGCCCTGTTGTGTGCCTGCCTTTGGCGGGGGGGACTTCTAGTTTATTTGGAGCCACCGCGTTTTCTAAGCCTTGCGAGTCAAGAACTGAGCCAGAGTGCTCTGCCTGTGAGAACCCCTGTGTACAGAGAGCGAGGACGGGGAGGGCGGGCAGCAGCGTCGGGTGAGCGGTGGTGCTTCACGGGGCTGCTTCTCACACTTTTGCAGCCACCTTCCCCTCCACCTGCTGTGCTCACACCTTGTGAGTGTGTACGCGTGTGTGTGTTTATCCCCCAAAGCACAGGACCTGTGACCCTGACATTTCGAGTAAGCTTGCCAAGGCAATGAGGTGTCCAATTTAAAATTCAAGTGTTCTGGGTATTTCAGGACATGTGACTAATGTTCAACACGTTCATTCCCATCCTGTCCCCCAAGGACACCCAGCGTAAGTGGTGTCCTGGAGTCGTGACCGCAGCGGCCCTGTGCCTCGTGAGACACACCCGAGGGAACTTCTGAACCGGCAGGCGGGCATCACAGGAAGCTCGCATCCCCCGTGCGGCGAGCAGACCTCTGGGCCCCAGGTGAGGGCAATGTCGCTGTCTCCCGTGGCGTTGTGTGTTTCAGGCTGTTTTCTGCTCAGACCCTCCTGTGTCATTAACGTATGAGACCACAGAGCAGATGAACGCAGCCTTGTGTTTGACCCGACATCAGGATGGGAGAGCTGGCCGTCAGAGGAGACAAGTTCGTTTGTTCCGTCTGGGGTTGTCCCGCCGGAAAAGGCCGTCCCTCTCTTTGTTCATTCCTTTTTCAACTTGTCCTGTGTTTCTTATCAGTGTCTGCCAGCCACGAGGATTAGTGGCCTGGAGTTCACCCTCATCGTCACCCTCTGCCTAAATTATTTATCTAACCATTTTGTATTGATAGTTTATGCTGGATAGGCGAGGGACTATTCCCCGTCCCCCGCCCCCCCCCCTCCACTGGAAGGATTTCCAAGGGGATGGGAGGAGACCTAGAAAAACACGAAAAAATTCTTTGACTTCATCTTTGGACTTGGGTCACGCCTCAGGGCGGTGGGTTGGGCGGGGGGCCGGGGGGATGGGGTGAGATGGAATGTAGACCAAGGCCTGGGTCCAGATCTGAAATCACATATCTGGCTGTTCCTTTTATCTTTTCTTTGAGGCAAGATTTCACTTCTTTTCATGCAAACTCAGGCCAAACTTGTGGTCAGGTTCTGCCCATCAAGGGAGCTAGGATGAGAAGGAGGTGGCAGGCAGGTCCAGCTCCCACCAGGAAAGCCCCTTTCTCACGCCTCCTTGGCTTTCGCCTAGCACTTAACTTCTTCTAACCAGTGAAAACCGAAGCCGGTATTCAAAAGAAAAGCACAAATTTGGTACCTTGATTGGTGAGGTTCCTTCTCATCATGTTATTCCCGGGGCATTTGTCGAGGCACCTGCTGAAGCCCTGTTCTTGCCCAAATGTGTTTCTTGTGCAAAAATGGTTGCCCTGACCCAGACCTGCTTCCAGAATGTGTGTCTCATCCCTTCCCTCGGCAAGCCTGCAGGTCCTCTTCTGGAGCCTCCTTGCGACCAGTTCTCCAGATTCTGGCTCATTCATTTCAAAGGCTGTTTACCTTATTTACTGAAATTGCATAGTTTTTTAAAAAACAATTTGAACTTGTATATGAGTTCTTTAAAGAGAGGGGCTTATGTCCTCTGCTAATTGAGATTTTGGCCTGTTCTTTAGATTTTGATACACTTACTTGGAAATTGATTTTAAAAATTTGTAGATAATACCATAAAGACCCTAGTAAATAGCATTAAATTTAACTTTTTACAAGAGATTTGTTGAAAAGTTGTTTAAGGCTTCAAGGGCAATTTGTACTTATTAGGTATCTATCCTGTTGGCCTGATATAGGACAAAGTGCTGAGAATAAAAGATCCAAGGACATAACCAGACTTCCACTCCTGGGCATACACCTCCAAAATGAGTACTATGTCCACCAAAGATGTGTGCAAGAATGCCCATGGCAGCGTTGCTCTTCAAGCCACTACCTGAGTTCCAGATGTCAAACATCTGGTGACAGAAGAGTGTGGTGCAGCCTTTCAACCTACAGCAATGTGGTGGGACTGGTCACAGCTTCATGGCACCACCTGGGGACCCGTGTTGAAGTGAAAGTGGGCATCTCCCAAGAGCACACGCTCTACGGCTCCACTTATATTAAGTTCAGAACAGGCATAACCCATCTATGGTGACAGAGGGCAGAAGAGCGCTGACCTCTGGGGTGTTGGCTGGGAAGGGCGGGGGTGGGCGTCTGCGGTCCTAGAAACGTGTCCGTCTTGATCTGCTGGGGTTATACAGTGGGTGCACGTGTGTAAACACAGGCTGAGCCATACGGTAAGATGGGTGCACTTTCTACATGGAAATTATACCGCAATTAAATAGCTTAAAAGGAAAAGATGGACAATACAGAGTCCCTGACCTCAAGGAGCTAATAGTCTAGTAAGAGAGAAGAATGTGGAAGGGAATCATTCCCTGCCTTGTGCCGAGAGCTGCCCTAGAGGTTTGTAGGAGGAGCAGCAAAAGGACACAGGAGGCATCACTATCACCCTGACACTGCTCTCCAGATCGCCAGATCCAGAGAATATTTCCCGGCTCGTCTACTTTTTGACCTCTCTGTGGCATTTGGCTTTGCCAGCTGCATTCATTGTCAGGAACACTCTCTTCCTCACATAGCCTCGTGGCAACACTCCCCATGGATCCCCTCCTCCCTCTCGCTGTTCTGGTTCTTTTCCTTTCCAGCTCCGCCCGCCGGGTGTCCTGCAGAAGCTCACATGTAACATCCCCAAACCGCGCTCTTGCTCTGCCTCTCCTCCCAGTCGCCCCTCTTTCTGTTTTCCCTCATCCAGGAAATGGCCTCTGGGTGCAGCCCTGCCTTTTCTCCCAGGCTCGGTTAGAGGATCTCTGTCTGCGCGTCCGTCTCCCTGGCACACATGGTTCACGCTCAATCAAAGCTGCTGTGCACCCGCCTCCAGGAAGCCCACCTGGGTTAATGCTTGGTGGAGCCTGATTAGGCCTACCATGCTGTGTTTTCTGACCGGACTTACCCTTGCTCCACAGCCTTCCTGCCTCCCCCCAGCGCTGTCTGATCGCGGGTATCCTGGGTCCTGTGTTCCTTCCGTCAAGTGTCAGAACCGCAGTTACTGACTTGAGCAAAAGGAGGATGCACTGAAAGAGCTGGATTTGACCTTGGCGTAACTGAGTCCAGGGGCTTTGACTAGGTCCCTGCCCTCCACTGTGCTCTGGCCCTCAGACCTGCTCTCCTGCCTGCTGGCCTCACTCTCAGGGGGCCACGGAAGGCTCTGATGCTCCATGACTCTGTGGTTGGTACTTCTCTCCATGCCTCTCCACCACACCTCCCAGAGAGTCTCTCTGGCCTTGCTTGGCCCATGAGCTCCCCTGGGCTGACCGCTGAACAGGGGATGGAGGCTCCAGGGTCCAGACCAGTGCCCACGCCCACCTTGGGAGCTGGCCGCGGAGCTGCTGTCAGAGGAGGGAAGGAGCGTTGACGGCCCCCCAGCAAGTCCCCTGCCGGGAGGGGCTGGCGACTGCGCTGCATTGGCAGCAGCGCCGTGAGCTGAGCCTCACCGGCCTCCCTCCCGGGCTGCAGTTCTGCCTCCGAGTCACTCCAGCCATCACCGTCTCTCCCTCAGCCACGCAGCTCCTAGGACGGGTCGTTGTCAGCGACACAGCAATCAAAGAGAGGGACCCTGTCAGCCTGTACTTTCAGTTCGCCCTCTCCCCTTACGCCCCTTGCCCTGTCCCCTGTCTCGGGAGCGAGGAAGGGAGATGCAGCCGCCGGCCGGGCCGGGCCGGGCCGGTCGCTGTGAACCATTGGTCAGTCGCGCAGAGCGATGCTCCTGAGGGGGGGGGCTCCCGGGAGCCCACCTCAGGCCGCCTCCTTCCTCCACACGGCGCCTGGCCCAGACTCCGGCCCCCGCCCCTGCGCCCCTTCAGACTGGGAGCGGAAAGCGTGTTTGGGGAAGAGAAAGAGCTGCCGCCCTACAGCTGATGCCAAGATGAGTCAGGACAGTGCACGGAGCTCTGGGGGCCAGGCCCCCGCCCCCGCATGTGCTCCTCTGTGGCCTCCTGGTCTGATGGGACATCGTCCAGGTCCCAGTCCTGGCTCCGCCCCTGAGGTACCGCGTGCGCTCACACCTGCGCCGACCCCACCGTGGGCCTCGACCTTCTGTCAGTAGAATGAGAAGCAGGGACACAAACAGTCCTTTTAACTCAAAAAGTTTCTCTGATTCTGGGGTATTTCACTTGGGGAGAAAAACCACCACACACGCAACAATACAATCCTATATTTTGGAGTTGATTTGATAAAAATCACCATACACCATTGAAACTCTCCAGTAACTTACTAGTAATGCATTTCCTGATGAGGGGAGGGAAGGCCGTGGTTTCTTTCTGTTCTACTGGTTCAATGTGTGCCGGTCCCTAAAATAAAATCAGCTTGGTAAAAAGCCGCTGAAAGTTTTATGTGGTCTTAGCACACACCACACCTAAACTCAGCGGGACATTGTTTCCTTGTTACAGGGCACGTAACAGAGAGCCCAAATAATGGCTCAGCTGTCCAGCGTACACTTACTGGATCAGCAAAGTTAACAAATGATATCTTATTCCTGGCTGCTTCTGCTGAAACACGATCCTTCCAAAGGCGAATAAACTGTTCCCACTCGGTGACCTTCCTCCTTTCAGGGAATGAACATATTTGCTTCTCTCCAGCGAGGCCTTTTCCCCTCCCCACAGAATAAACCAAAACATCTGGAGAAGCTGTGGGATCTCTTTCAAGAAGATTACACGTTCTTTTCGGCTCTGACTTTTCTGGGAGATGAATCTTGACGATGTGAAATTAGAAGCTGGTGATCGGGCTTCACGGGAGACCAGCCCGACCGTCCCTGGGAAGCTGGCCCGTCTCTCTCTCTCTCTTTCTCTCTCTCTCTCTTCTTCTCACTCTTTCCTTGTGATGTTTCCCTGACCCTTGAGAACACAAGGCGCAAAGAAACTGCCCCCTCCCTTCTGTCTCCCTGGCAGGGAGTGGCCGCCTGGGAGGGACTTGGCATTGCTGACACCCTCTGCCTGTCCTCTGGGCGCCACCTGAGGCCCGGGCTGCTGGTCGCTGGGCAGGTCTGGTCTCGGCACTGGACACCCCTCAAGGCCACCGAGCTCCTACCTCTGATGGGAGTAAGTTACGGCCTTGAGGCAGGCGGACTGGCTCTGTCCCGTTCGCAGTGAGGGGCTTTGCAAGTGCTGGCGTGTCATCCCTCATCATCCCCTAATCGTGTCCTGTGTGACGGGCATGGGCCCGTTAGGGACAAGGCACGGGGACCACCTTCAGGCTGAGAGGGAGGACAGGGCCCGGCCGTAGGGCAGCCTAGGAAGGAGTCGGCTGCCCCTCAAGGCTCTGCCCTCTTTGCTCCCAGCTGGAAGCTACTGGTGAGGCTCTCCAAATCCAGCTTTCACTGACGTTTGGTCAGAAAGAAAAAGGGTGGGGTGAACGGTCGGTCGCCCGAGTGCCAATGGTGACAAGCATTTTGACCACTACGGGAGCCGAGCCGAGGGTGTGGGTCCTGAGTCACGGGCGCTGGGAGGATGGGTGTTTGGGCAGACGACATACCTTCCCCCAGGGTATGGGCAGCGGGGGCTGTGTGTGTGTTTGGAATAAAGAGAGCGATGGGAAGACCAATAATTGGGGTGGAGAAAGGTCTAAAGAGCCTGCCTTGTGTGCGCTGGCGGGCTCGCTATAGGTGGAGTGTGAAACACGAACTGTTTACACAGCTCTTATTTCCTTGTACTAAGAACACAGAGCAAGCTGGGCACGGAGCTCAACGGGGCTCCCTTCTTCTCGGCTGCAAACCACTTCTTTAAGATGGACCCTTAGACTTTGGAGGAAGCCGCTTTCCACCAGGCCTGGCAGGGCTGGAGCAGCGCGTGCCACCAGCTGAGCAAACAAACCTAAGAAAGAGAACTTGGGTGCACTCGGGTTAGCGGCCCCGGGCTGGAAGGCTCCCTCCCTCCCCTCCTGCTTGGCCCCGTCCCTTCCCAGTCTCCGGGGTGGCATGGGGATGGGGGCTTCCGCAGAGGAGGTCCTCAGGTAGGGGATGGGCCTGGCTGCCCTGCAGCGCATTGAACGTGAGAGATTTACAGTCTTCTACTCCTGACTTCTGTTTAATGGAAACCAGAGGTATAAAAACTAGGCAGCAAGTAACACCATAGCAGGAAATAAAAGGGGTGGGAGGGGGAGAAAAGGGTGCATTTGAATGGGGCGCAGTCTTTATCAGCCCCCCTGCACGCAGCTGATGTGGCCTCTGGCGCCCGATGGGGGTTGCAGAGCTGTCTCTGGAGGGTCACCGGGTCTAGAAATCCTGAGAAAGACGTGGCCTTTGGTAAAATCCCAAATGGGCTTTGTCAAGAGTTTTCCTCTTTTGCTTGGAAATCTTTATTCTAAGAAACATTTCATACATTTGTTTCTGGTTTGTTTTATATTTTCCTGGAACTAGTTGGGTTAAAAAAGTACTTGATGCCTGAAAAGGCCTTTATGGTGTGTGCATGTAAAGGTGTCTCTGTGTGTGAAATACAAGATATTCATACTTTTTCTTTCAGGGAACTAGCAAGCTGGGCAAAAGCTGATGTTCTGAACCTTCATCCATGGTTTTCAAGTGGGTGTTTTTTCCCCGACGATTCCTGATGCTTCCTGAGGACAGAACTCTCACTTTTCAATACAACTCCCTGCACGGAAGAGTAAATCCTGCTTTTAGAGCCTTAGTATTTCTTCCCTTTTTTCCACACTCACACCTGGGTTCTGATTCATCAGCTAAATTCAGGTGGAAGAAATCAGATGCTTATAAAAATATTCTAAAAAGTCATGCCTAACCTTTAAGGGGAAAGGGCTAGATGTTTCATTAAACATTTATCACTTTTTGGGCGGGAAATAAACTTTATTTTCCTCTCTTGGGGAATTACCCAGAAGCAATAAAATGCTCTTTTATAACTGAATATCCCAGTTTACATCTCGTGGAACGAAGCAAAATAAATATAAAGTTTAAAAATAAGGTCACGGCCCATATATTTTAAAAAGCGTTGTCACCATGGGCCAACGCAGCTCAAATATGTTTCTTTCATGTTTAACTGCATGGGGGTGCACAGATTTTCCCCCCCTAATATCAGTCTTGTTTCTCAATTAACTGTCTGATTTCTGCTGTAGTGTTTGATTAGGAAAAAAAAAGGAGTAGTGATGGAATCTTAACGTCTTATTTAAAAAATAAAACATTATCAAAATCTGAGAATAATTCCTGGGAATGAATTCCTTTTCTCCCTTCTCCACTTGATGCTTCAAATTTTTCTTTGGTGGCTTTACTTTTGTTTATTTTCAAGTTTCACTTTCTCTTGGATTTTATATGCACCTTCTCTGTGAAGAGTTCGTCCTAGTTTAAATGCCTTCTCCCTGCATATTCAAGTATCAGGAAGGAAATGGTATGGGGCCCTGGATTTGCTCCCAAACAATGCAGGGGGGTGAGCGAAGGAGGGAATGCGGGTGAGGGTGCAGGTGAAACCAGCTTGGTCGTGAGCTGATCATCATTGAAGCTGCATGTGGGGCACACGGAGGTTTATGACATTATTCTCTTTGGAATGTGCTTGAAATTTTCCATAAAAAAGTTTTCCTCAATTCTCACCAGTCTTCACGTTCCTCTTTTACTGGACTCTGGGTTGTCAATCCATGTTTCCCTCCTTGAGACCCCAAATGTTTATTCTGGAAAGGACACCACTTCGCCCAGTTGACCGGCTCTGACGATGGGATTTTTGGAGATCTTTCTGAAGAGATTGTGAGTGGAAGGCTGTCCTGTGGCTATTTCTCAAATCCAGACTCCTCTAGAGCAGGTGGGTGAGCTCTCAGCCGCCGTAGGGCATCTGTCTAAAGCACCTACTTAAACTTGTAACACATTGGAACAGGCATCTTGATACAGCCCCTGTTTGACACGGGGGCAGAGGAACTCCAAAGGGAAGAGTTCGAACTCTGTCCACAATTGGGGATTGGATACGTTCAGAAAAAGCTCATGGGACGTCCAGGTGAGGGCGTCACCCACTGGGGCCAGGAGGCAGAGATGGACTTGAACCTCTGAAAGTCTTTCCACTTTACCAGGCTCCTCAGAACACAACAAAACTTACTTTTATTCTCTCTCTATAAGGGTAGGATGGATAACTAATAAAATCATAGGTAGATAATGGTATCAGAATTCCAAATTGCTTCAGTAGGCAAGAATCATGAACTAGAGGCAACAAGGTGAACTATAATATTAATGGTATATTAATGGTTCTACGTCCTGCATTTGGGTGAGAAGGACCAATGGCAGTTGTGTAGCAGAGACCTGACATTAGACACATACAAAAGGCCTGGGATCTCAAGAGAATCTAGTCTGAGCCACGGTGAAATGCAGTTACTGAAAAAGCCAACACTCTTCAAATTGCATGAATGCATTTATAGCATCCAGATTGAGGGAGGTAATAGTTCCCTATCAGGGTGCCACACTGTAAGAAAGGTATTAAAGCACTGGGAAAATCCATAAGCAAGTGAGTAGGATGGAAAGGAGGCTGGAAGTGATCATTTATAGGATCATGAAAGGAAACAGAAGTAGCTAGGGCCACAGCTTTCTAGATGGAGGACAAAAGGGGCCCCAGGAAGCTGGGAGGTACTCACAGGGCACAGAGAGAGGAGTTTGGGAAAGCAACCTCGTAACGCTGTTGATGAAATCCTGGGCTCACCCCCGAGCTGCACCGGAATGAATTGCATTCTAATCAGCACATAAAGGACTTTGAGAACTGATTTAATAGGTAGACCATGCAGGTCCCAGACCAGTCACTGGGCACCAAATGTATGGGGCAGATCCAAATAACACTACAAAGGCTTTGAAAAGTGACCTGACCTGAAGACCACAAAGATGGTGGGTGGAAACTTGCAGCCTGAACCTACCCAGGTTGACTGTCTGCTAAAACAACAGTATCAATATTTTCTGTATATTTTAACCAGACCCAGAGTCTCATAACGTAGTAGTCAAAATGTGACCCAGAATTACTTGGCATAGAAAGAATTAGAAAAATATCAACTGGCGTGGCAAAAGGCAGTCAACAGACACCAATAAGGTGACACAGATGTTGGAATCGTATGACAAAGATATTAGAGAAACTATTATGAAAATGTTCCAAAAAACAATTGTGAACACAGTTCAAAGAAATGGAAAGAACTGAAAAGTGAAATAGCTGAAATAAAAAACTCACTGGATGGGCTTATTAAGATAATATAAGATAATTTGTTCCTAAGATAATGTATTAATTATAAGTGTATATAATTTAGTTTTTTAAACAATGACTCTTGTTAATGTTTGCAAACTCCTGAAAATTTAACAGTCAGCTCTTGTGAGCCGATACAAGCCAGCTCACAACACAACTGTCTACCGTGAACAGTCTGTGTCAGTGAACAGTAAAATATCCTGCACTGTAGGACTTGCTAGAGAATTTAATATAGAGACAGACACTGTGAAACACCAAGTGGGGGATGAACGTGCATTTCTAAGTAGAGTTGACTTGTGTCCGGGGAATGGACGTACTTTGGGAAATGCTGACCCAAACAAACAACTAACCCCACAACACTCTAAGCCCACACTCCCCCGGCTGCGTTCTCATCTCTCTCTGGCTCTGCAGCCACCTAAACCCTTCCATCCACCCCAGCCCCAGGCCTTTAATCTTTTCTGTGTCTTCTTTCTACACGCTCCTCAGTAACTCATCTCTTGGCACAAAGCAAGCCCTCGTTACTGTTTTTTTCATAGACAGCAGCCAAGTTTAAAATTTGGACTTAACCAGTAACAATTTTCTCCCATTGCTTTTTCCCAGATTTAAGAGAGAACTTCAAAACTGTCTCTCACAGTATCCATATGCTTTGCAGCTACTAAATCACAGACAAGATGGAGACCATCTCATAAGCTTGGCAAGGCAAACCTCTGGGAGAGTGTCAGACAGCAGTTCCCTTCCTGGTGGCCAGATGATCTGTCCTCAGATCTCTGTGTTGACCTTCCTCCCACCCGAAACCCTTGTTAACAGGAGTGGAAAGAGCCAAAAGTCCGAGATGATGTGATTTCCCCCCTTGGTTCTCGGATGGACAATCCATCACAGGCTATCGTCAGCATCCCTGGGTCTTGTTTGGGAAACGCTACTTTTTATTACTTTAGAATATGTTTATGTCCATGAATATCATCCTGAACTACAGGAATTTGACTCGATAGCTAATTTCTCTTCATTTGCACACAGCTGTTTCACCCGTGTTGGCAATTTTCCTGAAGAAAAATGTTGCCCCTGGTGGAGCGGGAGCGTCTTTCGATGTCACCGGCGTTTCAGCAACAGATGACGTGCTAGAGCAAGCTGCTGTCCAGGGGTGTGGGCCCCCCTCGCCGCGGCCCGGCGTGCGGACTGTGAGAGCAGTTGGGGCCTGGGGCGTGAGGGGCTGGCGGGGAAGAGTTTGAAAACCTGAAAACCTGCCTATCCCTCTTCGGGAACCAATATTTAAACTTAGACTGGTTGGAATAATCAAATTCAGAGCAGAAGCTGACACCACAAGACACCATCTCTCCACTCCTTTGTGGGCACTTTAAAGTCGTAATTTAGACTTTGGCAAATTGGTGTTAAGGAAGATTTGTTAACACACTTGCGGATTACCAACATCAGGTGGTTGGTTTGCTTTCTGCTCGCTTGTTCAAGAGGGTGGGATTGTCTGCACACACGGTGCAATTCATCAGAGTCAGCATCGGGTCTCTTTTCTATGAATAGTAATACACTTCCTTCCTTTAGACATGCTGGGTATTTTGGAATATGTAGATTTATTTACTTTTTTTAACTACTTCTAAAAGTTGTGGTCTCATCAGAGGGACAAATAAGTTCCAGCGTTTTTCCTCCTCCTTTGCGCCTTTAACTCCTGAGATAGAGCTTGTTGGGCTGCCTTGTCCAGTCGGAGACACTATTCTCAGCGTCACGTTTTTGATAACTTCTATTTGTAACACTGATCGTAGTTTCAAGATCTGGGACTCCATTTAGTCATAAAGAGATCCTCTAGGCTGCAGAGGGTAGAAATAATAGATATATCAGGTATTCTAATTATTTGCCAGTCTTAATGGACAAAATATAACTATTTTTATTTCAACCAGCTTCCGTGTTGCTGATGGTTTGCAAATACATCGCATACCTGTGTTCACATTGGTCCATCAGCTACGTGGGCAAATTGTACCCCCATGGAAATGAATAAGATCAACGTAATCCTTTTGAAAAGAAAGAACGGCAAATCTTACCCCGCTTATTGTATGCAATGTTTGGCTTAACTCAATAATAGATATATAATTTGTGATGGGTTAAAAATGAAGTTATCTTTCTTATAAAGATGGTTGTATTGCTGCTGTTACTGTTAAGAGCTAAGGAAAATCTTCCCTTTCATGTTTGCAGAGTTTCATGCCCCCCTTTAATCTGTGGTATCAGCGTTTGTCCAAAAGCAGTTGTTTTTGAGAGAGGATAGTCCAGGCGAGGCAAAAGGAAAACAGAAAATTCTTTTAAAAAGAAAAAAATGAATCTGAGCTGTATATTTAAAACAGAGAAACTAGCACTTTCCAAGGTAAATGAAAAAGAGCTTATCTTATTTTTCTCAGAAAGAGATTTGAAAGCTAATCCATTTATGATTTTAAAGTCATAAATGGATTGGTAAAATAGTGATAGATTCAGTGTGTATTTTATAGTAGCGCGGAATTTAAAAAATAGGAATTCCTACAATATTATTTCACCCAAAGCATAATAAATACAGAGAGGAAGGTCACTGGAGTTGATGATTTATAAAATACTGTAGCTCAAGAGACCTCTAACATGGTGAGGAAAAGCTTGAAAAGGGCCTTATTCTGCGCAGCGTTTGAAACATGCCCTTCCACCAATTAACACGAAGACGAATCAAGGGAGGCCAGCTTTGCCTTTTTTCTTTTGGGTCAAGGAAGTCACTGAGATATAATTTCGTGTCCTACTTTGAGAATTTGGGATCAGTGTTATCCTGATTTAGGCCGTGTTTTGATGGATTATCCTAGGAAAGGAGAGTTGCCACAGTGCGCGGCCAATTTAATTCCTCAGGAAAACGACGCCGTGGTTTCGTATGTCTCCCGCGAAGTCCACGCCGGGGAAAGGAAACCTGAGCGCGAGGCTGGTCCCAGGTGCTGGGTTTCTAGGGGCGAGGGCCTCACCTGACAGGTAGACACTAGTGTGTTCAAGTGATAGATCAGACTGTGAACTTCTCTCGGGCGGGGACCGAGGGGCATCAGACAGGAAGAAAAGATTCTAGGTGGAATCAAGCTTCACACTTCTCAACCGTATCCAAGAGTCACACGTGTTCTCTTCAGTTCCTTGCCCTGAGGACCGGCCTTCAGGGACTTGAGTCCAGGCCTAAAGCCCTCTCAAGGGTCCCCTGACTTCGCCATCTGAGACCCGGCCAAGACTGGTTGAGGTGGCCTCTCCTACTGCAGGGAGCTCAAATGCACTTACTTTTGCTTAATTAACAGTGACGAGACTGGTGGTCTTTCAGGGGATTCAGCAGTCATCGTTACATGGTGGTTCTGATCTCTTCAATTTATGCTCCACTTGTCTGCTGAGCAGCCGCTTGCTCTCTGGATATAGTTGGGCGCGGATGTAGTTTCTGAGCAAGTGCTGACCCCAGCAGCGCGGCGGGCGTGGTGCCTTGGGGATGGCCATCGTTTGCTCCCCGCTGTCTGAAGCTGTACGGAGCATCCCCAGTGCCTGGCTCCCGCTGTCGTGGCTGCTGGGGCCAGCCAGGCTCTGTCCCTTTCCAGGGCAGGGACCCTACTTGCTAAGCGTCCCACACCACCTGCTTAGCTTTGATCCTGGAAAAACCCAGGAAGCCGCTAGAGCTGGGTATTCTGCTCAGATGACCAGGATGGAGCAGAGTTAACGAGGAACAGATGCCCGGTCGAGGAACACACCGAGCGGCTGGGCGTGCGGACCCTCAGGTTTACACCTGGCTTCGGTGTGTCTGGGGCTGAATCCTGCTGTCAGCTGTCAGCCTGTCTTCACAGCAACGCTGAGTTTTCCATCGAGCAGGATGTTAGATTAGCCAAGTCATCTCCACCCGGGTTTTGACAGCAGAAGAGGTTGGGAGAGGGAAGAAAACCTGCCTCCTACTTCTCCCAAAGCTGAGGAGCTGGCAAGTGTGTTGCTCTTTGTAAATCCATAGACTTCTCTTTACATTTTCATGCAACACAGACAAATGATGGGATTTTAGATCTGAAGTTCCAGAGAGACTGCTTAGCAGGGTCGTTCTCAGCTTAGGTCATGCCCCTGGTGTCTAGGGAGAAGGGCTGTCAGGTTTAGCAAATAAAACTACAGGAAGTACAGTGAAACTTGAATTTCAGATAAACAACAAATAATTCTTTAGTGTAAGTATATCCCAAATATTGCATGGGACATACAGTAAAACATGCCTTGTTGTTTATCTGAAATTCAAGTTTAAGTGCGTGTCCTGTATTTTATCTCGCAGCCCTCCTAGGGGTTCATGAAATGGGCCTGGATTACTATTTGCGTGTAGTTCTGGAGTCTTTTGGGCACGCTATGACAGGCCTACGCTTCCCAGAATGATCTATCAGTTTGCTTAGGTGACACGGGGAGAGAATGTGGCAGTGAGGAACTACATCAAAAGGTATTTTCGTGTAGAAGGGGCACATCTACTGTGGGAAAGAAAAACGCAAGTATGACTCTGGGTCTTTGGAGTTCAGGCTTCAGGGAGGGGAAGTGCCTCGCAGAGATCTGATGTGTAGCGGTTGAAAATAATATTCAGCTGTCACAACTCGGTTTAAAACTGTGTCTTTCTATCATTCTTGCCAGGCTCACACCCTGTGAAAGTCAGGCAGGGAGTATATTCTATGACACCAGGCTGATTGCGGCCAGATGTTAATCTCGCTGTTTACTCTATTTTATTGCTGTTATATTATCTTTTTACTGCAGAACAGTGACATGTAATGAAGCTCCTAATACACAGTAGTCAAAATCGGCAAATTACAAGGTCTGGGAAGCCTATGTTCATCTTGAAAGTTTTTTTCAATACCTTCCCCCCTTTTCTAAAATCCACTCATTTATCTTATAGCTAAGAGCCCTGCATTCACACTCTGAAAAGACCTCCCCGACTCCTGGGGAAAATACGTTGATGTAGTTCTTGTTTTCGTTATCGGACATCACGTTCCCGTTACGACGGGAAAGAGCCCTCCCCGCCGAAGGGGAGCTTCCCGGAGCGCGAGCTTGCTGCGGAAACACGTCAAGTCCCACAGCGCCCCCGGCTGGCCGGCAGAGGGAGTGCGCACCTGTGGGAAGCAGCCGGGAGGAGGTCGGCCGCCCGCACCGGCAGATTCCTTTGCTGGTCCAAAGCACAGGCGATGGGGGATCGAACATAAGTGGGTGGTTGGAATCTGGCCATTTTAAGGAAGAATAGCAAAGACGACATAAAGACGTGTCCATGACTCTAGACGGTAAATAAGAACGAAACTCTGAATCGTCTGAAAGTGAGTATTTCAGTATGACATCGTTGCACAGCCTCTGAGGCTTTCCCCTCTCCTTTGCGTTGGGAGAGATGCTCGCAGACAAAGAAAGTTAAAATCGGGCGCAGTTCTCAAGAGAGGGAGAGGCAGCTGGATCCGGCGCCGACCCTGTAAGCGCAGGCAGGGTTTCAGTTTGCTCGGGGGCTGCAGGCGCCTGGGTGTCAGGTGCTGTGGCTGCAGCCCCCGGGGGGCGGCAGGCGTCCACTTGCTCTGCGCTGAGAGCGCCTGCGATGTCAGCAGGCCTTCGTCCGTCCGGCCAGCGCCGTGGCCCACCTCCCCTCTCCTTTCGGACGTCTCAGTGTCAGGGGTGGGCAGCGGATCAGGACCACCTGGTCCAGCCTCTGGTCTCACAGTCTGTAAGCCCCAGGTGACTGGTCTAAAATCACAGTATCATCTCTGTCCGGATATTTTATTTCCACCAGCTGCGGTGTTGCGAATGACCTTGTAGCTTATTCTGTTTTTAAACTTCTCGGTTTTGGTGGCAAAATTGATCTTCAAAGAGAGGTTACACAGAGGATGGATTGTCGTAGAGGGACTTGGGAGGTGGTTACCCAGGTGCCTGGCCAAACCTGCTCAGATACTGGGGGTTATTGCTTTTAGAGTCTGTTTGGTTCACAGAAGTGTATGAAGTCACACCCCAAACAGATGAAGGGTTAGTCTTGGTCTGCTGGTGAGTTATTCTTCCGCGGCCCTGGTATGTGAAGTCGAGGGTAAAGCCTTACACTCAAGGCGGGTCTAGAGCAAGGGTGCTGTTCTTTACGGGCGCAGGTAGACCAAGTTAACCTCATGGCCAAATTAAAATGCTTGACAAAATGGAGCCATCTTTTAGTAAAACTAAACAAGGCAGATAAACTCGTAACATCTCAGATACTTTAGTTTTCTTTCGTAGGCCAAAGAACTCTGAGTATGTTTAATTCTTCTGAGTCTGAGGTTTATAAAATTGAAGAACCTGAAAACAAAAATCCAAAAAACAAAAAAACCAGACTCGGGTTGACTGTCCTAAAAGGTAATGGTCCTTAAAGCATCTTCATAGTTTGGGCCAGGCTGCCAGACTTTTTAAATAAATTGTGGTAAATAGAGCGATAGAAACAAATTATGTGTGGAGGGTATTCTCTCAGAAATCTGGTCTGGAAATCTCATTAGGAATTAGTTGCAAACCATCCTCCTTCACCCATGTTGTTGGGTTTATTTGGTCACTACTGTCCCTGTGAAAGGCAGCTGTTGGCTATTTCGCCTCTGGTTTTCTGTGACCAATTTCCATAAAGTTCGTTTAGCAGTTCAAACTTTATTAAGACTCTTGACAAAAACAGCTGCTAGAAGTGCAAAGGAATGTAATAAAAAACACAGGGTCAGAAACAACCAGAGTCTATAAAAGCAACATCCGCAGTGCCCACGCCCCCCCAGGGGGGTGCAAAGTGATCACAGTATCCGCCTGGACCGTGGGACCCCCGAGTGGGCAGACAGCGGGACCCCAGGCTCAGCCAAGGCTCTGAGGCTTGAGGCTGCCTGCCATCAGCCAGCTGACAACCTAGTTAGGGTCCGGGCAGGGTGCCAACAAAAGAGCAGGACCAGGGCAGGCTTGGTAGTCCTAAAGTGTGAGGAAGCACTGGTGCAGATTCATTTTATGCTGGTTTTATTATGCAGTAAAAAAATCTCCAACACATACTCATTTACTAAAAAGAAAACAATAAATGTTCAGTTGATTGTAGTTTCCATATTCGCACAAAGGGGCACAAATTAGAATCGGCCAAAGGCTCTGAGATGCGCTTGGAAATCTTGGGGAAAATGTGGGTTTGAATAGAAATATGCAGTAGGGATCAGTGTGACAACCCACCACAGTTACGCTTCGTGGCTTTGGGGGATCTTTGATATGTACTCCATGTGCTATTAAAATGACATCTAGATATTTCAGGGAAAAATGGGAACACAATAACTGATGTTGCTTTCCACAGAGAAAACAGAAAATTAGAAAATATAGTTTATCTTTGTGGTTTTTGCCTGAAATCACAAAGGAGGCAATTTGAAGAGGCTGGAGTGATAATGGAAGAAAGGGAAGCAGGAGCTCTCTCCCTCGGCCCCCTGCCCCTGGCCTCCAACACACACCCCGAGGCAGGAGGGAGCCCTCTGCACAGCCAGGGCATGGGGTGGCCCAATCCTGTAGCCGCTCGCTCCCTCACTCATTCAGCAAACACGGGAGAGCTTGTGGGCGCCAGCCAGTGTCCCAGCTGTGAGGACGCAGAGCTGAGCAGGAGCCCGGCCTCCGGCAGGTCCCTGCTCAGAGGAAGGCAGACTGCCTTGGACCTGAGGGGCTGAAGGTCAAAGACAAGGCAGCAGTGGACTGAGAGCTGGACACGAAGCGGGCCAGGCAGCGAGGAGGAGGTGGCGGAGGCCCAGGCTAGAGGCTGCCGACCCCTCCTGGCAGCGGGTGTGTGGCCGGAGCCTGGGCTGCACGGCTGGATGCGGCCCCTCCCTGCCTGGCCCGGGGAGGTGGCTGGGGGCTTCTGCTTTTCCCCCTCAGCCTGGCTGCCTGAGGACGACCAGGGCCTCGCCCTTCTCCAGAGTCACCACTTGCTGGAAGTGTCACCTGTCCCCCCCGTTGCTGAATCTTGTTTAAGGACAAGTGAATACCTTAGTTGTGCAAGTTCCCCCGGAGAGTCACAAGCTGGGCTTGTGCTGGTCTGTGTCCTCACAGAGGCTGGGTGGGCGCTGCTCAAGCCCTTCCCTTGAAGGCTGGACGCGGAGAAGGCACCAGCCACGCCCATTGCAGGCTCTGTTGCTCCAGCAGGATGGGGCACAGGTCGGCTGAGGCCGATGCAGACGGTGGGCGGCGTCCCTGGGGCAGAGGTCACGGCACTTAGCGCCGGGCTTGGGCGGCTCTGTCCTCTCCAGCGGCCACATCTTTGGTGGACATCAGCCCGGTTGGGAGTTGCAAATCTTTTTTTGGGGTGTGTGCGTGTGTGTGTGTGGGTGTGCGTGTGCGTGTGTGTGTTACCTATTTCCAGGAAGGCTTTGTTTTATTGTACTTTTGGGCTTCACAGATACGGAGTTTTTTACGAATTGAAGGTTTATGGCAACCTTGCATTGAGTAAGTCTGTTGGCGCCATTTTCCCAGCAGCACTGGCTCACTTCATGTCTCTGTCCCATTTTGGTAATTCTTGCAATATTTCAGACTTTTTCATCATGACTATATTTGTGACAGTGTCTGTGATCGTTGATGTTACTACTACAACGTGCTAAAGGCTCAGATGTTGGGTAGCATTTTTTAGCAATATTTATAACAGTATTTTTTAACTAAGGTAATGTACATTGTTTTTAGACGTAATGCTGTTGCACACTTAATAATCCACAGTATAGCGTAAACACAACATATGCACTGGGAAACCAAAAAATTCGTGTGACTTGCTTTATTGCAACTGTCTGGCATCAAATCCGCAATATCTCCAAGGGCTGCCTGTATTTTTTGCAGTTTTATTGAGATAGAATTCACGTAACATACAATTCACCCATTTACAGTGTGCAACGTTTTCGGTATGTTACATTATTAACTTTAAAAAATCCTGGTAAAGTCTGTACAACATAATTTTTTGTCATTTTTATAATTTTTAAGTGTGTGATTCAATAGCATTAATTACATTCACAGTGTTGTGCAGCTATCACCACGTCTATTGCCAAAACTTTATCCTCACCCCAAACAGAAACTCTGCCTAAAACCAGAAACTTCTGCTGAAGTTATTAAGCATTTACTTGACATTCCCCCTTCCCCCGACCTCTGTAACCTCTGACCTTTCTGTATGTATGAATTTGCCTGTTTTAGATATGTCACGTAAGTTGAATCATACATTATTTGTCCTTTTGTGTCTGGCTTATTTCACTTACCATACTGTCTTCAAGCTTCATCCATGTTGTGGCCTGTGTCAGAATTTCCTCTCTTTTTGTGACTGAATAATATGACACTGTATGGAGAGACCACATTGTGTTCATCCTTCACCTCTCGAGGGACAATTATTTGGGTTGCTTCCATCTTTTGCCTATTGTGCATAACGCTGATGTGAACATGGGTGTATGAGGATTTGTTCCAGTCCCTGCTTTCAATTCTTTTGGGTGGAACTGCTGGGTCATACGGTGATTTATGGTTTTGGGGGAAACACCAAACTGTTTTCCAAAACTATTTTCTATTCCCACCAGCAATGTAAGAGAGTTCTAATTTCTCCACATCCTTGATACTTATTTTCCATTAAAAATATTGTTATAGCCAGCCTAGTGGGTGTGAAATGGTTTCTCACCGTGGTTTTGATTGCATTTCTCTAGCGTCTAGTGATGTCAAGCATCTTTTCATGTGCTTGTTGGTCATTTGTAAATATTCTTTGGAGAAATGTCTGTTCAAGCCTTTGCCCGTTTTTAAGTTGAATTATTTGTCTTTTGGTTGTTAAGTTGCTGTTAGGTTGTATATACCCATCACTCAGCTTCAACAATTATCAAAGCATGGCCAATCTTGTTGCAATTTTACCCCACCCACTCTCTTTATATGTTCTGGATATTAAACCCTTATCAGATACACGATTTCCAAATGTTTTCTCCCATTCTGTAGGTTGTCTTCACTTTCTTGGCTATATCCTTTGATGATTTACAGCTCTTTCAAAGATGGTAAAAGGGGTTTTATTCCTCCTTCTCACCCGTGTCTCCGTGCTGCCCCTTTGCTCCAGGACGGCAGGTGGTCCAGTGAGGGTGGGAGAGGAAGGGGCAGACGGAGACCTTCTCGGTCTGGTTTTCTCAAACAGGGGCTTTCTTTCCTGAGGGCGTCACCCTGTAGGAGAGAAAATTCCTCGTGGTGAATTAATCATTTCCCACTTTCAAAGTAAGTATCCCAGTCATCTCCTCACTCCTGAGCAAAGTCCTAGCGCTGCTTGGCTGTGTCTGTGTCCAGCGCCCCATGTGTCCGGCTGCCGCCTCCCCCCGGGCCGTCGCGGCTTGCCAAGCCTTTGTGTCTCCTGTCCTCGGGATGTGTGAGAGTGTTTCCAATTAAGTCAGGGTGTGGGAACCTAGTCCTGTGATAAAATGACAGGAACCTCAAAGCTGGGGTCATTGCAAAAGAGGCTGTTCATGGTTTCCATCTGAGTCCAAACTGGACTTGGCCTTCTGCAGAGACTAGTCAAGTTCCATGAACAGGGTCGGGCCACCCCAGCTCCCAGGCCCCTTCTCAGCCTGCTCTGTGCCCACACCTGCCGCCAGCCCTCTCCACCGGCCGCGCCCAGCTCAATAGGTCCAGAGGGCGGCAAAGAGAGATCCCTTTCCCCAGGACTGTGCCAGGGAAACTCAGCCAAAGCTTTGTGCTTTTATTTTTTAACTTTCATTTTGAAAAATTCTAAGCATCTGGCAAAGGAAGCCTCCAGGAACTCACCACCCAGCGTCAACAATTTTCAAAGCGTGGCCGATCTTGTTTCAGTTTTACCCCGCCCACTCTCCCTTGCCCAGTACCATTTTGAAGCAAATCCCAAGCCTCATATAATTTCATTCATGAAGCTTTCAGATCATATCGCTAAAAGACGTGAACTCGTAAGTATAAAGATATAAATCCATGATCACACATCAGCAGTACTAACAGTGGTTCCGTATCATCTGACAGCCTCTTCACTCACATTTCTAAATGTCTCATCAACGTCTTTTTAATTATTCTAAGATCGGTTTGTTTGCATCATGGATCCCAAGAAGGTTCATGCATTGCATTTGGTCAGTATGTTTCTTTTAACCTGTAGATCCCTCACCCCATCTCCTTTTTCACCCCATAGACGTATGTGTTGGAGAAACTGGGTTGTTTGTCCTGGGGAGTTTCCCATAACCTGAGTCTTAACTGCGTCACAATGGTTAACCTATTTCTCTGCTCAATTGGTGGTTGAATCAGCCAGTGCTGATGGTGTTAAGTACAAAGTCTATATAAACCCTGAGGTGTAGCTACACTGGGTTTTCAATAAACCAAGTCTGGTTCCGGAGAGGGCGGCCGGGAGCAGGTTGCTGAGAGGTGGTCCTCACTGCAGCCGAGGCCCCTGGCGCGGGTCCCAGGAGACGTGTGGGGTGGTTCTGGGGAAGGAGGTTGGGATGGGGGGGCGGGATTCAGGAGGACATTCACTTTGTAGTATCTGAAATTTTTATGAGGATATATTTATACATTATTTGTGAAATACAAAAATGAGCTTTAAAATAACGAAGGGGAGAAAATGAAGACAGTGAATTGGTTTGGCACGCGTGCTCGACACGTGGGTTGGCGGCAGAGGTGTGAGATGTGTGAGAAGAGCCGGGGATTCCGACAGGGGACAGGACTCCCGCCGGCTCCCCATCAGCCCCCGCTTCTCCCTCCAGCTAGAGACACGCGGGAGGGGCCCCGTCCTCGGGCACGAAGCCCCTCTCGCCAGACCTGTGGGCACACGGCTCCCTGAACGTCGTGGTAACCCTCTGCCCCACCTGCTGTGCTTTCCGGGGGTCCCGGCCCCGTAGCTCACGGGCGAGCAGATGCAGGGATGACACGGCACACGGCGCTTCTGGGGGCCGAGGGACCACCAGCTCTGTTGGGAGGCGCAGCTTGACCTTTAGTGACACGACTTTAAAAAAAATAACCTTGAAATGGCCAAACTTCCCCACCAGCTCCCTGGAGGGAGAGAACAGAGCAGGACGCCAGCAGCCCGGCCCGAAGGCGGGGACCCTGGGAGGCGGAGGTGCGTTCACCTGTATTCCCTTCTCCCGGGGGAACCAGTTCATACAGGTATCCCCGTTCTTCGGGGAGAAGAGAGTGGGTGCAGGGAAGCTGAGGAAGGCTTCCCATCTTTTCCCTCCAGAGGAATGTAGTGGAGACTCCATCCCAGGAAGTTTCGTCAGGAAGACCCGCGGAGCCAGGGACAAACATGTCCCTCTAAGGGCGCTTTCATACTTCATTCAGCTGACTAGCAATCCCTCCCCTGCCCAGGGACTCAAAGGAGAAACCAAGTCTTCACGTGCCTCCCCCGGCCACCACCCCACACTGCCTACCGTGTGGCTCCTTAGGGCCGGCGGCGACCCGCAGGGCCTGCGCCGCGCTCGGCCTCACGGGGTCGGACACCAGCAGGAGGCGCAGCAGAGGTCTCGGGGGACGGGGACCCGCGGCAGCGGCGGGTGCAGCTCGAGTGATGCCAGCAGGGCGAGCGGGGAGAAGCCCCGACAGGTGTCCCGCTCCGGGTCAGACGCCGCACTTCTCAGGTGAGTCCCTCAGGCGGGAGGCCGGTGGCCGCGTCCTCGTGGGGACAGGGGCCACGCAGCCCGCCGTTGAGGACGCGGCCCCATGGCACCCGCTGCCAGCAGCCGCCCAGGGCGTGGGGACCGGGGCCGCGCCGCCTGAGAACTGCCGAGGCGCCAGGCCACCTGCCAGGGCACCAGGTGCTCAAGCTTTAAGTGAGGGTCCGGTCGCACGGCTGTAGTTGAGGAGCGTCCCAAGCCTTTCTTTAAATCAAGCGTGCGTGGTGCTCAGCGAGCGAGAAGTTAAAAGTGGGAAGTCCTGTGATGTTTAACATTTTTTCAAAGCATTAAAATGACACTTCATAGTTTTGCGAATACAATTGAAAACAAAACCAAAACGTACCCGTGTATGTCTGTTGATCCCACCTACCTGTGTCCTTGAGCTCTGAAGCCATCACAGGCTGGGAGGTGGGTTAGCTCGAAGCTCACCCCTCTCTTCAGTGGGTGTTTCCTTCCCACCTCAAGGCCTTTGTAAGGTCTGGGTGTCCATCGAGCCCCAACTCTCATCTTCTCAGTTCAGGGGACACGTTTATTTCCTAATCAGCTGGCTTTTCAGGCCCTTGGGTTTTAGTTCTCTGTCCAGCCCCGGCCTCTTTCGTGTCTTCCTGGGGCCCTCGAGTCCCATCTTCAGACCCTGGGGAGCTTCTAGGTCCTGAGGTCGTTGTCGCCCTTACTCTGCCTTCAGCTGCACCCTTTCCTTGTCTCATTGGCTGCTGTGCTCAGTTAATTTATTCATGTAAATGAAGGAATCAGAAAAGAAAACATAGCAACTAAATCAGGGCAGAGCCCAGAAATGAAGGAGGACTTTATGGTTTTAACGTTTTGATTGTTCAAAGAACGTTATTTTCCCCATGGCTAGGAATGCAGGTTGTTGATGTATATAGATGGGCAGGGCTCTACTGGGATATGGGTATTTATTTTAATTTTATGATTGTAACTTCTTAAGTTAAGTCATCTCAAGGCACAAGTACAGAGGAATAACAATTAGTTAATTGAAATATGTGACTGGTATAAAATTACCAGTTTAAAAATCAGTAAAACATTTGAAGATCTTTCTTATTCATACAAATCAGGACTTTGTCTTGGCCAAGGACCCAGTTGCAAAAGTAGAGGGTAATTCAACCTCATGTAATTCCCCAGTTCAAGCTGTGATGGTGGACGTCCACTGCACTCATTTTATTTTGACGTGGAGTGGTTAACCCAAGCTCAAGTGTTTGATAACCACAGTGTACGTAGCAGGCCTGGAAACACGAGGCTTGTTCATTGTCTCAGGATCAACTTTTACAGCAATAAAAGCCAGAGAAGGGGGGAGAGTAGCTGAAAGAGAAGCAGAAGGGAGAGGAGGAGAAGAAAAGGAAAAATCCTTGGCATACATTGTCCATGGGCAGGCGATTTTTATTAAAACAGGGCTTGGATCAACTCTGGAAAGCTTGATAAATCCCTGATAAGGACATCCCAGATGTTCTCATGAACTTTCTTGGGGGGTTTGTCATTTCAAGTTCCTGCGATCTGCCCTGTGGCCAAAGATTGGGACGTTCCCAGCATCTGCCAGTGATTCTGCAAAGAAGCCCCCTCCTCACCTCTGGACGTTGAGTGCCAGCTGGAGAGGCCGCAAACTGGATCAGCCTGATCGAAACTGTAGTCGAGCCTGGAAGCAATGTTCCTGCTCACTTTTCCAGGAAGTGTTCCGAGAAAGAAAGGATTCTTGGGACCCTTCCACTGCCTAACAGGGACGGGTCTGTGTGCGGGCAGAGTGCAGGCTGCCTTCTGCGACCCCGTGCATTTTCAAGTCTGCTTCTTAAAGGCCTGAGCAATGGAGAGATCCACCCAGAACCATTTATCCACAGTTGGCTGCTTGACGTCCCAGGCTTCTGGGATTTAGAGACGAATACAGCGGTGTCTGTGTCCTTGGGGAGCTTACAGGACGCAGAGGGAGATGTACGTAAGCTGACAGAGGCCAGGGCATTCTCTCCCTAAGGCTCCGAGATCTCAGGTTAAAGTTCCCATCGTTAGGTTTGATAGTTCTGACACCTAGGATTTTGTTCTCCTGTCTTATATGTGAGTTCACTGAAGAAAGATTTGTCATTAGCTATTTGTCCTCATCTGATTGCTCTCAATTTTGTAAAATGTACGGTTGGGAAGAAGAAAACACCTCAGATGATATAGCTGGATATCAGTCATCTGAGCTATGTTAGACCTTATTCAGGAACAGGTTCAAAGTATACCAAACAAATTCTATTGTCCTACCCAAAGAGCATCAAATTTCATCATTGAATTTAGAGGTATTTTACTTCAAATGAAGGTATATCCTGGTTTAAAAAAAAAAAGAGATCAACCTTCAATTAATGTTAACTACAAAAAGATGGATTTGCACTAGAATCCGTTGGTCCATCCCCCTGTTCTTAATGCCTTATTGCAGTTACATTCACTTAATGCAGGAATAGACCTGGAAGAGAGCTTGGTCCCAGGATGGCATATCATTTTTATTTTGAAAGCCAGTGCTGGTTGGTTGGTAGTGGCTGCCTGGAGCCCTGAGTTGAGGAGAACTCTGAATTCATGTGGGAGCTCAGTGCCATGACGAATGAGTGATGGGCAAGGGTGGCGATGCCTCTTATTTGCTGACTTCCTTTCGCTGAGGATAAGGAATCAGACGCCCAGAATCCACTGACTTACAGAAAAGTCCCAGCGCGAGCTAGTTGCAGAGCTTGGAGCAGGAGCTGCGTTTTCACCTGCGAACCGGAGCAAGCAGCGGAGAGGCACACACAGCTGGCCCTGGCTGCGCAACGGCGATCGTGCTCTTGCAGAGGGCTGTCCGGCTCGCGTTGAATTTCCTGTCCCCTGGAGGCCCTTTCGTGGAGGTGGATGGGGGAGGGAGAGCAGGACATGACCCAGGCTGTAGAGAATGGGGCGTGTGCAGTGGCAAATGGGAGGGAAGGTATTTCTTGCACGAGTGGCCGGTGGTTAGTCACACTTGGTTCCAACCCCGGTTCCAAACCTGGCTTATCTTTAACACCCGATCTACCTCAAGACAAACAACATAAAGCAGAGAAAAACATTTTGGGGTCATTTGGAAATACTTGCGTCACAGCTCGAACGGCCAAGGCGGCAGCAGAGCGTTGGGGTGAGGACGGGAAGTGGCGCCCGCCTCCTCGGCTCAGGCCTCCAGCCCCCCTACCCCTCGTGCAAAAAGTACTCTTGTTAGACGGTCCTTGCCAGGATTTAAAAACTGTTGTTTTGTTCCCGAAGTTCTTTATCCTGAGATATCTCCAAACCAGGCTTGCCCCCAAAATATCAAGAAACATTCCGAATTTCAACATATGCACTGAGCTGAAGAGAATAGCATATTTGGAAAGAAGAAAGAATTCCACTGGGGGATTTCTATGCTAAGTAGCAAAATTTGAGGTCTAGAATAATAAAAAGCCAAAAAATTTTGTTGGATTCTAATGGAACAAAAGACCAACTACGAGAAAAGCAATGCAAACGCCAGCAAGCACTCACTGAGTCTGAATCCCAGGGTATAACCGCCTGATCAGAATGGAATCTTTGAATTCCCTTCTGAAGTTTTAAGAGGAAATGGTTCCGGGTACTTTAGTTAAGTGAGATCCGGTTGTGGGGTGTGCAGGTGTCGACAGCCATCTGGGCCCTGATGGACGTGTGCCCCGACTCTCGGCTCTGTTCTCTGTGCCTTGGTTGTTTACATCTCAGTTGCCTTTGTCCACCACCCTTGAGGCCCTGATCAGATTCTCTCCCTTGTATGAAGCTTGGCCTCGTGATCTCACTTGCTGAAGGTCTGTTTCCACTGTTTCAACAGCCCTCGCATCTGCCCTGCACCTACTTTAATGCCACCGGTCGCTTGTGTCGCTCAGTTATTTTGGCTTCTCTGCGGAGCAACGAGCAGGTTTGCCTGAAGGTGCTCGTGGAGCCCGGCTCTGTGGCCTAAACCCTCTGGTACCGGGGGACCCTATTTTGTTAGCAGGAGAAGCTGCCCCCAGTTCGCTTGCCTTGGGACTGGGGGTTGATCCCTCCCTTTACAGGGAGGCTGCAGCTTCGCACAGGCCCGCTCAGCCCCCAGGTTCAGGGTGGCTGGTATTCTGTGACAGTGTTTAATCCTGTGAAGAGCCGACACCCCAAACCCAGACCGTCTGGCGCCGAGCGGCCTGTTCGTGCCCCATCGACAGGGACGCTCTGCCACGATGGCTCCACACGAAGGGAGACCCAGGTGGTGGCTGGGTCCCCGCGCAGGTCACGCTGAGCCCGGGGCTGGGTCACCTCTCTGTGGGACGTCGGGAAGGTCGGGGGGACTGCGCCTTCTCTTCTCTTGTTGAGCCCTGACCAAATAATGTTTTCTAACAAAGCCTGTTCCTTTGCTCGCATTGTGTGACTTCTGGGGTTTTTCCTGAACCCAGTGCATGACCCGTGGACACTCAGATGGGACCTTGCTGAGCAGGAAGGGAGCCGCCTGGCACGGAGTCCGACTACTCAGCTGCGTGGAGCATCGTAGCCCCTCTACTTCGGGAGGAGCCTGAGGAAAGGAGACGCAGGGAGACCTCAGGAGGCGGCAGGGTTGCGGCGGAGATGGCAGCGAAGCCTGGAGGATGAAGGGCGAGGAGTGCAACCGGGACTGCTTCCGCCAAAGCGCCACAAAGTGAGCCCGGGACTGAGTCCCGTGCTGACGCCACGTGCACTCAGGCAGAGACCCTCCAGGTCTCCAAACCTTGTCATCCGTGGAGACACAGGGTCCTTCCCGCCTACAATGGTACGACTAAAGCTTCTCAGGCCCTTCCCGTCCATCTGCCATGTGGATCCCCTTTCCTTTTGTCTTCCATGAACAGACCCGACTTTAATTCTGCCTGCACCCTGGAGACTCTTGGTTTCTCCTTCTCCATCTCTCTCCTCCCAGCCTGTCTCCCCTCCTGGATGGCCGTGGGCGCCTCTGTGCTGGGCCAGACCTGCTCTGGGACGGACACCACGTCCATCCACCCTGGGCCAGCGCAAGCAGGTGCTGAATTTAGTTGAGGAGAAAACAAGGGCAGGTGTTGGAAAGGATGGAGTGCTGTGGGAAGGTAATACTAGATTTCGTGGGTCTGGGGGGCGCTCTGTGTGAGCCCTTGGAGAATGATGAGTCTCACCCAGTGCAGGTGCCCACAGGCTCCAGCTCCAGGGGTGTGAAGGACGACCCTGGGCCAGCTGCTGGCTCTGGGAGCGTCGCTGGGCTTCCTCCTTCCCTCTAAGCAGAGGGACACAGAGGCAGCCTCTTTCTGGGAGACCCAGGCCTCCCCTGATGGGCAGCGTTGGCTGGAGGACTCCCTGGGGCCCGGCAGGAATGCCCTTGATTGCACAGCTGTCAGGATGCTGCTGCCCACCTGGGCTCCTCCCCACCACTCAGGCTCAGACGTGCCTCACAGTCTGATGCGCTCCAGCCACACAGCTCTCCCCATTCTTACAGGTGTTTCCCCTGTGAAAGCCTTGCACACGGCATCCTGTCTCAGCACGTGCTTCCCTGAAACCAGGACTAACAGTCAGCCTTGCTCTTTGGGTCAGTGCCAACAGACACAGGGAAGAAGCTCACATGCCTGCCCCAAAGTTTGGAAACTTGAACTCCGATGAGTTTACAATATCTGTTGTTTCCGACTCCTGGCCAGTAATTTAAACAATCGGCCAGTGTCTACAGAGCTGTAAGATGAATCAGGTCTGCAAGACGATGAAAAGCTTCTTAGCCGTGTGTGCAGGGAGACGTGGTAGAAAGTGATGAGCATGGTCTGACATCAGGGAAGAAAAGAGTTGGTACAGAGTGGCTCTGCTAATCACCCACATCTCTGATTTGAAAGCCTGCCGCAAAATTTCCTTTCCACTGGCTCAAGCAGTTCCACTCTATGACAGCACTGCAGGCATAGCTCGGAGGATATTTGGGTGATCAGGTGAAGACTGTGGGAACTCTGTCTGGGTACTGACGCTCGGCATTCACTAGGCGCCCTGGGAACTGTTGTTGGTGGAAGTAATGATTCTGAGATACACGGTGAAGATGCGGTGTGTTCAGGAGGGGATTGGGCCGTTCCAAGGGCACTCGCCAGTTGTTTGGGGCATATGGAATGGCTCATAGGACTGGGAACAGGGCGCCGACCTGGCTGCCTTGTGGGTGTGGTTTTCACAGCATTTCTATAAAGCGTTTATTATTATCCCCATTTTGCAGGTGAGGAAACTGAGGTTTAGGGTAGTTAACTTATGCAGCTGGTCAGTGGAGTCTGGCCCATGGCTGTTTTGAGCTTGTGGGGTCTCTGCTGTTTTCAGAGACTAGACTAATTCAGCAACTGCGTAATCGCCCTGCTCTGGGACGGACGTTCTTATTTCCAAAAGGTAGGCACATTTGCCCTGTTCTCTGGGCTGGAAAATACAGTCCCTCAGCAATCAGACTGTCAGCCCTTGTGGTCTGAACTATACCCAAGGACCCAGAGCACTCCTGATAGTCCTAAAAATGGGGCAGTCTATTCTAATTTTTAAAAAAATTTTTGGCCGGGCGGCATGCGGGATCTTAGTTCCCTGACCAGGGATCGAACCGGCGCCCCCTGAAGTGGATGCATGAAGTCTTGACTGGCTGGACCACCAGGGAGGTCCTGGGACAGTCTATTCTGTTGGGAGACGAATGTCAATGCCTCTTTGAGCTGATCCTTCTATCCATACCTTAGGAAACCTGTTATAAAAGTGTCTTAAAAATGTCTTTTCTCTTCATACAAAAGAGATGTGTTCATTGTAGAAACAGTAGATACACAAATAAACAAAATGAAGAGAATTTAAAAGCATCATGATTTCATCATCCAAAGATACCTTGCGCACACCCTTCGGTCCTCTGATGAGTTTGCCGCCGGTTCCGAAAACCTTTCAGCGGAAACCTCGGCATTGACTTTTCTCTCCACAGCACGTGGGTGTTGGACATGGGGAATTTGTGATTTTAAGATATTCAGAACAGTTATTGGTTAATCTCTGTTTTTCTACTTGTCAGAACTTATGGTGATAAATTCTTCATATGTTTAATTGTGATACTCTGTATTTAAATATAGTTATTAAGTCTTTATGAGTTTATTATATACGCTGCTCTGTAATATCTTTTTCTTTACTTAAAATCATGTCGTGAATGTTTTTCTATGTAAATACATAAATAACCCATGACCTGATTTTAAGTGGCAGAATGGCACCCCGTGTTGCATGTGTATGGGTCTTTTATCAATAGGTAGCCAGTCATCTGTTGCTGGATATTGAGTTGTTACCTGACCCCACCCCCTTTGCAATCACAAACAATACTCCTGGGAAAATCATTTTATTAAATCTTTAGTGTTTTTCCCTAGGATATAGTCCTCAAAGTAGAATTTCCAGGTCAAAGGGTATGTACCTTTCTAAGGCTTTAAAATACTTTTGCCAAATAACTTTAGCGAAGAGCTATTCTTACCACCAATCCCACAATAGTCTATGAGGGTGCCCATTTTCCTACAACACGCTCTTGCCAATATGTATATTTTAAATTGCCAATTTGATAGAAAATATTTTATTTTTAAGAATCTGGAATGCCATTGTTCCTTGTTAACTTTTTCCCCCATGGCTGCTTTTCTAAAAAATGAACCTGTTCTTCTAAGAAGGAATTCCTGTGTCTTTGATGTCTCTGGCTGGAAATGCCTATTTTAAAATATAGGTTTTGTTATTATTCAAGTATGGTGAGGCCAGCAAGATACAACTGCCACTGAGAAAATAGCTTGTTAGTCTCAGTTCCCAAGAGGGGGCCCATCGTGCCGCTCAGGACCGCACAGGGAAGCACCAGCGCTGGTCAGGAGGCCAGGGAGATATGCGCAGAGCCTTTGTTATTGTTTCTGGGGAGGAATAGGTGAGGCGGGGTAAGTGGGCTCAGGATTGGCCAGGTTGGAACATTGCAGTGGGGCACAGGGCTGTCCTGGTTGACTGGTACCCGGCCCTGGGGTGACGAGGGCAGGGGGACAGTGCCCAGAGGGTGAGAGCCTCATAAAGAGAGCGGTGGTGGTGTGGGCTCTGGGTGGTTGGTTTGCATATAAACCTTGCAGGTGCGTCCTTTACCATCTCTAGGAGCTGGCCGGTCCTGGGAGGGGCAGCCCCTCCAGGGTCATCAAGGCCCCAAGACACCGACGTGTCAGATACAGACGTTAAAGGGCGTGCGTGGTTCATCCCCCTGCCGCTGGTTCATGGATGGTGTGTGTTGAGGGAGCCCGTGGTGTTAAGACACTCTGGAGTCGGGTGGGGCGGCTGAGGCTGTGACCCCTCCTTACCGTCCAGGGAGAGAGGCCAGCGGCCGCCACCACTCAGGCCCAGGCGGTACAGTGAATGCCAGCTCGTTGTGGGCGCCCCCTGTGCACCACTGCACCCCCGGGTGGGACCAAGGGCAAGCCCCCTCCCCCCACAAGGACCATTAGCTACAGGAAGATGGAGCCTCAGAGCCCTCTCCCAAAACGTGGACGATGCTGTCAACTCCCGGGCACCGTCAGAACGTTCAACATCTGTTAAAAGAGGAGGGCGAAGTCTCGTCAGTTACAGTCGCTTTTTCTCACTACGCCGTACGCTATTTTTGAGACATTTCTTATACATCCTGTCTAGCCACGGCTGTTTGCCAAGGAGTGTCCATTCACCCTCTGCTATTTGCGGGCACACTCGCTCTGAGCTGGGTTTCCTCAATCCAGCCCCCGCTCCGCCGTTTCCTCTCGCCTCCACCCGCTCCCGCTGAAAAACGCAGTGAATTGATGGTGAATTGGGCCACAGAAGCCTGTTATTGGAAGTGATGGGATACAGAAGGATTTATGGGCTGGATTTTTTTTTCTTCTCGAAGAATTACAAGCTAACCCCAAATTATAGCAAGAATTCTTAAAGTTCAATAATTAAAAGCAAAAGGCAGTCCCCTTGGGAAAAAAACAGTGTGGTCTGGAAGATATCTTTCAAATTGAAGCAGACTGTGTAACTCCCAAATATTATGGATACAAATTAGCTATATTTGATCACTGGATCTTATTTACTCTAATTGTCTTCATTTCTGTGGTTTCCTGATACATTTTGGTGGTGAGAGCAGGCTTCAGATTACAAGAGAGAGAGAGAAAGAGAGATGGAGAGAGAGAGAGAGCAAGAGAGAGAGAGAGAGAGAGGGAGAGAGAGGGAGAGGGATTGAGAGAGAAGCCTCTGTCAGGAGATAATGTGATTTTCCTCAAAGACATAGAAGTCTTATAAATTCAGACCAAAGGTATGTCAAAAAACCAACAAATTTTGTACGTAAAATGTTTTGCTTGTCTCTTGGAATGATTGATGTGAACCTGAGAAGAATTTGAAATTCGAGCAGCCAAGTAACCAGGAATTAGGACCTTATCTAAAATTTAGGCAAAAACTCCAGACCACTGCAGTTGAGAAATCGGGTTAGAAATCTCCTGAGAAGTGGCTTTCCCACAAGATTTCTGATGCTTCCCAGCTCTGAATGGATGAGAAAAATGGCAAGAATGCACCATTGCTTTTAGCATCTTTGTCACTCTCTCTGGTTTGGGGTAAAAGTAGAGAACCAGAGGATGCAAACAAACGAGGAAACCAGTGTGCGTTGAGGGACCCATCCGAGTCTCAGGGCCAGGCGGCCTGGGCTGCGGGGAAGGTTGAGGGCCAGTTCTCTTCTCCAAGTTTTTCCTGTTCCCAGGACTTCTGTCTCCAGTGGACGTGGTACTTGTTATTACAGGGGACGGCCTGGCAAGCTCTCCCCCCTGAGACCTGGATTCAAATTCTGGCTTGGTTCGGAGGGGAAAAGGCTGTGGTCTCGACCCAGACTCTCGTGGGCATCTGTCCACGTGACCCCGATACACACGCAGCCTGCTGTCGTGTTGGCGGCCGTCCCAGGAGGGTCGCAGAGCAGGAGTGGGGGGAGATGCCGGCAGGAGCCTTGCCTTCATCGCGTTTGCCGTCAGCCGGAAGCCGTCCTGCGGCGTGGTGAGCACTTTGTGTCGGCTCCCCGTGCCACGCCTTGACCGCACGTGCCACGCCTTGACCGCACGTGCCACGCGTGGGCGGGAGTGCGGCCAGGGCTGCGGGAGCTGCAGTGCAGCGCCTCGAGCACCCACTGGCAGGAGACAGGGCAGCCCGGGAGCCCGGGGTGTGGCGGTGAGTGCGCGTAACTGCGCGCGCGCTGGGCCAGGGTTGGGGCGCGGGGGCGTGGGCTCCACGACCGGGCCCAGCTGCTTGCGTGCCTCTGACAAGCCGAGGCCTTGCCTCTGTCTTTCTGTGACAGCAGATTTGCTCCCAAATGATCTGTTCCTGGGGAGATACGTTTCATGTCCTTGTCTTTAAACAAACGATCCAGTAAACACAGCCCTTCGTGTCCCCTGCCCAAGTGCCCAGACCCGACTCCTGTTCTGACCGCGCTGGACCAGCCCCCAGATGAGGCAGCGGGTTCCGAGGGGGCGGCAGGGCGGGAGCTGCCCTGGGCGGGTGAGGACAGAGCCCCGTTTACTTGTTATTTCCCTACAATGTGAAGCTCATTCTTCTCTTTCTCCAGAACAGAACTCCAGTATTATGGATTCAAGGAAGGGTTTTCAATCATTTGGGTTTTTTTCTCTCCATATGGATCCACGGGCTCTCACAGGTTTTCCTGACTGGCTTTTGGGACAACCCTGTTGATTCCGATGAGATGGCATTGCTGTTGACTCCAGGAGGGCAGGGGTGAGGGCGAGTTGGGCTGGAGAAAGGAAGTGAGGGTTGTTAGAACTGGGTACAGAAATGTCCACTCGAGCGTTTGGTTCTCCCATGGCCATTTGGGGGGCAGAGGGTTCTGTAAAGATCATGAGGCTTGCCAAAGCTTTCCACCTGTTTCCGCGAGGAATTTGTTTAAAAATCATACATAATTTAACAATGTTTTACTTTAAGATGCAGTATTTTAAAATAAATGACTCCGTAGTTATCACTGTGCCTTTTATTCTTCTTATTTTAATTTATATTTGCTAGAAAACTTTGCTGAACTTTCTCCATGGATCATAGTTTATTATTACCTACTTGGTGTATGAAAATAATCTTTGTTAAAAATAAATTATATTTGAGTTTATTTTATAGCCCAGTATCCTGTAGCAAAAATCAATATCTACATCTATCATCTATCTATCTATGTATCTATCTATCATCATCGTCTATCTATATCTCTCTATATATTATCTATCATCTATCTATATCTATCTCTCTATTATCTATCATCTATCTATATCTATCTATTATCTATCTGTCATTGATCTATCCGTCTATCATCATCATCATCTATCTGCCTATCTATCTACCTACCTATTTATCTCTCTCTCTCTCTACAACACTTGATTAGTTCCATTATTTTAGGCCAATGACATTTATTTAGTTCTTGCTTGTCTCCAACTTGCAGTAACATAACCTTTCATAAAACATATGTTTAAAAGTTTATAGTTTACAGCCTGTGGATTTAAAGCCTCACAAAACCAATAATTTATTTAAGTTCATTAGTTTTAATTCTAGATGTGTTTCTGGTATAAGTAGGTTATTAAATCAATAACCATAAATGGATCTGTTCATTCATTTTCAATGAAACCCACAGACCCAGCACACGTGCGTGCAGGTAGCATGTACCTTTCTGCATCACCACTTCGAAGTGAGTGTCGGTTTGAAATAGACTAGAGTTGTATCAAGATTACATTTCACATCTATGAATTTGACTCTGTGAGTTCAGCAAAAATAAACAGATATTAAACACTGGTCGGCCACACCCATTTGTGAACATATTAGACCTTGGAGGGCACCGAGGTGTCTGGTTCTGAGTGCTTGGCGCCCTCAGTTGTGTAAGACCACCTGCGCCTCTCACAGTGTAAGCGTCCGGTCAGCTGAGCCCGATCCTAGGGCTTGAAGAGCAGCGGCCTCTACACTTACAGGAGCATTTTGTGGTGTTCAAACAAAAAAACAGCCAACATTTCCAACAACGTGGGCCTTTCTGAGGTTGTTCAAGGCAATCCCCCCGTTTCTCTTCTGCGCTGGTTTCAGCAGCTGACAGCAGGGAAGATGCAGCGCCACCACAAAGAGATGGCACACGGAGGGTATTTTCAGCACAGTGTGAGGCTCCTGGTCAGTTTCCTTCTCACATCTACTTCTGCGATGTTTCTGAGACCCTTTTCTGAACTTCCACCTGCACCGAGCCCGTCTCCCGCCGAGGAATCCCAAGGTGAAGACGTTCGTGTGTGAAAAACTCAAAACAAAATCCACAGGGCTGATGAGTCTTCGTGTGGTCAGGGCAGCTCTGTTACACGTGCGGCTCTCGTGGAAACCTCTGCCTCAGCCTCTGCCTTTAAAGAATTTTGAAGGGGCAGCCACGTTCTCCTCGAGCATTAGACCTCACCTGACCACTGTTTTTTGGTTTCTGCCTTTAAAAGAACTGTTTTATGAAAATATGCCCTGCACTGAATTGAGCTTGGCCATGAATTTTATCATTAACTGTAGGAGTTATGTGTAGAGCTAACTGCCTTCGAAATTTATTTAGTTATGCACTAAATGTTAAAAATAGATCATTCAGAATTAGAGAGTGAATTTGGGCATTTCTGACCACACATGATAATGCATTTCTTTGGGGCTGAATGGTCTGAGTTGTCTTTTTATGGAATAAAAATGTACATGATGGTATGAGACGCTCCAATTTTCTCTGTTTTGGTTATTATTCGGGTCACCTGAAACCGAAAGTCCCTTTGCCTCACGTCACACTCGTGTCCCCAGGCCTTGCCGGTTCCGTTGCACAAGGTCACGCTGGGGGGGGCGGTGAGGGTGGGCGGTGCCATGCTGGGTCCTCAGGTGAGCTGGGCCTCCCCCTCCCCAGCCCTCCGGGCGTTTCCAGCTGTGCCCTGGCCTGGCCTGTGCCTGCGCAGCACCACGGGGCGGGGACACTGGTCCGCGGGCAGGATGGCCTCCCTCCACTTCCCCCACTGGCGGCCCTGCCGTCACCTGGGAGGCCGTGGTTTACAGAGGAAATGCGGGACAGACATAAACCGTGCATCACCAGTTAGAGCCAAAAGCTGTACAGAACTTCTGATACACGTGTCTGTGACGCCTCACGGAAGCCCTGCTCTCCTGGAAGCCGGGAGCCCTGGGCGTCTAGGCCACTGGCGGGCATCGAGTAGCCCCTAAAGTGGAGGGAACCCCCGTTTCTTCCAAGTTCTGAGCAGGTCCATTCCCACCCCCTATCTTGCCCCAGCTCAAGGCTGGTTACATGCACCTGTGTCCCTGCCTGCGTCCTGCAGCCTCGGCAGCAGGAACCCCTAAGGGAGGAGAAGGGACACTCCACCGCAAGGTCGTGGGGAAAAACCACGTCGGGGTGAACTGGGCCGAAAAGCGTTCCCCCAATTCATGTCCATTTGGAACCTGTGGACGTGACCTCATTTGGAAACAGGGTCTTTGCGGATGTGATGCAGTTAAGATGAGGTCATGCTGAGCAGGGCGGGCCCTAAATCCAATATGACTGGTGTCCTTAGAAAAAGGGGAAATTGGACACAGACATGCTCGGGCAGAAGGCCACACGGAGGTGGGCAGAGATTAGAGTGACGCGTCTACAAGCCGAGGGACGCGAGGGTCGCCAGCAACCACGGGGGCCAGGAATAGATCCCCCCTCAGAGCCTTGAGGAGGAACCACGTCTGCCGACACCTGGACTTCAGACTTCCAGCCTGCAGAACTGGGCGAGAATAAATCCGTGTTGTTTAAGCCACTTGCTTTGAGGAAACTTGTCATGGCAGCCCTAGGGAACGAATGTCTCGAGCTAGTTAGAACCATGAATATGTCGTTAATAGCTCTACACTATAGAATGAGAAAACAGGTAAAACACCAAGTTAGAGGGGTTATCAGTGGCATTTAATGCATCTTAGCTCGGTACTGATGGGAATGTTGCAGGTATTTCCCACGTGTCGCTCCTCGCTGGGTCAGACTGTCAGGGTCTCCCTCCCCACCCATCTCAGTGAGACGCCTGGGCCTTTACTCTCCTTTGTGTCAGATGATGCACAGTAAGAGGCATTTTCTCCTGGGTCACATGATATGGGAACCCTCCCCCCCCACCAGCCAGCACGTGAGCTCTGCACGGGGGCGGCGGAGCAGGACGTCATAAGGTCTGGGCGACCCCCGCCTCGTGTCCTCGATGGAGCTCACGTTCCCTGGGTGGGGTCTTGGGCACAGCCTTGGTGCGTGCTGGTTTCCCTCTGTCGTCCCAGATCTCATTTTCTGTCTGCCCCAAACAGTGCTAATTGGGAGCGGACGTGCGCTGGAAGCCCCCAGTCTCTGAACACAAAGGCGGGCAACGTGTCCAACAGGTGCCGTGTGTGTCGTGTTCACAGCGGCGCGATTTCTCACAGGCCCCAAAGTGGAAACAACCCAGATGTCCTCCCAGAATAAGAAGGGATACGCACATCGTGATGTGTCCATGAACTGGGCGACCGTCCAGCAGTGAGGATGAACACAGGCAACCGCACAGGTGAGTCTCGCAAACACAAGGCAAAGCAGAAACAAAGGTACACGTAGAGTTCCTGCCGTGCGAGTCTATTTACATGAAGTTCAAAAACAGGAAAAACGGAACGACGGTGCTAAAAGGAAGCGTAACAGCTACCATCAGAGGGGTGACAGGAGCCGGGAGTCCCAAGGGTGCCGGTGACGTCTGCCTCTGGATCTGGGGGCTGTGGTTATAGGTGTGGCCCCTTGGTGAAAATCCACTGGGCAGCTCACCCGTGAGGGGTCGTATTCAATGATATTCGTATGGGACTCGCGAGCCAGCCCCCTCTCCCTGTCCTCCAGTCGGGGCCCGCGGTCATCAACAGCAGAGGGTGGGCCACCAGGAACGGTGAGGCCGACCACCAGAGCCCCGCCCGAGCTTCCTGGGGAGACCGCTCAGGTGTGCAGACCCTGACGGGCTGCCTGGAGACAGGGCTGCTCCGGTCGGTCCTTTCTGTACCACAAACAGCTCCGGACAACCTCCTACGCAGGGTGGCTCCATTCTTGCGTGACCACAGCTTCCCTTCAGAAGTCAGGGTCTCTGCCGGAAACACGTGGCGGCTTCAAGTTACAATATTTTAAGGAGGATTTAACGAGGGGACTGTTTACAAAGTTGAAATCAGGGTACGTGGAAAGGACACGCAGTATCCGGGGCAGGGCTGTCACCCTGCCCTCAGTGTCAAGGGCCAGGCGGGTAGAGGTTGGAGCGTCCTGCAGGGACCGCCACCTCAAGGAGGGCTGTGCCCTTGGTTCCAGGGGCAGCCGGTCCGCAGCGATGCTCAGGAGATGCAGGAGAAAACGCTCGCTCTCCACTGCAGGTCGGTACCGGTCAGTCCCCCAGCCCAGAGCAGTGTGGCGAAGGCTGCAGGCAGGGTCTGGGGGCCACACAGAGGACCCTGGGCGGGCAGGGGCCGGGGCTGCCCATCGCCCGAGAGCCGGCTCTGGAAGCCAGCGGCCCGGCGGGAGAACAAAGTGGGCTTGCTGTTGCCTAATTCATTAGCTTTAAACGCCGTCTTGGAAATGCTTTGATTACTGACATGGCCAGGAACGGAGGCTTACAGTAAGTTAGGTAACGGAATGAGTTCCTCTGTATATCATCCTGGAGGAAAAACACAGTGATGAGGGGGTGTTTTGTTTTGTTTTGTTTTCCCAAGACTTCTCGTCTTGAAGTCTGTCCTGCGCAAATGTAACACGGCCTGAGACCCGCGAGGTGGAAGCTGAGTGATCTGGGGCTGCGGGCAGAGATGGGGCGGGACACAGCGCGCAGGCGAGGAGCCTGGGGTCCAGTACCCGTCTCCTGCCTGAACCCTGCTCTCCGCCTTCTCTCGGTCACAGCACGGTCCACCCCGAAGCTCCAGCATCACAGCCACGTTGGAGGACTTGTCGCCTATGGGCTTTTCCCTCATCTCACGTGGAAGAGGCGGGAAGAGCGCGTGGAGGGTCACGGCTTATGTCTGTGTGAACCGTGCATTACCCTGCTGGAGTGTGATGGACACTTAGAGACGTGCCCATGGGAGCGAATACCTCAGAGGATTTCCACACCACGGGCACCGCCCGCCGGGGCGTCAGGCTCGCGGACCCTTGGCGGACGAGTCAGGCTGCGTGACGGGTGAGGTGCGGGAGGGCACCTACACGAGGGCGAGCAGGCTGGAAATCAGACCAGCCTTCTTGTTTCTGGTCTCCTCGGAAAGTGATGGATTTCCCTGAGGAGAAGAATCACCAGAGAAAAATGCTTGCTAGGAGTTCTGGAAAGGAAAGAAAAACAAGATAGTTAAGTGGGACGGGATGAATTGAAGATGATACAGGAAGTGTTGGGCTGCATGTTACAGAAACGGTGGCGTATCAGTCATTTGTGTCCAAGGTCCTTTTACTTATCTGGAGGATGTGAGAACCATCCAAGAAAGTCACGAGTGAACGTCGTTAATTCCAAGCCCTGACTTGCTTGAGAGCAGAAATGTTAACATTTGGGATGATTTTAGTGTAAAAAGAAGACGTGTTTATAGAAGCTTAATCAAAAGCTTCAGGCTGACACTGGGCTTAATAAAAATGTCCAGCTCTATTTGTGCTACTTTGTTTATCCCTGGAATTCCGTAGAATGAGTCAGAAGGAAAGTGCTTTAATGTACGTCACCACTCCATCAAATTCACTGTCACCGTGGGCTGCGGACTTGATGGGACCAACCAGACTTTACAAGTGCTGGATTCTCTGGGTGCATTAGTGACATTGAGGTGTGTTGTAACCGCAGTGGAGCTATGGGGTTGAGGCCTGTAATAACCAGCCCTCGCATCTTGGGGCCTGCCCCACTTTCGGGTTGCGTTTGCCGTATAGGATTACATGATTGGCCAGCAACTGCATAATGGATCGTAGGTAATAATGGCGTGCTCTGACTTCCTAGGGGGCCCTCACTTTCCGAAAACCAGATTCATGCAAAACCTTAAAAACCAAATAAATGTTCTTTCAAGTGATTACTGCATTCCAGTTGTCATCTGGCTTGTAATGACCGGTTTTCAGTGCTGGGCGATGGCCTGAGCCGAGAATAAATCTTGCCCCAATCCTCCGTGTCAGCACAGGCATTAGAGGCCGTAAAGCACGCTCGGCCTGCCTGTCAGCTGCTCCCATGGCCCGAGTACCAGCTCTGTAAACCCGCCCGGCTGGCCCGAGCCGTCGCCCAACAGACATTTTATGGCTGCTTTTCCCTAAACCAGATGAAAATGATTATAAACTACAAGGGCTCTTTTGATATGACCTATTCCTAACCAGGCTGTTTTCGGGCGGAGCAGGGAGGCGGGGGAACGTTGCCCCCGCGTGCGGGGGGCGTGAGGAGCGGGCGCCGCCCCCTCGACACCCACATGTGACGCATCAGAAGTGGGTCCCCCTCCTGGGTCCCCGGGACGCGCGTGCCTGCCCCCCACGGCTCTGTGCACCATCCGTCCCTCCTCTGGGAAAGAATGTTCGACATCCGAGCTATTCCGAGCAGCATCCTTGATGTCTGGTTTCCCGGGCCGTGTCACACCACGGTGATCGCGGGCTGTTAGCATTCATACCTCGGCTATTTGTCTTGGCAGTGCCCCCTGCTTTGCTCACTGGGCAGAGTCAGGCCAAGGCGCCCCCTGCACACGCACACGCGGGAAGGGGCGCCGTCCATCATCGTCTGCCAGCCAGCGGGACGCCCGCTGGGGCCGGTGCGGCCAGGGGGCCAGTGCCCTCCATCCGTCTCCTTCTCCCTCCTGAGCCGGGAGGAAAATGCTGAGGCGGAGATTTTACTCACAACCTTCTGGACAAACTTCGAAGGAAATCTGTGAGCAGGTCTGGTGGGGTTGAGTCAGCGGTGACGATGGGGTGGGTCGGGGGCGGCCAGGCCGAGGGCTGAGCTGGCCCCCTCCTCCGAGGAAGTGCTTCCCCCCTGTTCACAGCAGGACAGTGCACGTGGTGGGAGCATGTCTCCACGGGCCCCGCTCCGGGGTCAGGAGCCCCAGTTTCCATCATTTGAGACCTTGGGGCTCCTCAAAATCGACAAATCGGTCTGATGCCCAACGGGAGACGCATGAGCAGGGGAAGCCCAGCCTTAACGCAGAAGCCTCCCTGAGTCAGAGGTAAACCGCATAGCAGATTGTCGAGTTTGAGAGACAAGACAGAGAGCAGAGAGGATGGTCACGCACTGGGTGCCGTTCAGCTGGTTCAGTGTCAGACAGGATCCCTGCTACTGGCCTCGGCGAGGGGAGCAGGGGTCGTGAGCCTGCGTCACCCGAGGTCGACCGTCAAGTCCTGTTTCTGTGTCTGACGCTAGACTTAAGGAGACGTTTGCCAAGGGTCCCAGCTTGGTTTCCTCATCAGCTGTTCCTGGAGGTTCCCATATTGGACCACATGTTCATTTAAAAATCCTCCAGGGTAAGGGAGTCTTTGGGCAATTTTAAAATAATCTGAGATGACATTCCACGGACACTGCCTGCGGAGACCACCCTCATCTCTGCTATGTCCGGAGCTCAGCTCGACCTTGGTCCAGGCGGGAGTCGGGACCGACCGAGAGTGACCATGGGGACAGGGCTGGCGTAGGAGGCGGGAGAAGGCCAGCTGAGAGCCTGTCGCTGAGGACGCGGTAGGAAGGCCTGCTCAGGCCCAGTGGACGGCGATGGTTAGAGATTTCACCCAAGAAGTTATCTCCGTGGGAGGAAACTCCTCCAGGCATCTTCCCGAGTGAGCACTGAGTGAGCTTGTCTTAACAGGGAAAAATTAATTTTGTAAAAAGAAGGTCACAGAGAAGGGACCCGCGTGTGGTCCTGGCTGGCCGCGTTTGGGGGCTTCCCTCTACCTGGGGCACCTCTCCTCGTTTTCCCGCCTTCACATCACTTGGCAGCTGTTTCTCACGGGCGCAGAGTTGGTTATATCGCTTTGCTCTCCCACAAAGGTCGTGGGGCCTCAGGAATGTCCTTCAGCCTCTGACCTTTAGTCAATTCGTCTTGCGATTCGGAGGAATATTAAGCGCCTCCTGGAGTTCCCATGGTCAATAAGTAGAGAAAGGCGCCGCAGCCACCTGTCCCGTCCATCCCTCTGCGTCACTAACCCCACCGGCTCCGCAGCCTGCGTGCTGTGGCCCCGGGGAGCCCAGCCGTGGAGTCCTGGGAAGCAGGCCCTGAGGTTGGTGCGGGGCGGAGGCTCACGGGGGCGTCCTGTCCACAGCGCCCCCTTTGTGGGGCGGGACGGAGTGGAAGGGAAGACAGGCTGTTGCCGAATCAGAGGTGGCAGCCTGCCCCTTGGGGCCATGAGGCCAGGGACTCTTCCAGTTGGTCCCGAGCAGAGGGGAGGCAGGGTGGCCAGCTCCATCACTGCATCAGCGTCACTGCTTTGCTGCATCCCCGCCTCGGAGGTGCATGCAGGTTGTCTGGCATCCCTGACCCTCTGCGTCTGTGGAGGCTCGTATAGACTGACTCTGTGTTCTCTCCGTAGCCAGAGAGATGCCACCCGACGGCAGCAGAGGCCTCGGCAGAGGATGGAGGTGGCCCTCTGTGCGACGGGGGGTGAGGGGACCCAGGGCCCCCAGAGGGTCTTCAACACAGAGAGCCGAAGTCTGGGGAGGGAACGCAGTGCACGTCTGTTCGGAGGGTTTTAAAGGAAAGTCTGCACACCCTTCTGCTGTGGCCCCCATGGAGGAGGGGAGACAGATCTGCAGTCGTGAGCTGCTGGGCCGAGAACCGGGCCAGGTGGGCTGGTGTTCTGGAAAGTGCCTCTTTGTGTGACATGAAAGTGCATACCATTTTTTTAAAAAATTGAAGTATAGTTGATTTACGATGTGTTAGTGTCAGGCGTACAGCACAGTGATTCAGTTTTATATGCATGTATACACACACACACACACACACACATACACCTCTCTACTGAAAGAGCGTATCCTTAAAAGCTGCACCTTTGGGGCTCAAGTACTTGGGCGTTTTGGTGGCAAGCAGTACTGGAAGGGGCCTGTCCTCCCTGGAAGACCCCAGGAACTGGCAGCCCCACCCCTGCCCCGCCCCCGCCCAGGTCGTGCCGGCCCAGGGGCAGCATCGCCCTGCCCCGGGTGATCGGCCGGTTCCTCTCTAGCTGCGTTGTCTCCACCTTGGACCCTCAATCCTTGGGTTCATGGACGATTCTGGGAAGGAGGCCCTTAGGAGAGCAATGTTGGAATTTCATGTTTTGATTTATTACGTGAGAAAATCAGAATTTGACTAGATCTGTGCCTCAGTTTGTGGGTCGCATCAATTTAAGTAGGTTTGAAATACTGAAGTGACTGTCACGTTTTTTTCTGGTTTCTGAAACACCACAATCAGAGCAATGGCTTCATAAGCATCAATTCGCAGCTCCTAAACTCAGGTCTGGAACAAAATCTTTACTTACCTGTGGGAAAAACAATTATGATGTAAATATTCATAAAGTTAAATTTATTAAATTTCAGGTCTTCTGTTTTATTCTGATAATACATCATTATTATATTTTCATACTTTTTTGGTATAAAATTTTTCTTCCTCTTATGAAATGTTAGTGATTTTAGACGATGGGATTTTAAAAATTGATCTTAACTTGGCAAAATACAGATTTGGCAGTATCAATTTCTCAAAATGTTTCTAAATTTTATTATCTATGAAATCTAAGGAGTCCATTGATTTGACGACCTTTATATCTTCAAATGTAATTGCAGTTACAATTTATAAAGCACTGTATAGTTTACATAACATTTCTGTATCTAGAATCATTAAAGCACCAAGTTAAAAGACTGGAACTTAATGGCAACCATACAATAATTTTATTCTTTTTCATGACAGTCCCTGGAAACCAGCTGTGCTGGCTTCTCTTTTCTCTGGATAAAATCTGGGATAAATCCTGTGATTTTTCTAATCACACTACATTAGGGAAAAAACCCTCCTCTGGTCACTTCTAGTCCTCAAACAGTTTAAATTTCATAATTAAAAGATCTACTTCAATGCAAAAATAACAACTGCAAACTTCTGGGTTTGGGGAAAGAAAATGCACAGCACAAGAAAGCTCTGTCCAAATACCTCTCTCCCCTGTTTCCTTCAGGGGAACCATTTCCTACTCTTGGATGGTGTTGGGCTGAGAGCTGCAAAGCCAGCCTCTAACTAGTAGAAATTAGTTAGAAAATGTAGTGGAAATACACGTCTGAATATAACTATTCTTGTTATGTTCAAGGGGATAAAAGACAACCTAAGAATTTGGGCAGAAAAAGGACTATGCCAACAAAAAAGAAAAGCAAATTCCAAAGCTGAAAAATTCAGTGACCATAATTCAGAACTTATGGGTGGATTTAACAGCAGATTAGTCACAAATGAGGAGACATTCAGGAAGCTGGAAGTTAGGTCCAAAGAAGGTGCTCAGAATAAAGCACAGTAGACAAAGGATGGAAAAATACAAAAGAGCTGACAAGGGACAGAAGATACAGTATTAAAGTTTAACATCAGCAGGAGAGAGAGAGAGAGAGAGAACATACAAGCGAAATTTCGGAAGGGATATGATTAAGAACTTTCCAAATAAATCATAAATGTAAAAAATCTGAAACATACCTTAAACTTCACAAAATTTAGGAAAATAATATTATTTATAAACTTCCCAACACGCCTCTGAAACACTTTTTTCCTACCTGTTTTGGCTGCACCCTCTCTGATCACCTCTTCCTAAATAGCAGTTTTGCAATACACTGTACCGTTTTCTATAGAGAGGAGAGAAAGATAATTCACACTTTCTTCTAGCGTAGTTGATTAAACTTTAATTTTTATTATTGGGGGTTTACAAAATTTTACTTTTCAACTCATATTTGGTCATAATACCTAAAGTTTAGGATTGTTGTTAAAATTTGGGAAAGCTTTTTATGAAGTGTAGATTTCAGATTCTCTTTCGCAGTGACTAATCATCAATACTCTTTGAATTGATCATGTGCATTGACAAGTTTCATCAAAGGCTAGTTAGGACAACTTGTGAGTTTTATGCTATCTTCACTGATGCAATTATTTGTCTCAGATCAAGAAGACATTGAAATCTTTTCCCGATGTGATTCTGGCATCTTCATTGATTAGATTTTCCTATAATTCAACCCTACTCATGATTTCTACTCAGAATTTATCTCTTCCTATTGATGAATTACTGTTTTTGATGAATTACTGTTTTTGATGAATTACTGTTTTTGATGAATTACTGTTTTTGAAGTGATCTGAACATTCTTTTGGTTAAAATTTAGCACTCTATATCAGAATGTTTCTTATGGATTCCATTGCACATCTTTTCACTTTTGTTTGTATTCTATTGAATTTAATATGAATTTTTCTCTTAATTCTTTAATAAATTTAAGCTTGCCAAAGGAAGATATACAGCCAAACACATTCATATACATCCAAATCAAGGCTCTGTAATTTCTCATTTGTTTTATTAAAATGTTTCATCTTTCTAAATGCAGTAAAACATGTGTTTCCTTTTTGTCCACGCCCATCCAAAAAGAAAGAAGAATGAATTTTTGTTTTGACAGGTATTGAAGACCCTATGCATACAATTTTCATAGTAATGATTGGAGGAATTTCCTGCAGACTAGCTTCTGAATCTATGGATATAGAGATTTGTGTCTCCTCCGATACCCACAGCTGGTGCCGTAGGACTTACTCTTATCTCTGGCCCTGCATCTTCAAGTCTTGGTGCTGGACCGGTAGACACAGTGTGCAGTAGAGATGCTCCCAGAAGCCATCCTCCGTCAGGATGATTAGCAGTAACTTGGTACAGGAGAGTGCCTGGAAGTCACAGAAATCTATCCCATTATCTCCCCAACCCCACTAGCCCTTCACTGGAGCCCAGGTGCCCTGCAGCCACTCCAACTCACCCTCTAGAGGGAAAGTGTGGTTGACAGGAAATACAAATGGAAGAAGACTTTAGCCCATTGTTGTCAAAGTACCTTAGTTTTGCAAATTTGATTGTGTATAAGCACAGGAGCACATTGTGAGGGCCTCTCGTGCTCATGTGGACAGTCTCCTAAGGTATCCACTCAGGCCCCCAGAAGGAGCTCATACAATGAAGGGCCCTGAAGCTCCAGCTTTGTTAGTTTTACAGTAAATCTGCCTTCAACATCTATTCATTCATTCATGATTTTGTTGTTGTTGCTTAAAAAAAATTATACTCTGTGCCAGACATCAAGAAGCGTCAAGAGATGGGGCTTCCCTGGGGGCGCAGTGGTTAAGAATCTGCCTGCCAATGCAGGGGACATGGGTTCGAGCCCTGGTCTGGGAAGATCCCACGTGCCGCGGAGCAACTAAGCCCGTTCGCCACAACTACTGAGCCTGCGCTCCAGAGCCCGTGAGCCACAACTACTGAAGCCCACGTGCCTAGAGCCCGTGCTCCACAACAAGAGAAGCCACCGCAATGAGAAGCCCACGCACCGCAATGAAGAGTAGCCCCCGCTCGCCGCAACTAGAGAAAGCCCGCACGCAGCAATGAAGACCCAATGCAGCCAAAAATTAAAAAAAAAAAAAAACTCTTAAAAAAAAAAAGAAGTGCCAAGAGGAATGTAGCACCGTGAGTGATGCAGTCCTCTGTCACCTGCAGCCTCCCCACCGCCCTTCCCCACTCTACAAGGGCAAACTCTAACTCAGATGTCCTGGTGCGTTGCTCCAGGATGTACACGTCCTTGGGGCAACAAAGGAAGAGTTCAAAATATCTGTGTTGAGAGAGTAATGACTGTAATGATGGTAACAAGTCAGGTTAATTCTAATTCTTTGCTTTCAGTACAGTTAAAGGAAAACTTTATCAGCTGGTGGATCATTAAAAATAATTTTGATGATTGAGCATTATGTGATTTTGGGGATATAACTCAGAAATTCAAAGAATTGAGTGACATTGCCTCGACAAATCCTTTACTTACTATTTACTTATTTACGTGAACAGGGTGTCTTTATATTTACATGTATAAAACAAAAGTTAGTAAAAATAATTATTGCTGACTTGTGTCTTATTCTAACAATAAGTAGCCCATAAATCCAATTAAAAATTACACACACACACACGAAAATTTGGGGGAGGTTTGAAATGGGCAGCGATTACTGGGTGTCCTTTGTAGCATACCGTTCTGGGTCATCTCTGAGTTTCATTGTTTTTGAGCTGTTTTAGAACCTGTAAATTGAAGAAGTTACATCATAATGCAAATGATTCTTGACCATAGAAATGTAAATATATTGTGTCTGGTGGAGATTCAATTAATTATTGCCCTGTGGATACTGACCAATTTTGATCTATCTATAAGTTCATTTCAACATTTCTAATTACCTCTGTGTGTGTGAGACTGTATTTTGAACGTGTAGTAATGAACATCTTACTGGTTTCCTCATTGGTTAATAATGTAAGTAAAATCTCTGATGTGCTTATTTTATTTTTTTTAATATTTTTAAAAATTTATTTTATTTATTCATTTTTTTTTGGCTGCCTCGTGTCTTCGTTGCTGCGTGCGGACTTTCTTTACTTGCGGTGAGCAGGGGCTACTCTTCGTTGCAGTGCGCGGGCTTCTCACTGCAGTGGCTTCTCTTGTTGTGGAGCACGGGCTCTAGGCACGCGGGCTGCAGTAGTTGTGGCTCGTGGGCTCAGTAGTTGTGGCTCGCGGGCTCTAGAGCACAGGCTCAGTAGTTGTGGCACGCAGGCTCAGTAGTTGTGGCGCATGAGCTTAGTTGCTCCGCGGCATGTGGGATCTTCCCGGACCAGGGCTCCAACCCGTGTCCCCTGCATTGGCAGGCGGATTCTTAACCACTGCACCACCAGGGAAGCCCTGATGTGCTCATTTTATATTTACCCACTAGTCATGAAGATTTTACCTTTTAAAAATTTTATTGTATAATTATATGAGAGAAAACCTTACCTGTGTGATTTCTACTTCTGGAATTTATTGAGATTTTATTTTTGCCTAATAAATGGCCAGTTCGGGGGTTATGATTTTTCTGTCATGACATGATATTAACCTCTAAGACCCAGGGCAAATAAGATTATGTGCTCCTGCAAATTTTTTCTTACAATCAGGATAAACAACTTCCATCTCAAGGGCTGTGTGGGTGAAGAGGTGTCCCTACAGGGCGCCTGAGCAGACAGGTGTGGGAGTGGGGCTTGTGGAGATGCCCCAGCCTTGCCACCTGGCAAACAGTTCCTCCTGCTCAGAACCATCTGGTTGTCACCCTCCGTCACTGTTTTGGGCAAACGGCAAACACAGGTCCACTCGCTGTCTCTCTGAGTCTCTGTCCAATGTCCCCCTCGAGCATGACATGTAAAGTAACGGCTCTTTCTGATTTCCAATCAACCATGAATTTTTCTGAGCAGAAATAGTCCAAATCCTCTCTGGTTTTCTCTTTTTATACCCCCGATATCTTTCTAGTCAAACACCCCCCAATAGCCATCCCTGCCCCCCTTGCTGCTACCCCTGACCACTCAGAAAAAAGACAACAAACTCATAATTTACTGAAATCGGACTCAGATGAGTGCTTGGTTTTGTCTGGAGCCAAATGATTGTATCCACAAAGTAACCAGAAAGTCCACACTGTGTGTCAACTCCACTGCTAGGCAGAAGAAGCAAAGCTCAACCAGGCTGAGGCCCAGTACCTCGGACGCTCCCAGGAGGTGACGCGCACCAGAGTCAGGGTCCCTGCAGCACCGCGGAAACGAGAGGGACATCTCCTCTGAGTGGACGTGACCGGGCCGAGGTGAGAGGAAGACGTTAGATCCTTTTCTGGGAGTGGCTTTGATGGGGAGTTTGGAGAGAGCAGGAGGCGTCTTGGGCTTGGCAGGAGACACCTGTGCCTGGGGGCAGTGAGGGGAGAGAAGAGTGCGGGGCACTGGGGGGCCGCCAGGGCAGACATCCCCGGGCCTGGGCCACAGCCCAGATGTCTGCCAGGTCCTCGTGCCGTCCCCCAGGACGGGAGGGTGTAAAGCGTGCGTAGTGTCTGTGTGAGTGTGACGTGTGCCCCCGGTGGGGAAGAGGCCCCCGTCCCGTTACAGAGGGTGGGCTTCATCTCCAGGGCTGCAGTCGGAGGCTGTGTGTGAGCTCCGCTCAGCTCTGACTCTTCTCATCTGCTTCCCACCGAGCACTGGACACTCCCAGGCGTCAGCTGAATGGCCCTGTGGGCACCAAGTTCAGGGGCCGCGCGCTGACGACAGTCTGCTTGGCTCAGAGCTCCTTGGCCGTTTCTCCCTTCACTCCCCGATGCCAGCGGAAAGGCAGCCCCCGCCAGCCCAGCTCAGCGAGGACGCTAATCAGCTCCAGCAGACGCGCCGTTTATGTCAGGTCTGCCAGCGGGAGCCAAGGCTTGTTAGCGTTGACTCCAAGCCAGTTCTCACACGCACGCACGATGCACACACGCACACGCACACGTGCACACACACAGGCGCACATGCGCGCACACGTATATACGCATGCACACACGCACACATACGTGTGTATACACACGTGCACGCACACACACACGTACACAGATGCACACACACAACGCTCTCATACACATGCACACATACATGCACACAACGCACATGTATACACACACGTGCACACGGTAGCATCTTTACTTCCCTGCCACCCACCTTCCCATCAACCATCCAGAGACCTTTCACCTACTCCTAGCAAAGGTCAAGATCCTAGTATATGTTCTGTTTTCTGATAACAGAGGAGCCGATTCTAATAGTCCCAACAAAGCTACAGTAGATGTGGTTTTAAGAACAAGAATCTGCTCCGCTGGATGCCTCAACACGCCAAGTCTGGCACATCTTGTGAAGAGGGTGTCTGCTCTCACTCTGGGCAGGGCCGGGCTGGCGAATGTCTCGGACCTGCCCTCCAGGAGTGCAGAGGAGGCCCTGTCTGGAGCAGCTGCTCCCTCCACGGCTGATTCCAAGCTACTGATGTCAGGGCACCGGCTGCAGGGTTGGGTAGAAAAGTACATACTAAGTGTCTCCCCAGCCAGTGGGACCCAGCTCAGCACGTCCCTGGTTCCGGGTCAGCGACGGCCCTGAGTGCCAGTCAGACGGAAGAGTAGCGGAGTTCCTGGAGTGTTTGGGATCAGATTTGGGCATGTGGAGGGGGAGGGCCTGAAAGTGATTCGCGCATTCAGATTTCCCCAAAATCACCTTTGGCAAAGCGAGAGGCCGGCCTGATGGCATCAGATACACTCTGCTGAGGCGAAGCGCCGCGTCTCCCCGCGAGCGTGCGGCGGTAAGGCGCACACTGAGGGCTGCAAACCCCGGGAGGGGGCTTGCCGGCTGCTGGTTTGTGCCCCAGCGGTGGCCACGCAAGAGTAAAGCGGTTCTGTGAGATCTTAGGCCTGGAAAAGACCTCACAGATGATCTAATCGAGTTGCTTCCTCTCCATTCTCCAGCCCTATCTGGGGCAGGACAGAAGTGCACAGACGGTCCGTGTTTTAGGTGCACAATGTGACCAGTTTCGTCTACCTGTGAAGCCATCACCCCCGTCATCTCCTTTTTTAAAAAAAAATTATTTATTTAATTTATTTATTTTTGGCTGTGTTGGGTCTTCGTGGCTGCGCGCGGGCTTTCTCTAGTTGCGGCGAGCGGGGGCTACTCTTCGTGGTGGTGTGCAGGCTTCTCATTGCAGTGGCTTCTCTTGTTGCAGAGCACGGGCTCTAGGCGCCCGGGCTTCAGGAGTTGTGGCATGCGGGCTCAGTACTTGTGGCTCGCGGGCTCTGGAGCACAGGCTCAGTCGTTGTGGCGCACGGGCTTAGTTGCTCCGCGGCATGTGGGATCTTCCAGGTCCATGGCTCGAACCCATGTCCCCTGCATTGGCAGGCGGATTCTTAACCACTGCGCCACCAGGGAAGCCCCCCATCATCTCCTTTTAAAGGTAAATTATTCTTTACTGGAAGAAAATTCGTAGATAATGTAACCCACCTATAAGTGTGTTTTTAAAATCAGTACAAAGGTCAGTTGCTAATGTAGTTCTGCATCAGAACACCTAGTGAGGAGATCTGACCGTGAGGTTTATGTAGTGGATCGTCAGGAACGACGCTGTGTAAAGGCGAACAAACAGGAGCGTCCAACACAACGAACAGCTTTGTGACCTGTGAGATGTTTTTCAAAAATAGTGTAAGAGTCTTGTTACAGTTGCAAACAACGAAGGGTCCCCAGATTTTCGTGATAGCTGCATACTTAGCCTGTGCAAAATACCTGAAGTTCGTAGGCAGACGGACTGAGGATGCGTCACAGCCGTGCAGCAGAACATTCGACAGCCTCTGGGAATGCGAGATCATGTCGGGGAGCCCCACGCATCGCAGGGCGTCTAACATCCCAGCCCCACCCTGCAGACGCTCAGAGAGCTCCCCGCCAACTACTGCCACGATCCCCAAGTGCGCGCTGCTCCTGGGAGAGCTCGGGTGTCGCCTGATACGCGTTTTGCAGAAGCAGTTCTTATGCTCTGGGTGAAGCAGTGAAGTTGCTCTCGGTCCGAACGAACCTAAGGCCCAGCTCTCACTGAGCAACCCGAGAGAACTCCACCGCAGAGCAGCAGGGACGTGGGGACCCTGGCTCTTCCTCCTGCCCGTCCTGACACCCTACGGCCAGTGCAGGATGGCTGCACAGTCCGGGCCCCTGTCCAGACACAGGTACCGCTGAGGAGAAGGGGACAACTCAGAGGTGCCCCCTCTGTTGGCTTCCCTCCCTGGAAAAATGGGCCAGTCGTGACTGGGTAAGATGACTCAGGAGCTACCTGGGCAGGAGGGAAAGTCACTGCCAGAGGAGAAGGTGCCTGAACAAATGCAGGAGTTAAAGGGGGGCCCGGGATGCGGGTTTGGCGACCAACAGTGTCCAGTCTGTTGAGAGGCTGGTTGAATGTGGACTGATTGCACGTGGGGTGGGGATAGAAAGGAGACGCAAGTGAGCACGTCGAGGCTAGAATCCTGAGATCTCCCAGGACGCACGGAGGAGGCCAGAGCACAGGGAAGAAGCCTTGGCTCCGAGGGCCCCGCATCTTCCCAGCCCTTCCTCCCCGACGATCAGGTGAGGACGCTGGTCTCACTGGTGCCTCGCAGGTCTCAGGGCTGCAGACCATGCTCCCTGCATGGCTTCCTCAGGGCGGGGAGCAGTGTGGGGTGACTGAATCCCTGAGTGTTTAGGCCCCGGACTTGCCCGTGACCATCACACGCTAAGTGCTTGATGGTGCTCCGTGAACCAGTGGGAAGGTGGCTGGCCTCACCGTCTACCGTCTGGGCTGCTTGTCGGGGCTCAGCCTGAGCTGCCCCACACATCACCCCATGTCCCCTGCTTACTCATCCTCCGCCCTCTGGGTACCAGCGTCATTACCACTCCTGCTGGGAAATCTGGGGGAAATGGTAACGTTCAGAACTGCCTGCAGAATTCCTCTCAGGAGTGTCGCTGAAGGGGCGAGTTTGTTTCTGGAGATGAGGGCCTGGCCAGCAAGGACCCAGAGGCACTTCACGGTCTTAGAAAAGATCGGGGACGCGAGGGTGGAAATAACAACAAGGACAAGAGCAAGAGGCTGGTTGAGGGACTGCGGGGAGACGAGGGGGGGACGGGCGCTGAGACGTCCGGGGCGGGTACAGGGCGGCCCAGCCTCTCGCCTGGGATAACCTGCTGGGCTGTGGGCGCCCTGGCCCCGTCCTCCTGAAGGCCCCCGCGTGTGGGAGTGCGGACTGGTGAGTCAGGGGAAGGGGCTGCTGCCAGGTGTGCTGACAGAGGGCGGTCCCCGGAGGTGAGCGGGGAGTGACATCTCAAGGTCAGCGGGACAGGAAGTTGGAACCTGAGGTGACCAAGGGAATGTTAGCCCCAGGGCACTTCCAGGAATCCTGTGGAGGCCCGGCCTTCCCACAGGATGTGGGCCGGAGGCATAGCCAATTCTGTCCAACTCCTAGAGGACCCGGTGGGCCCAGCTGACCCCTAAATTACACAATCTCCGCCCTTCACTCTTCTGGCCAAAAAGTTGACACAAAGGACGAAGAAACCCAGGGTCTCAATGTCCCTGTAGATGCAGCCACTGCAGACCGTGACGGCGCCTGGCAGCCCCATCACATCCCCCCGTGCATTCGTCCCACCTCGTACTGGTGATGCTGGAGGCTGCCGGGCCCCAGGAGCGTGAGGACGGTGGGCTCTGGCCTCCTCTGTGGAGGGACTTCTCGCATTAGACCAACTACCTGCTTATCTGGACTTTCTGAGGCGCTTCCCCCCCGCCCCCCCGCTCTTTATTGTGAACGGTCTGCCATCCTGCTGCCCTCAGGAGTCTGGACACTCATTTAGAGGAAGGGGCGGTTGAGTTGGGACCCGGAGGGTGAGTTGGAGTTCGCCAGGCCAGGAAGGAACAGGCGTGGACGCCGGGTTGATGAGTCATGAGCGCCCGAGGGTCCCCTCAGCTCTGCTTGTCTCCATCTCTGCTGTGACCAGTCAGAGCCCAGACGTCCCTGGAAGCGGAATAATCTGCAAAATGGTGCAGATACGGGTCTTCACACTTTTAGCTCTCAGAGAGACCCACACACATGCGGACACACATGGACACACACACATTAGAACACAAAGCACTCTTTTCTCATCCTCCTGGGTGCAGGAAGCTCTGGGTGTGTGTGTGTGTGTGCACGTGTGTGCGTATATGTGTGCGTGTGCGACACTTATCCCGTCTCCTAGCGGAACGAAGAACGAGGACGGGGTGGGCAGGATGAGTCGGAGGTGCTCTGAGAGTTACACGAGGGGGATCCTGGCGGCGTGGGGAGCAGCCGTCTGGATGGTGCCCTGGGTGCAGACGCGGTTAGGATGCATTCTCCAGACAGGCCGTCTCCGTCCAAAGTCGGGCTCTGTACGTTGGAGCTGTGTGAGCCCCTGGCCTCCCCGGGGCTCCTGGTTTCTGTTTCCGAGAGTGTCCACCTGATAACATCCATCAGAGTATGGTCTCGGGCTGGAAAGAGCGAGCGCATGTGGAGCGCGTCGGGACGGTGCTGGGCGCGTGCCAGGCGCTCACTGGGGACCGGTCGCTAGTGGGTCTCAACGTCCCCTTTAGCTTCGCACTCAGAGGGGCGAGTGGCACTGGCTTCTGTGTCTGGATCCAGGAGCAAAGCCTCTCCTTCCGCTGCTCCCCCATCACTGGACGCAATAGTAGCAGCCAGATGTCAGGTGGTTCTTGTGTAAGAGGATGAATACCGGTTGCCCAGGAAGACTCCAAACGTCCCTGAGAAGTTTGAGGCCAATAAAGTCTCCAGGGCACCTGTCAATGCCTGTATCCGGACAAACATCGAGTTAAGAGGGGGCAATATGGGTTGTCGTCCTCGTCCTTCAGGGGATCCTCAGTTGTTTCATCTCACAAATAAGGATAATTTGCTCTGCTCTTATTATTTGTGCAGTTCAGATGGGAATGTCTAAACAGAATCCCCTGTAGAAGTGTGGCCCAGGCCATAGGTAAAAATGATGCCTGCACTCATCTCCTGCCTGGTCCTATTCTGTTAGAAACAATGATTTCTTCAGGGATGTCTCAAGCCACATGCAGGAAAAGTGGTTGACATAATTCCCCTGTGACTGCGCAGCGTTTGGGAGATGAAGGTAATTATAAATATAATATATGACCACTGACGTCTGTGGTGATTGACAGTCTTAAGCTGCCACAATTCAAAAGCGAGAAAACCAGTGCTGGGCAGCTGTTAAGGGCCCTGGAGCTGAGGGAAGGTGAGAAGTGTAACCTATCACGGGTGTCATTTTCTTTCCCAGTGGCCCCAAGACAACTTCTGTTGGGGTGATTGAGGGGGCCCTTCAAGAAGGCACCGCCCAGGTCTAGTTTCTCTATAAAACCTCCCTGGTGGAAAGTTAGCTGTATGGCTTTCAAACTAGCTACTTTGAATGACTCTGTCATTAGGAAAGAATTTAGTGGCCTTACATTTAATATAAGCTAATGGTTTCTGCAGGATTTTGAGCAGCAAATAGTAAGTTTCAGCAGCCTCCTGAGAAGTGTGAATGACGCACAAGCACTAAAGCACCCGAGAGCACTGTGTGCCCATCAACGGAGCAGAGCGTTTATGTTGCACCGAGTTACTTAGATGTGTCGGGAAACACGCTGGCCCAGGCCTTCGCGTGAGCAGTCAGCCCCTTACTTCTCTCACCTGCATGGCTGGGTCTTGTTCTTATTTCCAGTGTCCACTGTAGTTGTGTGGGTGTTTTCACATGCAAGGACAATATAAGGTTCCACAAATCCACAGACAGATTGACTTTATGGATGCAGATGCGGTGGAGGAAACACCTTCCATCACGCCAGAACAGAGCCCAGTGAGATGTGGCAGAGATTTGTCAGTGGGGTCTGAGAGGCTGTTAATTAGAATTGTTTTCTGACACTAAAATGTTCTGAGTTCAACACTAAAGGCATAGAGACGAACCATAATTTGACAGCTCTGAAAATGTATGTTTCTTCTTTCTTTTTCCTTCTTTCTTGCTTTCTTCCTTTCTTCTTCCTTCCTTCCTTTCTTTCTTCCTTCCTTCCTTTCTTTCTTTCTTCCTTCCTTCCTTCCTTCCTTCCTTTCTCCCTCCCTCCCTCTCTCTCTCTTTCTTTCTTTCTTCCTTTCTCTCTCTTTCTTTTTCTTTCTTTCTTTCCTTCCTTCCTTCCCTCCTTCCTTCCATGGTGAAATACATATAACAAAAAGTTACTGCTTTCACCATTTTTCTGTGTACGATGCAGGGACGTTAAATGACTTTACACTGTTGTGCAACCATCACCACCATCCGCCTCCAGAACGTGTCATCTTTTCCCAAACTGAAACTCTGTCTCCTTGAAGTATCTTTCACTGTTACTGAAAGGCTGGTAGAAGGTTGAGATGTCATCATAGCGACCCATGGAAACCCATGGACAGTTCCCCCGGGGGGAAACATTTGGAGCTGTGTCTCATGGGAAGGTCAGCCCTCCCGGCAGCTGGGTGGGGCCCGGGTAGCAGAGGACAGGCGCTCAGGCCACGCGCCCACGTCGGGAGGGCCCGCGCCGTCTTGTGCCCTGGGATTCGGCACTTCCTGCAGTAACGACGTGGAGGAGGACGACTCAGTGTCTCCAGTGTTGCCGACAACTTCCTTTCCTTTCCTCCAAGCTGGCCCACTTCTCCATCCCCCTCGGGAGAGCAGGAATATACTAACAAGTTCTCATTTATGACCCAAGGCTGGTGCTTAAAAAAATCATCTACAGATGCGGCTATTGCCAAAGTGCCCCCCAAAAATTATCTTTGAGCAAAGGGAAAAGTACTTGTCACTCCTAGTGTGGTGAGTTTTCTCCAAAGTAAACAGCAGTGCCCTTCCAAAAATAATCCATCCGCCCGCTGGGTCATAGGTATTCCCATTTGGCCAGAGCCATGAGGAGCCGGGGTTTACCCAGCAGCACCGTCGAGAGGGCCCTTCATGGCTGAGGCGTCTTGTTCCGCTGTCTGGGAAAGGCCTGCAGGAGAGAGGATGGAGCCTCCCAGGGAGGAGAGAGGGAACAAGTGACGGGGCCGTGGCCGGGACACGGCGGGGAGGGCCGTGCCAGCAGCCTTGGCTCCGTGGCTGAGCTGCCTGGACCTGGTACCGGGGGCTCCGACGACAGCCCAGCTTCTGCGGGTCCCCTGGCTTCTCGAGGGAGGAGGGGGGGCGTGCAGGGAGGGTGGATTATTTCTGGGGACTTAAAAACATTTAGAAATTATTTTCTGAAACATAACTCTAACGTTTCCTGTTTTTACAATCTAGAGTTGCCTCGGGAGCCTGCAGGGTCAGTGAACTCCCCTGGGGAGGCGCGAGGGCCACGTGCAGACATTGCAGCTCGCAGTCAGAATGCTGACACACGGCGTGCCCACGGCCACCAGCGTTGGGAAACAGCTGTCCCCACGGGGTGGACGCTGGCCTGGTGGGAAGAGAGTCTGGGAAGAAAGAAGCAGAGAGGACCGGGTGCCGCATTCGTGGCGAGTCTGCTGTGTGCTGGCCACCTCGCCCTCTCGTTAAGGCCTGGAGAGGTCAGGCTCCGAGAGCTGAGGTAGCTCGTTCACAGACACGCGGCTTGAGTGTCCAGTCCCACCTCCTTGACTCCACAGATCACGGTCTTCAAACCTCGCGCTGTTGCCAAGACAGTTCAGGCCCTCTGACTACGCCCATCTAGGAGAAAGAGTGTGTACTAGTCAGGGTTCTCCTGAGAATCAGAGCCAAGAGGATGGATATCTATCTATCTATCTATCTATCTATCTATCCATCATATATCTATTACCTATCTGTCATCTATCTATCTATGTATCTATGTGTCTATCTATCATATACCTATTACCTATCTATCATCTATCTGTCTATCTATCTATCTATCGGGTTAGCCAAAAAGATCGTTTGTGGTTACAGAAAACTCCGAACGAACTTTTTGGCCAACCCAATAACTATCTATCTATCAATCTATTTATCTGTCATCTATTACCTATCTATCATCTTTATCTTTCATCTATCTATCTATCTATCCATCCATCTATCATCTATCTATATCTATGAGAGAGGGATTTATTATAAGGAATTGGCTCACACAATTATGCAGGCTAACCAGCCAAGATCTGAGTTGACGGGGGTGGAAGGGAGACCCAGGGGAGCTGATGGTGGACCCAAGGTCCAAGTCAGAAGGTCTGAGAACGAGGAGAGCTGACGCAGTAAATTCTGGTTCAAGGCTGAAGACAGGAAAAGACCAATGCTCCAGGCAGAGAGAGTGGATTATCTCTTATTCAGACTTTTTGTTCTGTTTGGGCCTTCAGCTGATTGGATGAGGTCCACCCGCATGGGGAGAGCCATCTGCTGTGTCAGTCTACTGATTCAAATGTGAATCTCATCCCAAAACACCCTCACAGGCACACCCAGAAAAATGTTTGACCAAATATTTAGGTACTCCGTGGCCCAGCCAAGTTAATGCATAAATCACAGAGTACTGATTGTAAAAGGATTTTAGATAGATCATTTCAAGAAGAAATAGACATTAGGGAAGTTACAGGAAAAGTTTTTTGGAAAGTTTTAGCAATAATATTTTACATTCATATAATAATAAAATGATAGATTTAATATGTAAATCTAAGAGTTTTATATAGATACATAGTTTTTTTAAACCATCTTTGAAGTCAGGTACTAATATTCCTATTTAACAGAGGGAGACACTGAGGTAGAGCCACCATGTCTTTTGACAATTTTCTTTCTGTAACAACCACTGCTTTTGAGTAGATCAGGATGATGTATTTTAAATTCAGACGGATAAAAAAATGTAACCATCAGTAGGTAAATTATAGTTTTGTCTAAAAATCTTTAAAAATTTTTTAAATTAAAAAATATCTAAGTTATTACTTGGTGTACTCAGATTTTTAAATGCCAAACTCTTTCCAGAATAAAGTCTGTGTGGGTCTCAGATGGTCTGAATAATTTTTTCGGTCTTAAATATATAACACATAGCACAGATTTAAGCTATTGACCACCAGGGATGGGGAGAATGGTTAACAAAGTTGGAAGAATTAGGCAAGAGCCTAGAAAACTGTCATTTTATTGGAAAAAGAACATGACTCGGTTTCATGCTGTCCAATGGATGCTGTATTTCTTTGTTCAGTGGGTGTCCAGTCCTCTAAGGGGTATAGGAGGAATTCTCTGGATGGAGTGCAGCTCAAGTTCTTGGGGGAACTTAGCGATAGGCTGTGGAAGGGATCACCATCCTGGAACTTTTGCTGAACAAGATCTCCAACTGTCCCAGCTGGGAACCAAGACAGTGATTCTAGTATGTGAAGCCCAGAGTTGAGTAGGTTTCCTAGAAGAGTCCCAGTGTCAGCTGAAGGGCCTGGAGGAGCTGTAATGAAGCGTCAAGGCTGGGGGGGCGGGGAGGAGGGCAGGGCGTGTTAGGAGTGATTGATAACAGTTAGAAGTGTCCAGATGTTTTTATTGCTTTAAATTTCGCTCCCAGGATTGTTTGCAAATAGATTAGTAATGCCAGTTATGCTCGTGCTTAACCTTTAACCTGTTGTGTAACTCATCATGTCTGCCTCTGGCCTGGACCTCCCTCTGAGACCCAGGTCCGTGCATCCCACTGCCCGCTTGACGTTTCCTCTGAGATATCCCAGAGCAGCTCAGTTCTGACGTGTCCAGAACCAAAGTCAGGTTTCTCCCTTGGAAGCCTGGTGCTTGCTCAGCTCCTCATCCCGACAACGGAGGTTGGTGAACCAGCCCCCCAGGTGCACGCGAGCACCTCGGAGACACCCCGGCGCTTCCCTCGCTTCCCCCAACACCCACTGCGTCTCCATCCCCGGCCTCACCTCCCCGTCCAGGCCCCAGAGTCCTTCCCTTGGGCCATCGCGGTAGCCCATTCCGCCTACGTCCTCTGTTGCCCGTTTGGGTTGAGTCCCCACCCTGCAGAGAGAACAGTCTTGTTCCGGATGAGACGAAAGCCACATCAGCGGCTCCCTCTGCCTTAGGGGAGGGCACTCCCCGTGCGGCGCCCAGGACCCCGGCGGGGCCGGGCCAGCTCACCTCACCCAGGCCTCTTTCCCTTGCACCCTGTGCCCCAGCCCCACAGCAGCTCCTCAAGCCCCCCGGCAGCCCGGCCCGGCCCACGGGCACGGCCCTGTTCTGTATTGCTCCCTCTGCCTGCGCGTCATTTCCTTCTAGCTTTGCCTAAGGAACGCCCAGTGGCTCCCCGGTAGTGCAGCCCGGCCCTGCTTCTTCCAGGAGTCCCTTCCCCACGTCCCCAGTGGGTCAAGCCCCCTGTAGGAAGACCTCAGAGCTCCCTTTCGAAGCTTTTGTTACACGCTGTAAAGTAACAGGTACTCACATGATCATTGAATGACTGTCTCCGCCCCCAACACAGGCAGGGACAGTTTCTGGTTTTACCGTTTTGATTTGGGGATGGAGAGAATAAATAAGTGAATCCCAACCGAGCAGGAAATGGCTAATGGCTTTGTGTGGCCGCCATGTGTGCGGGAGGCCTGATGGCTCTGGCCCGGGCGGAACCACATCGCGGCTGCTCCCCCTGTGCTGTTTGCTCTAATTTAAGCGAGATAAGGAGCAGGGAAATGGCTGTGCCGAGAACATCCCGAGAAGCGCACACCTTAAAGATTATGCTAAACAGCCTCTGGCAAGTGAATCTGGAACATCATTAATAAGATTTGATTCTGCAGAGATTAACTTTGAAAACATTTCACCAGACCTCTTACTTTGCCCCTTTTCTTCATTGTAAGGAAAAAACAGAGTGCATTCTGCGTATGTTAATTTCCTAATTTTCTAGTGATTTGTCTCCTTTCTTACTTCTTCTATGATCCGAATTTTGGGTGGCTATCTCTGCACAAGTAGGTCTTACTTGGGACCTCTCTGAGATGAAACACTCCCACAAGTTTGGAGGATACCAGGTCTGAGGAGAACTTTGGAATATCTTGGGATCCAAGGTGATTCAGCTCAGCATCACGTCCATCGATCTCATGGTCCTTCATGATTTCTGTTGGTTTCCACCAAAGCGTTTCACGTTACACAACTGAAGGTTTGTGAAGAAATTTAGTAAGTTGAACCAATAGGTCAGCAAGCCTTTAGTTTTCCCAACTTGCTAGAGATGAAAGTTAATCTCGGTCCAGAGGCGTTTAGCAAGCGGAAGTTTGAGTTAAACTCCTTGATTTGTGAGCATTTGCTGGCGCTTCATACCCTATCTGCATTAACATTCTTAAATTACACAAAATTTACAAAGGCAGTGGAAACAAGAAGTGATCGCACCTCCGTGGGGATTTCGGCGATATTGTAAATCAGCCGCTCTTGCTCTGAGGGCCGACCGGACCTCTTGGCCTTTGGATTTTCGGAACATAATTCAGTCTCAGTCTTGGGTTCATCTCTGTGTCTTCTTCCCAGAAGAGCAGGAAGAACGTCCTGGGAATTTTCGGATTACAGTTTATTAATGTTCTTAAATCATCTCAAAAAGGGAAATATGACCCGAGTAAAACAAGTAATTTTTTTTTTAATGGCCATCAGAACAAAGCCTGCTGTCTTTTTTTTTTTGATAAATTTATTTATTTTATTTTTGGCTGCGTTGGGTCTTAGTTGCTCCACGCGGGCTTTCTCTAGTTGTGGCGAGCGGGGGCTACTCTTCGTTGTGGTGCACGGGCTTCTCATTGCGGTGGCTTCTCTTATCGCGGAGCACGGGCTCTAGACGTGCGGGCTTCAGTAGTTGTGGCTTGCAGGCTCAGTAGCTGTGGCTCGCGGGCTCTAGAGCGCAGGCTCAGTAGTTGTGGCGCACGGGCTTAGTTGCTCCGCGGCATGTGGGATCTTCCCGGAACAGGGCTCAAACCCGTGTCCCCTGCGTTGGCAGGCGGATTCTCAACCACTGCGCCACCAGGGGAGCCCCAAGCCTGGTGTCTTAAACTGAACAATTAATTGTGAATTTGGCTGCAAGAAGCCCAGAGAACTATTTCAGCTTCTGTTGGACTTAAGTCACATTCTCATCACCATGTATTCATAAGTATATTATGCTTATGAATAATAAGAAACATGTCTGTGCATTTTCCACATAATGCAATATCAAGAAACTTGAGGCCAGCTTTCAACAGCTGAAGCAGAAGTTTTGACAATTTTCTTGTGAATTAGAATCATTCCGAATTAGCAGCTTGGTGAGACAGTCAATTTGGACAATTTGGACGCCACAGTGATGTCTCGGGTCTGATGTATTTGTTTTGGCTGTCTGGGTGATTCCAAGTCAGCAGACGACCACTGGTGGAGAAAATGGGGAGAGGCCCTCGGAGCATGTACGTCTCCTTTCTGGGCAGGTGTTTAAATGCGTGATGGTAAGAATTTGCCTTTCCTGAGTGGAGGGAATGACTTCAGAAGGTCTAACATTTTTCCTCTTCATTCTTGAAACCCAGACAGCACTGGGAACCCCATGAGCCCCTGATGGCAATTGTGGGATGAAAGGTCTTAATTGACAAAAGAGCCCCTTGGCTAAATTCTCGTCTCTGTAGAACTTGTCAAAAGTGTTCAGTTTCAAGCCAAAAAGCTGCCAGAAGGAAGGCCAATCACTAATGACAGAAAGATTAGGAGAGCAGAGATCTGCTGGCTGCCCAAAAGCACATAATGAGGCGAAGCTCGGGGGTAGGCTAAGGGCAGTTAGCCCACGCGGATCCCTACGAGGAGTGGCCTGGTACCCTGCGCCCACCTCTGCATACCCTTGCTTTCCACCCGCGGAGCAGTGACTTGTCTCTGCCGTAAGAAACTGAAAATATGATGATCTGAGTATATTTCTAATTCAGTGTCTTTTTTTTCATTGTGCGTCTGCACTGTTCCAGGCTTCGGAGTAAATGGAGGCGTAAAGGAAACAAGTGACCGCCCGGGGTATTTGCTGCAGGCACCCTATCGGGTGGGTCCCCTATACTCCACTGGCAAATACATGCGCAAACGCACACACATGCAGAGAAGACCCTATACAGCCCATGGTGGGTTTTCTGCAGGCTGTAGAACACCTCCAGGGAAATTCCTTGCTTTTCTGAGTTATCTCTAGAGCTATAAATATGCTATTTTAGTTTAGCTGAGACAGTTTAACAAAGAGGCAGAGTTAAGACACGTGTGAATGGTCCTGAAGACCATTGTGCCCAGGCCTTGGTGATGGTGGCTCTTGTTTGCCCTTGGCTGTTGAGGGCAGCTGTGCAAAGCTCCATGTTAGATCTAGAGGCGGTGGGGACTTTTCCCATTGACGTTTCCTCAGCCATAGCCCCTGTTATGCCGAGTCACCAGAAGAGGCCAGATGAAGGAATGGACTCGAATCTCTCAATCTTGGGACTTACTGTTGGTTCTGATTACCTAGAAAAGAAGTTGGAGTTTAGCTAAAGAGGCATTTTGAGTGTTTCTATATTCTCCTAAACTGTGGAATCGCTATCCCTATCAATACCCTGCCCCCGACTCCTAGCCAACGAGGGGAATTCGTCTTCACCTCCTCCACTCCCGAGCCTCCGTTGGGTTACAGCAGTGAGAGCGTGGCAAAGGCAGAGGATCCAGGAAGAGTTGATGGATTTCTAGAAAGTTCCTGGAGGGAAAGGGGCAGGTGGGCACGGAGAAAGGTGCGCTTCAGCTGAGACTGACTTGAAGGGGTCTTTTTGACAAGTGTGGAGAGAAGAAGGAGAGAGGTTTTAGGAGAAGTCGACATGTAACGGAGACATGAAAAGAAAACGAACATTTGGAAAGAAGACTTTCTGGGGTCCTTTATGTGCTTTTGTTTGTTTATTTGTTTTTAATTCATAGAATCCCCTTTGGCATTTTACAGAGACCCTGGTAAAATATATTTTAATTGCTTTTCTAATTAAAACCTTGGATGTCAGACAGTATTTCTTTGCATTCAACACCTTGCCAGGAATGGGTGACAGGGTGTCTGGTTTATGTGGGGGACATATGTAACCGAAGCCCTGCCTGCAGCCTGCTGGGCGATAGCGCTGAGGGGGACCTACATCAGAGACCCAAACGCCCAGATGTTTGCTCTCTGCTGTGCTGAGTTTCTCCACACGAGTCTGGTGTGTTGGATGTGGAGACATCCCAGTGTCCCACTGCGATGCCCTCAGACCACAAGAGTCAGGGCCTCCAGTAATAGCTGGAGTAAACCAGGGACATAAATCTCATCATAGGCGCTTGTGCCTGCTTTGAATCAGTACACTCTTTGAAGTAAAATGGCTTGTTTTCAACCTTTTGTGTAACCAAGGCAGGGCAAGGACTTTAACACTAGAAAACACACTTTTCTGTTTTTTGAAAAGTGCCGCTATTTTCAAAAACAAAAGAGAGCAAATCCATCACCACAAAGTGAAATGGTCAGCATTTGCCGGTAATTTTCCATCTGTGCTATAGTGACTTTCACTAGCAATTTAAAAAATCCTGTCATAAGCAGAAAACACATTTGGCCACGAAAGTAAACTCCCTTCCCTGCTAGTGATTGAATGTGACTTCCAGGTTTATAAACTCACAGGCCACTCACATCGCGTTAGTTGTTGAACTGGGGCGAGGTTTGGCTTTGAAAGATGTTTACAATATTTTTCAAGTTTTGTAATAAGCAAGTGTCCAGTGAAATTCACCACGTGGACGGCAGGAACGGGGTGGCCTGTTTTCTGCTTGTGTTTCCAGAGTCAGCTGCCTGCATTTCCAGCCCAGGGTTGCTGCCTCAGTTGAAGACAGAGGCTTAAATAATATCAAAATGACGTGGTGATGCCGAACTAGAAGATGTTGAGAGACGTTATCTACAGCGTTCTACGTACCAACGCTAAGTCAAATCATCCTTTCTCAAAGTTTAGCAGATTAAAGTTTTACATTTGCCGTGGGCAGGAAGCCAGCCATTTCTGGAAACGTAAGAAAGGTACAGATCTGTATCTTCTTTATGTTCTCATGTAGTGCGAATTCACTCTGCTCAAATTATTCTATTTGAACCTGGTCTGGAAATCTGGGTTGGCAAGTAGCCACAGCATCTGTAGAATGACTCAGTCATCCCGGTTGACTGTATCCTGGTGACTCCCAGCCCTCAACTTGGCTCCCAACCACCATCACCAAGATGTTCTGGGCTGGCCCTTCATGGACGTTGCCCCCAGGCCCCTGGCATTTGGAAGCCCCTGTGGCTTTGGCTGTGAGGTGGAGCCTCTGATGGGAATGGAGAGAGGGTGGCAGAAGTGGGATAAGGTGTTTCCTGGGGTCCTCAGATGTAATAAGACACACAATCAATCTGTGCAACCCCAGGGCTGTCTGTTTGGCAACTGTTTCCCCTGTTCCTTCCATGACGTCTCCCAGGCTGCTGCATCGTGCTCTCTGGGGCAGCCCCTCTTCATTTCAAGCCTGCACTTTGTACATTTTTTTTTTTTTTTTTTACCAGATTCAGTACAAAAATGTTAACAAGGGTGGAGGAGGAAAAGGAAGACATACTGATTGGCTTTAAAGCCCCCCCACCCCTGCTCCCCAGGCCCTCATGACCCTCTCCATCCGTCTCTCCGTCCATGTTGGTTGCATGGTGTTTCACCCTTCCTCCTTCCTAGTCAAAGTGTTCAACACGCTACATTCCTTGCTGAAGTCAATGTAAATTAAAATCATTTTGAGAGCTGATCTAAGATACCTAAATATTAGTTAAGCATGTGTTTGACTGAATGTAGTAGAAAACCTGAAGATGTTTACAAAATAAGGAATTTATTTGTCTCAGGTAACAAGAAATCTTAGTGTGGCCGAAACAGGGCTAATGCCCAGGCTCCATCGACCTTCCTGCTCTGCCGTCCTCGGTGTGTGTGTGTCTTCATCCTCATGGTGGCAAGATGGCTGCTGCACCTCCAGGCACTGTATTCCAGGCAGGAAGAAAGGAGATGAATGAAGGAAAAAGAGCAAAAGGCTGAAATGGACAGACCTACTGGGTTTTCCTCTTTAAAAAGCTTTCTGGGACACTGTCCTAAGACGTCTACTTACATCTCATAGCCCAGAAGTGGCTCTCGTATCTACCCTTTGCTGCACAAATTCTGTAGCTTCCGTATTAGAGGAAGGGACTGTATGACTCTTGAGCAGCTTTGTGAGGACTTTAATACTGTTTAAGATAATCCATAGCAAATAAACATCTCGGTTCCAACATGTAAGTAGACCTGAGCAGGGTTTAAATTAAAGAGTCGGGATTACCTATGTGCAGGTGACCCTCTGTGTGAGCTGGTCTGAGAAGCTGCAGCTTAGCCGGTGTCCCTGGCCTGATGCGGGTAGTACCTCCTTTCACCTTTCTCCCAAATTGTTACTATGAAAAAGCTGGAGGGATTTTATGGGAATACCTGCATATCCATGACCTAGATCCTACTGTTAACAATTTCCTACGGGTGTCTTATCATATAGCTCTCCATCCACCAAAACCCCCATCAAGATATAAAACAGAAAAGTTCCCTTATTCCCCCTTCACAATCAGACAGCTGCTGTTTGGACTTTATCAACATAGATGACTTAGCCTGTTTGGGGGCTTCGGATTAATGGAGTCCCACAGTAGATATTCTTTGAGTAAGAAACTCAGGATAATATTTTTGAGAATCACCCAGGTGTATCATTGCAAAAGCTAATTTATTTCACTCATTTTATAAGAACCAAGCAAACTCTGGATCCCAGTTGGGTCCAAATCACCTATTTTCGAGGCTTATTTTTTAAAATCTCTATAGGGAGCAAAGAACTTTAAAGCTATTAGAGCAATGCTGCTCTTCTCTGTGGCAAAGAACGTAAACTCCTGGAAATAAAAATCTTTATTTCACAAGAAGGAATGTGGGTTTGGGAACTTCTAAATGACTCATTTTTTATTTCATGTCTCTAAGAGATATAAATTAGCAGCAGCAAAATCTTATGACCCTTTGAGTGCTTCAGCCCGTGAATTGTAAGTTAAAGTTTGTTTAGCCGTTCGGTGGGGTTTAACCACACCGGAAAGAGCTGTTAAGTATTTTATGGTGTCTAAACGCGCTTGCAACCCTGGGTGCCATTCTTGTCCCCTGACACATTTTTGTTCAAGTGAGAAAGGGAACGACAGAATGCACATAAAAATATTCCCAGTTAACAGAAGTTTAAATGAATTAAAAAAAGAAAGAACACACATGTTTGCATTTAGACATGGTATAGGGCCAACTTTTTCACGAAGAGCTCCTTATTACTTTTGCTCTAAGTGATTCTCTGAATGTTCAATGTTTGACAAGGGGAATTTCCCTCCCCTGCTCTCCTTCCCTGATAGTCTATATTAAACTAATGGCTTTATTTTAACAAGGGGGACCCTGTTTCCCCCAACCATCCTTCTGACCCGCAGCTTGAACTTCAACTCTGAGGATCTTTGCTGAGAGATAATTGCACCACCGATATGATTTAAGGCACTTTCGTTCTGGTGCGTGAAGTCTTCCCTGTCTCCAGAAACATTGTTAACTCTCAAAGGGTCAGATTCCCATCCTACATAATTCTTGGAGAGTCATATAAAAAATCTGGCCCAGAGTTTCCTTATCATTTATAATTTTCAAAATACTCTCAGAGTCACATATGTATCTAGTGTTTCAGAGATGAACAATTTGCTGTTTTTCACGAATAAAAATTCTCTAAAGAGTAATGTAAGGAAGCCAATAGGATTAAGACTGTCCCAGGGAAATTGTAAATAACTCGCCCGCCATAACCTACGGTGCCCTCATCTCAGGCCTCCATTTATAAACGCCCGCTTCTTCAGCTTCTTCTAAAAAAGTCCTCATGATTGAAGTGAACACACACGGAAAACTGGCATGAGGTGAGGGATTGGCCTTCCTGCCATGGATGGAGAAATGGAGCTGGGCACCACTCTGAGGGCCCCCAGCCTCAAGACTCAAGATTCTCCTTCTCTGGAAAGTTCCCCCGACCTACCTGCTCTGAAGTCCAGGGCAGCAGCACTGAGTTCTGTGGTTGGCGTAACCTGTGTTTTCCTTCCACCTCCCCCATTTTCCTGGCAAGAAGCTTTCTGCACTTGTGTACTTACACACACACAGGCACCTAAAACACACATACACGCCCCACAGAGAAATCCACATACATCCCACATCCACGTCCTATATGCAGACACACATGCACACACACTTTCAAGATGAGCAGCATTATATTTAAGTTATTTACGTCCTCTCTGGTCCTTACTCCCTAAGGAAGAATCTTGCTCTTTTGTGGTGGGCTAAAGCAAATACTAACACTAACTCTTTTGGAAGGCATTGGGTCCGTCAGTGATGTAAACACAGTGTATATCCAGGCAGCTTCAGCCAATGGAACGCGGAGGAACTGGCCTCTGAAGACCCAGGTCCTGCCCTGGCTCCGGCACGTTTCAGTGAAAGCATCTTGGACAAGGTGGATTGCCTCTCTGTGGCTCAGTGATCTCACCTGCAAAGTGGGAATAAAATGATCCACCTACAGCATTATCGTGAGGCTCTATAAGACGCAAGCATTTTAAATCTGTAAAATACAGAAGAGTTATCTCCGCTACCAGACAGCCGTCTCCTTCTCGGCGAGGATCACACCTGAGCAAGGCGGCTCTAGGATCCCGAGGAAAGTGCTAGGATGAGTGTGAACATACCTTCAAGGAAACAGAAGTGAAGTGAGATCTGTGCAAAGGTCTCTTTAGCTCTATGCTATTACAGGGGATAATGGGTGTGGGGACCGCGGCTGGGCTGCTTTACTGCTGGTGGGCTTGATGCCGGGGAAGCAGACGGCAAAGGCTGGCCGTGCAGAGCTCGAGGGGAGACGGGAGGCTTCCTAGAATCTTCGGGAGACCCGGCGCTGCCATTCACCCCTCCTAGGACTGCAAATCCTCCCTGCACACGTCTTCCCTTTCCTTTGGTTCTCCACTGGGAATCCTCCCCCAGATGCCAGCAGGGGATGTGCCCCTCTACACAGCACCAGTGACCATGGTGCGGAGAGAGCCAGGGACCACGGCCAGTGCGTGGGGGAGGGAAGGAGGAGGGATGCTCAACCAGTGTCTTACACTCACGTCAAATAACTGGCTTGTGGGAACTATCAGTCCATTTCAAGTAAGCCCGGGGCATGGCCTTCTTGCTCCTTTCAGAGAGCAGCGTTTCATTTCATTGTTGGAACTGGGGAGAGGAGACGAATTTCCTATCCCACTGCCACACGAGGCTCAGCGCTCTGTTGTGTTGATTTCCGCACGCCCCAGCTCCTTTGCAGCCTGCTCCCTGGGCCTCTTGTTCTCCGTGCCTTTGATGGTTTCTTTTCTTCTTGTCTCCATCCTTCTACTAGTGCTGTGGTTTCTCATGGAGTGTCCCTCCGCTCATGGGCCCTTGCTTTCAACCCAACTCTTTGTTATTTTTCATTTTTGAATCCTTTCCAACCACAAATTTCCCATTTCTCTCTGTGGCTAGTTGGTAGCTGATGGAAACCCAGTGGCAATCAGGCTATAGGTTGGCACAGCTTCAATTTCTGAGCGAGTGAGTTATGCCTTGGCCAGAGAGATTGTCTCCAAAGCACTCAGCCATCTATTAATCTAGCATGGGCGTGGCATCAGTCACCTGGGCAAAAGGACAAACATTTGGTGTGGTCTGGATAAACTCACCGTCAGCATTACAAAAACGGTCCCTGGAGGAAGTCCTGCTGATGGGTACATTTAGCAATATTGCGTGGATGGTACCCGTTTGCTCCTAAATGGCCAAGCCCACCTCCTCCTAAAGCCTCTGGCTCCCCAACTCCACCCACGCCTCCTACGGCGGATGTGATCTTGTCCTGTGCTCTGCCCTGACCGCACCCTTATGCTGAACTTGCTGCAGTTATTTGTTTACAGCTCCGTCTTCTGCTAGATCAGGGCTCAGCCTCGTTGTTCTGTAAAGGCCAGAGAATAACTACTTTAGACCTTGTGGGCTACACGGTCTCTGTCTCAACTGCTCAACTCTGCGGTGATGGCGCAAAGCGGCCATAACCATATGTAAACAAGTGGTGTGGCCATGTTCCAATAAAACTTTATTCATGGACATTAAAATTTGTATTTCATCTAATTTTGACATGAAATATTATTTTTCTTATTTTTAAAAACCATTTAAAACTGTAAAAACAACTTTTAGCTCACAGGCTGTAAATAGACAGCAGGCGATTGGACCCACCCACCGTAGTTTGTTGAACCCTGCACTTTCTAGAGTATAAATTCTGAGGGCTGGACTTTTCATGTTTGTATATTCTAGAGGCTTGGCCCATGATACTTAATAAATACTTGCTTAATAAAAGAGTAAACTAAAGAATTTCTTCTGAATGTATGTCATAAATATAATGCATGTTTATTAATATGTATTATAATATTATATAACATTATAATATAATAATAACAGATTGTATTATATAAATATAATACTATAAACTTATATTTGCCTAGTTCCTTACAGCTGGACAAATACCTTCACAAACACCGCTCGTTTTGTCTGTGTGCCTGTGACGTCGGAAGGGAGTGCAATGAGCCTGTGTTACAGATGGTGGGGTTTATCCCAGAGTGCATTTTGGCTTTTGTGAGCACATCATACAAACACTAATTTTCAGTGGTGTCCAAATAATTACCCCTATAGAAAATGCCTTCCTGGTTTTTGTTTTTTAAACTTTAATTACTTCTGGAGATGTTTTAGGTGATTTTTGGACACGATAATGTGTCAGTTCTCTAGAATACATTTCAGCTTCTTGGGGACTTTAGTTCACATCTGGGAAGAGAGCAAATTCCATCAGTCTTCATGAACAAGACGTCGGCGTGAAGTCTGGACAATCCACTGTCAGTGGGGTCATCTCTGAAGGAAAAAGATGCCATCCATGGGGGTCAGGTGAGCCTCAGGTACAGATGGTGGCCGAGCCGGCTGTTCTGTATTGATCACAGAGCCCAGATTTATTCTCGGTCCTTCTCAGCCTGCTCTGTGCCCAGGGAGGCTGGTATCCAGTTGGGTTTGACCAGTGGACAGCACCTGTGGGATATCAGAGGGTGGGGCAGAAAGAGGTTGGAAACTCCTCCACCTGTCCTGGGTCGGCAGTGCCCATGTCCCCCGCGGGGAGCACCTGCTTGCCTTACCTTTTGGGGGGGGACGGTAATCGTTTTCCCTGTTGCTACTGGAGTACCTGACTGACCCCCGAACCTGCCCAAACCTCTGTAATGATCTTTTCATTAAAAGTTTTCCAGGCGAGCCATCTGCTTCCTATGTAGACCTGGCTGACCAAGCCCTCTATGAGGTCTGACTGCAGGACCCTGGGAACTGGTGAGTTGGGGGCCCCAAGTCAGAGCCATAGCTTCAGAAATTCTCCTGCTAAAAACTTCCACTTCGGGTCACAACGTAGACATTTTCTTTGACTTTGCCCACATCACAGTGAAGGAGCCTCAATCATCTCTCCTTAGAGCGGGCATGAGGAGCCGGGTTTGCTGTGTCACTCGCTGCTGTGACATGGTGGCCTCAGGCCCTGGAGGGAGAGAGGAAAGCTGGGACCCTGCTTCCAGGACGGAGCCTTCAAGGACCAGGGTGAGGGCCTGCGGCACCCATGGTGGGAAGGAGGGGAGAAAATGGACCCTCCAGGAGCTCAGAGACTGGAGTTGGGGATACTAATGATAATTTGTGTCTATTTTTTCACATTTTCACGACCACGTATGAGCCCTCTGGTGTTTTCCATATTGGTATTTCTCCCCTCATCATTCCAATAGCTTTTTAAAGATTGAAATATAGTTGATTTAGGGTTAGTATAGTTGATTTACAATGTTGTGTTAATTACTGCTGTACAGCAAAGTGACTCATTTCTACACATATATTGATTCTTTTTTATATTCTTTTCCATTATGGTTTATCCCAGGACATTGACTATATTTCCCTATGCTATACAGTAGGATCTTCCAGTGGTTTTTTATGTGAGTTTTACTAAAATCAATGCTTGTATCTATTGATTGGTATTACTGTTTTCCTATTTTTCATTTCTGCTTTTAGTTGTAGAAATTCCTTCTTTCTGTTTTCCTTAAGTTCATTCTGTTGTTTTCTTTCCAAGTTCTTAAACTGTGTGCTTACTTTGCCCATCTTCCATATTTCCTTTTTAGCAACGTCAGTATCTAAAGCGACCCTTTCCCTCCGAGCACTCCTTTAATTGCGCCTCATGGGTTTTGATATATGTTGTTTTCTAAATATTCTGCTGTTTTGATTTTGATTTTTCAGTGACAGAAGAATTTAAAGTTTTAAAAATATTTCTAGATGGTAGGTTTGTTTTCTAGTTTCTACTTTTATTATAAATTTCTCATTTTATTGCATTATGATCAAAAAATGTTATTTTTACTTTTTTAATTTAAAATATGTATGGAGGTCTTCTTTCTGGCTGACTAGAGTCAATTTTTGTGACTATTAATAGGTCATTTGGAAAAAAGAGTTATTCTCTGATTTTAGGATATAGAGTGTGATATATAGCAATTACCTCATATGTTGTTTAGGTTTTCTGTTTGTGTGTGTGTGTGTGTGTGTGTGTGACTACACACATTCAACTTTTCACCCTTAAGAGTTTTTCACTTATTTAATTTTTTGTTTTTACTTTCACCACGTGCCACTCTTTCCCATACATGAATTTTGCAAAGGCAACAAAATCCACGTCTGACAGGTCATCCTATCTCTCCAGAGCAGATGAGCTCAGAGCAGTGTCTTGGCCCTGACATGTTATGCAGAGGCACAAGGCCAGCCTTTGAAAGCACAAACGGGGGAAATTTGGAAAGAAAGAGTGATGTGTCATAACAGTCAGTATAACTTAGATTAACACATCTTTGGCTTGGGACCCAGTGGTTGAATTTTCTTATATGGCAGGTATGTATCAATACGGGGCCTCAGAACACTTACCTGCACAGTGGCCAGGAAGGACCAGGTGCCACTGTCTGCTTGTACTCTTATTTTCGCCTTCCCGTTTTCTAAAAGATGTGAGCACTCATCAAGGCACGTAAATATTAGAGCATCAAGGCACATAAATCAAGGCATGTAAATATTAGAGCCAGAGCATGAATGGGTTGCCCTAGATCAGGCCAGGTTGCCATAGATTCTGAGCAAAATTAGTATCTTGGAGTTTATGATTACTTGGTTACAAATGCACCTATAAGGAAAATAGGAGAATTTTTTAAGCCATAAGTAATTGAAGATTATAGATGTTTTAATATTCTATTATGGGATATTACATGTTGGAATTGTTATTTCAGATATTTTAGCGAGTTTTTAATTAGAATGTATGAACGTACAGATTATTTTAAAAAAACAAACTTGGAAGTGTAATTTCAGAGTTATTTTGTTATGTTAACTCATGGAGAATCATTGCAGTGGTGCCAGAGGAAGGGAGAAGGTCAAGGTCCTGTTAGTTTCCTTGTTTAAGTGTAATGGCTGAGCTTTGGAAATTATGAACCTGTAAGCTTGAAATCAATCCCCAGCAACATTCTAGATCAGATCACTGAGTTAACATCTGCCAGCAGAGATCACCCATGGAAAGGGCAAAGCCCACCACTTCTTTTCGTTGGGGTTGTGATGAAGAACTTACAGATGGGAACATAGGGTGAATGGCCACAAAACATCGAAATCTCTCTTCTGACGGCTGCCGAGGCCCAAGCTGAGTGAGGAAGGAGAGATCATTCCAAATCTTGTTAACTATTTCGCCTAAATACTATTGGTAATGTTTTCGTCAACTAGAAGAGACAGCCTAACCCACTAACGGCCTCCTGTGATAGGGAAGCAGCAGGGCAAAGAGAATAAAAGTGCAGGTTCCGGAATCAGATGACCTGGATTCCGAACCACTCGTGCTCTGTCGTGGCCTCGAAAGGTTATTGTTTCATTCATGAATTAATTTACCATTTCAACAAGTATTATTGAGCTCCTAATATGTGCTCGATACATTTGTAGGTTTGGGGGAACCCATAGCAAACAGAATACTATAAATGAATGAATGAATTAATTCCTGTCCTCTTGAAACTTATATCATGAAGCTTATATCATTAGCGATAAAAAACTACATAAAATATATGGCTGTCAGACTGTAATTGGCACTAGACTAAGAATGAAGCTGGGAAAGAGGGCAATTACAAGGAACAGCGTTTTTATATTAGAGCATCAAGGAAAGTCCTCACTGGGAAAGTGATATTTTAGACTTGAAGGAGCAATTCAGGCCAAGGGAACAGCAATTGTAAGCACCCTGAGGTCGGAATATGTCTGCTAATTTGAGGAGCAGAAAGGAAGTCAGAATAAATGACAGGTGAGATCAGGGTTAGTCTGGGTCTAGTCAAGGACAAAAGTATAGTTTTTTCTTGTTTTTTTTTTTTAATGCTGCAAGATGTTTATGATTGAGAAATTTTGTAGTATTTTGTTTAGAATCTCATTCCATTTCCTGAAAAATCAGATGTCCTAATCATACGTTGACATCAGAGTTCAATCATATTATTTTTTACCTTTTTTTTTTTTTAACCATTCTTACATTTAACCATTTTTTTAAGTGTACTACTCAATACTGTTTAGTGTATTCACGTTGCTGTGTAACAGATATCTACAACTTTTTCATCTTGTAAAACTGACTCAATACCCCTTGAACAACTCCTCAGTCCCCCTCCCCCCAGCCTCTGGCAACCACCCTTCTACTTTCCATCTCTATGAATTTGGTTAGTTAGATCCTTCATAGAGGAATCATACAGTATTTGTCTGTCTTTATGCCAGTACCATACTCTTTTGATCACTGTAGCTTTGTAATATGTTATGAAATCAGGAACTATGACGCTTCCAACTTTGTTCTTTTTTAAGATTGTGTTGGCTATTTGGGGTCCCTTAAGATTCCATATGAATTTTAGGATTTTTTTTTTTCTGTTTCTGCAAAAAATGCCATTGGCATTATGATAGGGATTGCACTGACTTTGTAGATTGCTTTGGGGACATTGTAATGGGGGCATCTTACCAATTTAAGTCTGAAGTCTAATTTTAGTATTTTAAATCTTCCAATCCATGAACATGGAATGCTTTCCATTTATTTTTCTCTTCTTCAATTTCTTTCAGCAACATTTTCAGCTTTCAGTGTACAAATCTTTCACCTCCTTGGTTAAGTTTATTACTGAGTATTTTATTCTTTTTGACGATGTTGTGAAAGGGATTGTTTTCTTGGTTTCCTTTTCAAAATGTTCTCTGTTAGTGTGTAGACACGTAACCCATTTTTGTCATACTAATTTTTTGAATAGGGAAATTTAATACAAAAATTATTAACTAGTAAAAGAAGGATTACCTACTAAGAGATAGTGAGAACCCTAAAGGAAATGGAAATAGCAGATGTAGGGAGAGCCACTGAGGGCTGAGTCAGAGCACCTGAGGAAGGTGAAGCTGGACGGTCCTCTCCCATCCCAACATATTCAGACTCATTGGAGAGGGTACAACATGATCCCCTGGGTAATCTGGGAGTGGGCATCTTTGGATCTCTGGCAGCTGAGCTATAAGAGAAAAATCAAACACCATCACCTTCCCCTGCAGTGCCCTCTGCTGACAAAGCTGGGCCTTGCACCAGGAGAATATCCCAGGACCTGCTCCAGCATCAGAAGGCAGGCAAAGAAGGATGCATTTGTAGCTAAGAAGCCACAGTGACACCTGGCACAGGAGGTGCTGGGGGCTGCTTTCATTGGAACTCATACACCATTAAAGGGCTTTTACGAAGAGCAAGACAGGATGCCTTTAGAGAGTTTTGAGCAGAAGACTGACACGATCTCATTCATGCTCTCAGCAGGATGACTCTGGTTGCTGGCTTGAAGATGGACTGATGGCAGGTGGGGGGGAAGCCCACTAGGAGGCTGTTGCAATAATAGTAAAATAATATCTAAACATGTCGTTAAACCTTTATGTAATAAAGGTATCTAACTGGGACTCTCATGATATCTTGGCTAACTTTATCATGGCTAACTCTAGGTCTAAATAAGAAGCAAAGTATTTTTTAAAGAACATTTTAAAAATCAGTCACCATGAAATACATGCTGATTTTTCTAGTAGTTGAAAAGATATAGCAGCAAAAGCACAAATAAACAAGTGGATTACATCAAACCAAAAAACTTCATACAAAAAAGAAACATGTATAACCGAATCACTTTGCTGTACATCTGAAACTAACACAGCATTTGTAAATCAACTACATTCCAATAAAAATTTTTTTTAAAAAAGAAACCATCAACAACATGAAAAGGCAACGTACAGAATGGGAGAAAATATTCGCAAACCACACATATGATAAGGAGTTAATATCCAAAATATAGAAGGAACTCATACAACTCAATAGCAAAAAACCAAGTAATCCAATTTAAAAATGGAGAAAGGACCTGAATAGACATTTTTTTCAAAGAAGATATACAGATGGCTAACAGGTACATGGAAAGATGCTCAACATCGCTGTCAGGGAAATGCAAATTAAAACTACAAAGAGATATCACCTCACACCTCTTTACGGTGACTATTAACAAAAAGACAAGAAACAAGAAGGATTGGCAAGGGTGTGGAGAAAAGGGAACCCTTGTGCACTGTTGGTGGAATGTAACTTGGTGTAGCCACTACGGAAAACAGTACAGAGTTTCCTCAAAAAACTAAAAATAAAACTACTATATGATCCAGCAATTCCACTACTGGGTATGTATCTGAAGGAAATGAGATCACTATCTTGAGGAGATAGCTGCAACCCCATGTTCATTGAAGCATTATTTACAGTAGTCAAGACATGGAAACCATCTAAGTGCCCACTGATGGATGAAAGGATAAAGAAATGTGGTATATATGTACACCACATTTGTGACCACATGGAGGAAGCTTGAGGGCAGTTTGCATTATTCCCAGTCAGGCAGAGAAAGACGAATACTGTCTGATCTCATTTACATGTGGAATCTTAAAAAACAAAACTCATATAAACAGAAAACAGATTGGTGGCTGCCAGAGGTTGTAAAATGAATAAGTCCTAGGAGTGTAGTGTACAGCATGGTGACTATAATTAACAACACTCTACTGCATATTTGAAAGTTGCTAAGAGTGTAAATTTTAAAAGTTTTCACCACACATACAACAAAAAAAATTGTAACTATGTGAGGTGATGGATGTGTTAACTAACCTTATTGTGGTGATCATTTCACAATATATACATACTTTATATCACCACGTTGCACACCTTACATTTACATAATGTTATATGTCAATTATATCTCAATAAAGCTGGAAGAAAAATAAATGAAAAATATGCAGTAGAAAGCCCTCCTTCTACCTCTATCTGCTATCCATCTCATTCCCATAAAACTTTTGTTTGTTTCTTGTGCATCTTTCCAGAGTTTTTAAATATAAATACTAGCAGACACAACTATATATTTTTTATCTCTCCTTTCATTGTTACTCAAATGGAATATACGATACTCTCAGGGTTTTCACCTTGCTTTTTTCACAAAATCATTGATCTGGAGATTTTTCCATATCAATATATAGAAAGACTCCTCATTTTTTCAAATAACTGCATGTTCCATAATTTAAATAGTTTCTAAAATAATGGAAATTTGGGGTGTTTCCAGTCTTTTGTTATTATAAACAATGCTGCAATGGAAAGCCTTGTTTATATGTCACTTCGCACGTGTGCAAGTCTACCTGTAGGATAAAGTTACAGAAGGGAAATAATGGGTTAAAGGGTAATATGCATGATAATTCTGACGGCTATTGCCAAATAGAGCATCGCTGGACCAGAAGGAATCTACACTACCACTGCAAGGTATGAGGGGGCCTGTTTCCCCGAAGCCTCACCAGTGAAAAGTACTAACAACTTTTGGAGTTTTGCCAAAGTGATTGATGAAAAATGACATCTTGGTATAGTTTTAATTTGCATTTTTCTTATACTAAGCGCAGTGAGTATCTTTTCCTATTTTTCATATTTCATATTTTTAAGATATAATTATTCTCTGTTCCTATCCTTTGCCCATTTATCTGTTGGATTGTTGGTCTGGGCTCTGTGTTTTTAAGTCAACTGAGAAATGTTAGGCGCTATAAATTATTTTGGGTCTAAAAAATCCCATCACATTTTTAATGTTGTAAAACTTACAATAAGCCTGCTATTTTAATACTAGTAAGTATGTCTTTTTCTTTTTCTTTTTTTTTTTTAAATAGTATTTTAAATTTATTTATTTATTTATTTATTTTTGGCTGTGTTGGGTCTTCGTTTCTGTGCGAGGGCTTTCTCCAGTTGCGGCGAGCGGGGGCCACTCTTCATCGCGGTGCGCGGGCCTCTCACTGTTGCGGCCTCTCATTGCGGAGCACAGGCTCCAGACGCGCAGGCTCAGTAGTTGTGGCTCACGGACCCAGTTGCTCCGCGGCATGTGGGATCTTGCCAGACCAGGGCTCGAACCTGTGTCCCCTGCATCGGCAGGCAGACTCTCAACCACTGCGCCACCAGGGAAGCCCAGTATGTCTTATTATACTACAAAATAGTTTCTTTGTTCAGAGGCTGAAATTTGAAATTTCAAACATGGCTCATGTGTGTGTGTGTGTGTGTGTGTGTGTGTGTGTGTGTTTGTGCATATAATGATGGCCTTTTTATAAAGTCACATGAGGCCATAACACTTTACTCCAAAAAGGGAGACCAAACTCAAGTGAGGTCTCTGGAACACAGCTATGCCGAGGCTTAGAAATAAGGTCTCAGATTAGCCTAAGCATTGCTTCCACTGAAGGGGATAATATTTCTAATTACATTTCTAATTATTTTAATCTCATTTGTTGAACAGATTCCAGTCTAAATCATTAATAGCAAACCAGATTCCTGCATCGGCTGTTTGGATGGTGTACAGGGCATTATATTTATACTGAACTCCATTTTATTAATAATTTTAAAAAGCATAATAGACATGAAATAGAATGTCAGAGCTTGTCATCTTGTCTAACCCCCTCATTTTACATAGGCTATTAATAGGGCCTTTGATTTTCCTGCCCCCTCTTAATTTTCCTTCACCTTTTGATATGCTTTCAGTTCTTATCAGAACACCTGGTTGTAGATAAGTCCACCCAACTTCCGTGCTGCCTGATGCCCTACACACCTTAGCACACACAAGGTCTTTCTTGTTTAGTTCGTGGCTATTCCAGATTTGAAGGGTCACTAGAGAAAACGCTCTAGGACAGTAAAAGTTCTATTTTTTTAAGTTGATAGGCTTCAGTTTCTCCATGGGTCCATTAAGGATTTTTGATTAGAAGTCTTCTAATGTTCCCAAAGATCCAACCATCGCTGAGTTTGTGAGAGGAGAGAAAGGTGGGGTGATGGATTCTCCACTTTCCCTGAGGAAAAGGCTGCCCTGTTTGGGGGGCAATGTTAATATTTCTGCATAGTTTTGTTACATTCTATTTCCTGAGGTCATAACAGTCTGGGTTCCAATTACATTCCTAGAATAATGAGCCTGTTACAGTAAATGAACATTTTCAAGTGCGACTGAATAACCATCTATTGAATATGCCGGCACCTAACAATTTTCCTCTTGGCAGAAGGAAAGAAGGAGGCATTTGGGTGACAGGAAGTCATCTGTGAAACGCGATAGAAAAAGGAGGATGAGAATTTAAGACGGTTCTGGCGTCTCTCGTGGCTTCTGTTCAGTCAAGGCTGCCGGGAGATAGAGGCTACGGACCCTTTCTGCAAATATCGAGGCTCCCTGACTCCAAACTGCTTCAGGGTCCTGACCCCAGAAATCACCTGGTCTAAGTTTGTCCCCTTTCTTCTTTTGAAAGTTGTGATTGATACCAAATGACAACTCAGGATGCTGGCTTTATTGGCTTAGCGCTATCACAAAGAATGGAGTTGGATCAAGTAGCCTGTGTTAAGAGTAACCTTTAGGAATATATTTTTTTAAATGTTAAAAACATAGTTTTAAACAAAGCATGTTCTATGCAACCATACTGCCCCTTGACTTTCTGATATTTTCATACAGTACTTATCGAGGCAACTTTGTGACTGGACATACACGTGGTGGGTGTTCCCATTAAAAAGGCAAAGAGGAAACGGGTCAGTAGCTGTCAAGTAGGAAGTCCTGATGGAGAAATCCCCTCCATAGGATGCAAAGAAAGGCCCCAGACCAAGGATGGAAGAGAGGGACAGTAAAAGCATTTCCGTCTACAGGTCTCTATCTATGCCTGCTTTTCCTACCAAACAATTGCTAATCTTGCAACATTTCACATACCGGTGAGAAGAACGTTGTAGTGTAGGATTCCATGTCCCTTTCTGGCCGCACAATTTTCTGTATGAACTTGCACAAGTTTCCTACCTTTTCTGCATCCGTGTGGACTACCCAAGGTCAACCAAGTAGGAGCTCCATTTGCACATTTGGAGCTGGAGGCCAGATGTGGTATTGTCACGACAGCAGAGTCTGTTGGTTTGGTGGATGTGCTCTTTTCCATTCCCATCAGAAAAAAGGATCAAAACCAGTTTGTATTCGTGTAGAACAGACAGTAACATTTGTTTATAATTCTGTCCCAGGACTCTGTTAGCTTTCCTGCCCTCTGTATCAGTCCAAGGAAAGACGGACCACTGGACATCCAGCAAAACCTCACGTTAATTCATTACATTGATGGCATCCTGCTGACTGGACAAGCCAAGCGAGCAGTGGCGAGCCTGTCGGAGGCTTGGTAAGACACGTGCGCTTCAAAAGGTGGGGGGCAAACCATACAGGAATGCAGGGTGCTGCCACTGAGTTAAGGTTTTAGGGGTCCGGGGGTGACCAGATGTCCCCTCCAGAGTAACACATAAAGTGCTGTATCTTGTATCCCTAGCACACGTTGCCCAGGCTGCCTCTTTGACCTCTGCAGGCCGCTTTACATGCCTGGGAGGTGCTCAGGCCTGTGTTTTGGATGACACGGAGGATAGAGCAGGGAAAGGCTCTGCGGTGGGTCACGCTGCCTCAGCCCTGCCCCTGGGGCCATACAGTATGGCAGACCCTGCAGTGTCAGCGGTGCCCGTGGGGCTGGGCGCTGCGTGGATTTGTGTTAAACCCCCATAGAGGAGTCCGAATGTCTTCTCTGGGGTCCTGGAGGCAGGCCGTGCTAATTCCATCTGCAGGGCACCAAGGCCCACAGCCAACGGGACGGCCGAGAGTGAGAGGAACTTAGGATGGGTCCAGGAGAAAGGATGAAAAGTTTCAATCTTGGCCCAATAAGTGCCTGCAGTGGTGGGGTGTCGTTCACCCCACGACCTCCCTCTTGTAAATCTCCTCTCAGGAGCAGCCCACAGGTACCATGGAAGGACCACTGCCCAACTGGGCAGGCCTCCCCCACCGGGCAGGCCTCCATGTGCCAGCCATGGTGGTGGATCCCTTAGGGCTCCTTCCAGCAAACCTGCTGCGCGGAGTACAGCTGACAGCCTCAAGCCATGGTCCCTGTGGAGCCACCGTGGCCGTCATGCCAAGGCTGTGTTCCCCAGCCTACACCCAGCCAACGACTGCGCACGTCGGAGGTAAAGCTGGCCCCTTCCTGCAGACGCGGATCCTTCCGAGGGCAACCTTCACTCAAAGACTCGCCAGCCTGGCTGAGACTGTCCTGCTTCTTGGAGGACCTGAGCTGAGACAGGTCATGGGTATCTGTCCACTCAGCATCCAGACACACCCGCTACTATTTGGATTCCCACACTAAGCCCCAAAGAACGGTGCTTCCACCTGACAAGGTGCAACCATTCTTGGAACAAAGAGATTCTCACCCTCTACTCAAGATGAGGGAAGCAGCCGTCGCTGTACCTACTTCAGAGAGGCAGGTGTGCTGTCCATCGCTAGGCTATGGCATTAGGCCTCAAATTCAGCAACAAGCCCATCTCAATGTTCTGTCACTTAAAGTTTCCTTACATCAAAATTTGTATAAAATAATAAGGGGCAGGGGGACAAGAAGAAAAAATTATGTATATATAATTTATAACATACAAATTATATGTACAAATGTATAACTATATAACATATAGAACACACATATCAAATAAATAAATAATATGTAGAACACGTATGAAAATATATATGTATAACTGCTTTCATTCCTGTCTCTGTAACTGATCATGAGACCATAGTTGGTATATTTTTAAGTATCTTTGTTGATATATAATTTACATATCATAAAATCCATCTATTTAAAGTGTACAATTCAATGTTTTTTGGTAGGTTTGCAGAGTTGTGGAGCCATCACCGCAAACATTGTAATCACCCCCAAACCAAACCCTGGACAGTTACTCCCCTTTCCACTCACCCCCCACCCCACCCCCAGTCCCTGGCAACCACGAATCTACTTTCTGTCCCTACAGACTTGCCTATTCTGAAAGTTTATATTTCATATAAGTGAAATCATACAATATGTGGTCTTTTATGACTAACGTCTTTCATTTAGCATAATATTTCCAAGGGTCCTGATCTTCTCATATTTGATATTTATAATCGTTTAGTAACTGGCACAATGTATAACAGTAATGCTTATTCTATAGAGTTGGTATGGAGAGGACATGCGTTGATATGCATAACATTCTCAGGACAATGCCTGACAGAGTTAGTGCTTAATAAATTACGCTATTTTTTGTCTTTATAAAAAGACCTCATTTTAAAACTGTGTTTTTTATAACTATAACAATAGCACATAGATGAAATCCAAGATCATTCACAATAGCCAGTATCAACACCGTAATCCCCATCACTGCTAGCATTTTGGAACACATATAAAATATACATATATATATACACACACATATATATAACTTACTATAAATATATATGCATATATATGCATTTATATGCATATATATAATATGCTAATGTCATTGAAATATAGTTGATTTACAATGTTGTGTTAGTTTCAGGTGCACAGCAGAGTGGTTCAGTTATACATTACATATATGTCTATTCTCTTTTAGATTTTGTTTTTCCCTTATAGGTTATTACAGAATATTGAGTAGAGTTCCCTGTGCTATACAGTAGGTCCTTGTTGTGTATCTATTTTATATACAGTAGTTTGTATCTGCTAATCCTAACCTCCTAATTTATCCCTTCCCCACCTTTCCTCTTTGGTAACCATAAGTTTGTTTTGTATGTCTGTGGGTCTATTTCTGTTTTGTAAATTAGTTCATTTGTATCATTTTTTTAGATTCCACATATAAGTGATATCATATGATATTTGTCTTTCTCTGTCTGACTTACTTCACTTAGTATGATCATCTCTAGGTCCATCCATGTCACTGCAAATGACACTGTTTCATTATTTGTTATGGCTGAGTAGTATTTGTTACGGCTGAGTAGTAGTATTGTATATATGTACCACATCTTCTTTATCCATTCATCTGTCGATGGACATTTAGGTTGTTTCCATCTTGGCTATTGTAAATAGTGATGCAGTGAACATCAGGGTGCATGTATCTTTTCAAATTATGGTTTTCTCTGGATATATGCCCAGGGAGTGGGATTGTAGGATCATTAATTTAAGCTATTATTGATTGCTTCACTTGGTATAGAAATACTTGTGGAGACAAGTGACATTAAATGTCTTAATTTCTGGTCTTACTGAAAAATCATCAAATATTTTTTAAAATGTAGGGTTTTTAAAAGAAAAAGTAGTGATTACCACAATAGTTGACATGAATTGAGATTTTTCCTGTCTCTTCCAGTTTGGACCCCAAGGTTCATTATGTGTCCTCTGGTTCGGCTACAGCACAAGGGCTGCAGGCAGTGGTCAGACTCACCAGGCTCTTCTGAAATGTAGGAAAACACTTCAAGTTAGTCTATTCGTTATTTCACTTCAAAACTTAGGTCCCCCAAATGCGTTCTAAATATCGGAATTAAATGTGTATTATTCTTAGGCTTTTCCTGTTTTATGTTTTTTTCTCCCTAAATTAGCTTACCACGTCTGAGGCTTGTAAAACTAATATTAGAGCTTGCGGATGGTGGTGTTTTTTGTTTTGTTTTTGGCCATGCTGTGGCTTATGGGATCTTAGTTCCCTGACCAGGGATTGAACCTGGGCCCTCAGCAGTGAGAGCGTCGAGTCCTAACCACTGGACTGCCAGGGAATTCCTGGGATGGTGTTTAAAGTACTCTGCTGGAGAAGAAATTAGGCTAGAAACCACCTGAATTGCCCACCTTTCTGCACTCCTGATTCCTCTATTGCTAACTCGGGGTGTGGGGAGGACGCTCATTTCCTGTGCTAAGATCCCCAGCCCTTTAGGAGGCTCCCTGAGGACAGTGGCTGCTGGCCTCTGAGGAGAGCAGCCCAGCTGGGGCTGAGGCAAAGCCGAGACCCTCTGGAGCCCGTGTCCCCTGAGCTTGGGGAAGGTGGGCCTGACCCCCACGCCCTGTGCTGTGACGGCGGCTGTTGTGTGTTGGTGCGGCTTAACTCTTGATTTCAAATTCTCTGGACTCCTGAGTCTTGCCCTTTGAACACCCAGGACACCCAGGGAGAAACCGTGGCCTCGGATGCCTGGGAGGGAACGCTGCTGGTTTCCACAGCAACCGAAGACTTAAGGGCAGTCCTCCTTGGGTAGAGTTTTTGTTAATTTTTTAATGGATTTTTTAAATGGCCAAGTTATTACTCAGCTTCCTCGTTTGTCATGGAGACAAGGACTCCCTTCTGGGGCTGCGGTACGGGTAGGGCGACAGGATGCAGGTGATGTGCTGGGCCGGCCGCCTCGGAGAACGTTTTCAGTGAGTGTTAGCTGTTCTCAGATTTAATTCATTCTCTGAATTGTTTCACACACACACACACACACAAGCACACTCCTTAATTCTTTTTTTTTTAATTTTAGACTTTGATGACTTTTCTGAGCTCTTCACATTTTCAGTTTGAAAAAGTTTTCATGATTTTCAGATCATTTTTTTCCTTCGGCATTATTCATGGAGTTAACTTGTTGACACTTTATCGCGATAAGGCGTCGACTTCAGACAATGTTACTGGAATTTTCTGACTTACGTGGAGACATGTCAGTGTTGCTGCCGGTGTGGCCTCTGCCCATAGGTCTGTGAACCGGCTGCCCTGGGGGCTAGACAGACAGGTGAACGGGTGGTTCAGTGGTTTTTCAAAGGAGGACCAGCATCCCTGCCGGGGCCTCGGAGTAGGACCAGCCTCCCTGCCGGGCCCTCGGAGGAGGACCAGCCTCCCTGCCGGAGCCTCAGAGGAGGACCCGAATCCTTGCCTGGCCTCCAGGCTCCTGCCTGCACCTCCAGCTTCCCCTTGGCCTCCCCCCTCCTTCGTGCCGTGTGTCTTTCTCTAAGCGCTGCTTGTCCCTCCTCCTCAGGAGTGTTGCACACCTGGCCCCTCACTCAGACAGTCCCCTTTGCCCCTCGACTCCGTGTGTGCTAGCTTCCACCCAAATGTCCCTTCCTCAGAAGGTTATGTGATCATATGCCTCCTTGAACTTCTACTTTATGTCACAACATAATTACAATTGCTATAAATAACAAATTGTGAAATTAACTGTGCCATATCTGTTTTCCCCTAGATCTGCACTGTCTAATAGAACTTGTGACACTGTCGGAAATGTTCTGTAATCTGCACTGCTTCATACAGTCACCAGTAGCTACTTGTGGCTACTGAGTTCTGGAATGTGGCTAGTGCCATGTGGGATTTGTATTCATTTAAATTTAAATTCAAGTAACCACATAAGGTCGGCCACCACTGTGTTGGATGCACAGCTATGGATGACCAGCTCCCCAAGTCTTTCTGTCACCTTCCCTTTCAGGTATCTGTGAATGAATAAATGAATTAGACTAATTGAATTTGACCAAGGAACTTGCGTATTTCAAACCAAATGTCCTATATGAAGAATATTGCTCTGACTGGTTTCACATACTCAGCAGGACAAACTCTGCTATTCTTCTCCTTGTTGGGTCAATGGTGAGAACTTTCCAGGGCTTACTAGGCACTGCATTGTCTGATTAAAATTCACTAATTGCCCAACTGGCACCTTGATATGGATTGCATGGTCCAATAGTTTCTAGGAAGTAAGACCAAGAATGGAATTATTACTCTGATAGAGACCGGATAAAAATTTATAAGGAATGAGAGACACCTACGCAGGTAAAAACTCTAAAAAGCTAATAAAATTCTTCAAAGAAACAGGCAAAGATTGTTGGCTTAAATCAAAGATTGATAAAAACAAAACAAGCTTTGAACAGCGAAGCTAAGTTAGTTCAGGTATCCAGAGAGCTCGCCCGGGCTCCACAATGGGTGCTCCCCACCAGAGCTGGGTACACAAATCTCTGTAAATACAGAGCTAATTTCTAATGACTTTACCCATACAATCCAGGACACTCAGTTAAATTTGAACTTCACATAAAGAAATTCAATCTTATCTGAAAATTAACTGCATTTCCTGTATTTTTTACTTGCTACATCTTACAGCCCTATTTCAAATACATGGGAATAAAACAGCTACAGAAGATGAAAGTGTGCTGAACCAGAATATATATGTCGTGACTTAAGAGTTCAATGCTAAGGAAGTGACTGAGAGTTTTTCCTTTTTCTTGTCTCTTTGTGTCTCTTTGCTAGAAACTCCATCTTTTCTGCATGGTTTTCTCCTCTTGATCTGGGCCAAGTTTTAGCATCTTTCAGAGTTTTATTGCTATACTGATGATGACTTCAGATGGTAAGAATTTCTGTTCTTTACAAAAGCAGCAGAAAAAAGGCAATGGCCACACAGCCTATGAGTTCCTAAGGATAAGAACTGTGTGTTTAACCAACTTGATAGCCTCAGAGTCTAGCACAGTGCCTGGCTCAGAGCAGGTAGTCAGTTGATGTTTGCTCTTTCCTTAGATTTATTGAACAAGTTGTGGGGCAAGGGGGCAGCTGGACAGAATCGTCACCAGTGTGATCATATGTGGTTCAACTTTTCATTCCCTTTGGTTTTCACAGTGCCTCAGATATAAGTGGATCTCAATAAATGCCGAATGAATTGAACTCAACTGATTTAAGACCATGTGATTCCTTTCCATTAGGGTAGATATTTCTTGAGAAACATTTTTATTATTTAGCATATCATGGAAATTTGTATTTGCTACACACCTCATAACCACACTTATTTTATTATTTTTGTATTCCTCTGGGTTTCTTGTTCATGGTACACAATGCTCTCTGGTGTGACAGGTCTTGGCGTGAGTAATTCCAAACCTCAGGGCTCTCTCATCATCCAGCCCAGTGCAATTACATGAGCACTTGAGATTCTGGCTGAGTTCGGAAAGTGGATGTAAGTGAAGCAGACAAGGTGGAAAGGAACAGAGCGACATCTGGAGAGGAGCACGGCCAGGACTCACATCTGCCTGCCTGCAGCTCACCTCCCCCCTCCTTGGTCTCCACACTCCTCCCTGTGAGCACATGATGGGTCACAGGACTGTCCCCCTGGGCTGTGCTGGGGTCTGTCCCAAGTCAGCCTCCAGCCCCTCCAGGTAGGCAGCACCCAAGGCATTGCATCAGTCGTTTTCCCAAGCACAGTAGCTAAGTTTGGGTCTGATCTTGTATTCCCTGAAAATAACCCTATGTGTAAACTCTTAAATAATCTTTTAAAATCTCTAACTTCTTTGAATTTTCTACACAAAATTCACGTACAAGAATTCTAGCTCGGCCACAACCCCTTTAATGAAATTAAAGATAGAAGGAAAAATGAGAAAGCTAGTTGTCCAGGTGGTAGAATGTTTGGGTTTAAGGTATGCACACTCTTTCCTGGATCTCTAAGATAGATTTTAAGGTTTTAATCAAAAGTGTAAGCTCTCAGGATGATGCTAAGAGATGGTCCATTGAGCTGCATTCTTAAAATATGAAAGACATCCAATCATTCTACAATCCCTACACTGTAAAATTTTATGTCTCAACTATAGTTAATTTTCCATCACCCGAACTCTTGGCTGGACTTCCACGTTTTCTCAATAATGACTTCTCTTACTTGGCTAGTCACGTTAAATTTAGCAAAAGCTGGGATGCCAATCACCTCTGCCCCAGCTCCCCCTCTATTAGGTCATTTCTGATGCTATCTCGGGCTTCTTTCATCGCCTTGTGGGTCTCGCCATCACTGGGTTCCACATTTGTAAGAAATTGCTTATTTGGATATCCATCCAGGCAGGCCCATCAGACCTTTCACATCAACTCGCCTGAGTCTGGAATCTAAACCGTTGGCTGCAGGAAGCAGGCCTTCATGCTCCTGCCTTAACACAGGAGAGAGGGGTGGGGTGGTTTTTTTTTTCTTTTTTAAAAAGTCATCTTTTTTTTTTTTTTTTTGGCTGCTTTGGGTCTGCATTGCTGCGCGCGGGCTTTCTCTAGTTGTGGCGAGCGGGGGCTACTCTTCGTTGTGGTGCGCGGGCTTCTCATTGCGGTGGCTTCTCTTGTTGCAGAGCATGGGCTCTAGGCACGCGGGCTCAGTAGTTGTGGCTCACGGGCTCAGTAGTTGTGGCTCGGGGGCTCTAGAGCGCAGGCTCAGTAGCTGTGGTGCATGGGCTTAGTTGCTCCGCAGCATGTGGTATCTTCCCAGACCAGGGTTCGAACCTGTGTCCCCTGCACTGGCAGGCAGATTCCTAACCACTGCGCCACCAGGGAAGTCCAGGCGGGGTGTTTATTAAAACGCTTGTCAATGCACCTCCCTGTGCGTGAATGTTTTCTAAGTAAGAGGTAGGAACGCTCCATCTTCACAGAGAGCTGTGGCTTCAGGAGAGAGAGAGGCCAAGCTTTCCCCCTTCTCTCCTACACCAACCGCAGTCAGGTCTGTTTATGTATTGCACGATGACTCTCTGGGGCATGAAGAAATAGGGTGGAGACCAGGGTCAAGGATTTTCAGGTTTTACCAGTGGACAAAGCACAGAGGAATATTCCAGGGATTCTGATTCTAGCAGAGGGTGAGCAGGGAAATGTGTTGTGTTGTTTCTGTCTCACACGTGGACGCGGGGGGTGTGATTTGGTCTCTGCTCACCTCCCCACCCTGGACTCTTACGAGCCCCATGCCCCGCACTCCAAGCTACATTCGGGCCAAAATAGTCTCAGCCCTCAGTGGTCTGTGCTTACCTCTACTGTTCCTTGGCAGACTGATTTTGAAGAAGTCTTTTTATCTGTCCTCCCCGTGCCTACTCTCCCTGCTCACACACACACACACACACACACACACACACACACACACTCTTAGATGATTACACCCAGACACACGCGTACACTGGGACAGATAGATGTGTCCACTTAGATGCACATGTGGCCAGCACATGCATACGCACAGGCTGTGAGCACCTTCAGGGTCAATACCGTGTCTAGGTCTCCGCTGTAACCAAGATCCTTGCTCAGAGCGGGTGGTCAATAATAGCTGTTGAATAAATGTTAAATGAGGAGCAGGGCCCAGAAGTGTGTACCTCTTAGGGTCAACTGCTGTAAATATTTGGTCAGGAATTTCCCATCATTTCTGATTCTAATTGAGAGTGTGCTGATTGGAACCTGGACTTGGAAGGCCAATTACTTCTCCCCAGTTCCCCCAAATACACCACATCAGATCAAGCTGGAATGTATATGACCAGGGAGCTGTCAAGAGCAAAGTCAGTCCATCCTTCGATTAGTTTCCATCAGAGACTTAAACAAATAAAAAAACCAAACAGTTCCCACTCCTGAGCAAACACTGTTTGAACTGATAGTAGGTCAACAAGAGCATGGCCGGGTCAGCATACACCAACAAGCGAAGAAGCAAATTACTGCCAACCGTCCAAGATCAGCCCACAATACAAATAAAAGCACATGTACATATAAAATAGAATAACATCACAAACCTCATGCAGCAACAGGACTGAGAAATTACAACTTCATGAAAGATGTAAATGGAGATGATACACACATACGCATACATGTGTACATAGATACATAGATGGATGATGGGTGGATACAAGGACAGTTGGATAGAGAGACGGATGGAAAATGTAAAACAGATTGGGGGAAGACAGCCTGTTTTAACTTTTTGAGGCTCAAGATGAGATGAGCAAATTTGCAAATCCATGTGCTTCAAGATGGTAGCAAGTGAGAGCCTCTGGGTGAGGTTGGGTGGACGCAGTAGAGAGAGTCTGAGTGAGTGGGAGTTAAACAGGTCACTCCAGCCCCTTTGGCAAACTCCCCTCCTGCTGGGACAAGATTGGGGGGCATGGGTAGGGGGGATGATGCAGGCAGAGGCCGAGCAAAGGGCGAAATGAGGTGACACAAAGAGGGAGAGTCAGCACGAGCACACATCCCCACCCCGAGGTCCAAGCCTTCACCTCAGGAAACTTTCGGGAAAGATCTTCAGTGCCACCCAATGCTTTCTGGAACAGGAGTTGAGTTTCTTTATTTTCCACACCCACTAAGACTGTGCCTCACGACCCAGTGAGCTGTGTGATAATATCTCCTGACACAGATTGTACTTTGCAAAGCATTTCCACACTTGCGGTCTTATTCGGCCTGTGTCTGAAGACAGGCTGCTTCCGTGCCCACCTGCAGGTTGGGGGGGGGGACGGCCGAGCCCTCCCTTCCCTGAAGCTCCACCCGAGGCCCTGGATGTGCAGTGACCCTACCACACAGGGCCTTCCAGGGACAATGTCCCAAGGCCCTCAACCTCAGGGCATTTCCTGAAGCCTATTATCTTGCGGTAAAAGAAGGTTTCTTTCTTTCTGATAGCTCAGAATTTCCCTCCAATGCTCATATTCCTCTCCTTGAGATACATGTAAAGATCCTTGCTACTCAAAGTGTGGTCCATGGACCAGCAGTGTCACCATCACCTGGGGTCTTGTGAAAATGCAGACTCCCAGGCCCCAGCCCAGACCTGCTGATTCAGGATCTGCATTTTAACCACATCCCAGGGGACTTGTGTGCACGTTACAGCTTGAGAAGCATGATGGTTCTATATAAGTGATAAATGTTTAGTATACATGGAAATTCTTAATTTTTAGATTTTGTGGATAAATGCAGTATTTATAAGTATTCATCCCATAGATTTTGTTGGTAGTTTGCCAGCTTACTGAATACTAATATTCTAGAGGCTTTTATCCCTTGCAGTAAGTTGGGGAGAGGGTTTTGTCATTGATGGTCACCACCCCTAATATTATAAAGGGCACGGATTCTAAAGCCCAGAATCAGTGACAGGGCCTCAGGGAGTATCAAGAAGAGGGAGTATTAGGGAAAATTGTGGACTATTGTGGACTCTTTTTGCATATTTGAGACAAATACCTTAATTCCTAGGTAATCTAGGAATTACTAATCTACATTCACAGTAATAATATGCACTAAACGAATGCAGCTTTATTTACAGCAGCAGGAAGACTAGATTGGGAAAGTCTGCTGTTCATGTAGACCTCGCAAGACTTATAACTAGAAGGGGGGAGCCATTGTTTTTGTCCGTCATGGTGCATTTAAAATTTGCCAAAGGAATTGGAAGGTGGGTACGTGAACATCAAGTAACTGATAGAGTGGAAATTCATAATCGCAGAATTTGAAGCATCCAGGGAAGGAAGCAAATGACTTTGCCTCAGCACGTGTACACAACACACAGTAAAGATGCACGACAGTTATATACCCAGGAGTGGGACTGCTGGATCATATGGTTGCCAGGTGCGGGGAGGGGGGGATGGACGGGGAATTTGGGGTTAGTAGATGCCAACTATTACATATAGAATGAATAAACAACAAGGTCCTACTGTATAGCACAGGGAACTATATTCAATACCCTGGGATAAACCATCATGGAAAAGAATATAGAAAAAGAATGTATATATGTGTATAACTGAGTCACTTTGCTGTACAGCAGAAATTAACACAACATTGTAAATCAACTCTACTTCAATTAAAAAATAAATTTAAAAAAAGGATGCACGTCAGTCCCGTCGGGCAGTGCAAACTTCTTGCGGGAAGGTGGGGCTCTCATCCACTTCTCTTCCGTATCCAAGGCTCTTAGCCTAGTGTTTGACACACAGAATGTGCTCACTAAATACTTTTAAATTTTAATAACTCAAAGTCATCTTTCAGAGAGTTTTGCTAATCTGTCCAGAGAAGAACTGACACATCTTAGAAACATTTCGCTGGACACAGCCTCCAAAAGCAAAGGAGCTTCAAACCGTGGCCCTAGATCTCTCCTTCCAGGCTCCTCACAATGACCCCCTGAAGATAAAATGCCTAAAAATCTGCCTGGCAGAGCAGCAAGCCCGTGAGTATCTGTTGAACCGGTGAGCAAGTGAATTTATCTTTTCAAATCCCTTCACTTGCCCGCCTTGAGAAGTGGAATCCGCTGGCTATAGCAGGACGTCAGGCCACTGGGTGGTCGCAGACGCAGGTGAAGTCTGGCCGAAGTTGCAACCGGGACCAGATCATCTTCTCAAAAGAAGGGTGATACAGAGGTAGCCAGAAGCTGAAAAAGTAAATTGTTATTCTACACAAATTTATTACTCAGACCAGAACTCACATCCTTGGAAAAGACTTTCTTGATAAAAAAAATAAACTTAAAAAATTATAATATATGATTATTGTAGAAAATGTATAAAATACAGCAAAGTCTAAGAGGAGATTGAATTTCCTCATACCCATCTCTGGGAGATGGCCATGGTTATTATTTGGATATAATTTCTTTTAATCTTTTTTCCATGCAGAACACATTTATAAAATCAGAATCATTGCATTACTGATTTTATGTTGTACCCCTTTGATCTAACATCATAGCATGAAGTATTTTCCAATATTAATAAACATTCTTGGAAAATATCACATCGATGATGGCACATGAGCATAAACAAAATATATTTAAAAGTTCCCTCGTGTTGCCGCTCTAAACAACACCGGGTTAACTATACCTGCAAGTCTTGTCCACATTTCTGATTATTTTCTCGGGGCAGTTTCCTAGAAAGTAGAAACGGCTTTCAAAAGGACAGCAGCTCACTCATGACTTCGGGTGAAGCTGGAGAAAAGCAGTGGTTGGGACCATTTCAGGCCACATTTGAGGGGCACACGCCCACCAGGCCGGGCCTCAAGGGGACCTGGGGGCCTGCACTCAGGCCCATCAGATTGCTGAGTTTCTCTTGAAGAGTTTCTTAAATATCCTGGCTTCTAAAGGAGAGAGAAGTTCTCCAATATTTACTCCTTTAGCTAAGGGAAAAGGGGGAGAAAAGTATATTATTCCTTGAAAGAGAAAGTAATATATTTTCCAGCAATATGATCTCATCCCTCACATCTTTGAAGGACTAGTGTTAATCCGAAGTCCATTCAAGTTAATAAAGTGTGCCTTTCCCTTACAATGACCTTTTGTTGGAGGTATTTTAGGTTTGTTTTTATAAATAGTTCTTACTTAAATGAGAATCTCGTTATAAAATTACTGTAAAAGTCAGTTATCCTGTGTCAAGGGATATAGAGCAAAAGCTGGCTTTTACCCAATTTAGAAAACGCATCGCCCTTTTGAAATGAAATTACTTCAATCGATTTTAGTAATAATGCGTTACTTACATATGGATGTATGTATATGATATAATACACACACAGGTGTCCATGTACAGTAATGCATAATTACATACACAAGTATGTCGTTATTTGCAGTTCACAAAACATTTTTCAGCCAGGATCCCTTTTGCGATTCAATAATAACAGAACCTGGGGCACGCTACATGCTGCTTCACTTTTGCTGGTGAGAATAATGGAGCTTTAGGTTCACTACATCGTCCACGGTCACCTACCTGGTTCACTGGTGACTAGATGCCACCGTCCCCAACACCCCGACCCCTACGGCTACTCAGCTTCCCTAAGACCCTTTGTGGATGTGGTAGCTGCTTAATCAATCTTGGTTTCAGTTTCATCTTGCAGAACACGAAGGCGACTCTCTCCCCACCGCCTGTAGAGAAATTATGAAGACAAGTGAATTAGTCTGAACACTGAACACACACACACACGCGCCCTTCCCATTTTCAGAAAGGATTTGAGGTGGTTGATACCCACATTAGGGGCAATAATAATTTCACTGAAAAAGACAACAGCAAAAAAGGTTTAAAAATTAAAAATTACAGAATCTGTACTATTTATTACACACTGCACGTTCGGAGTCTGGAGTGCTATCAAAATGAGAATTTTCCTTCTCATCAGTGAAATTTCAAAAATCAATGTAGTTCAGAAAATGCAGCTGTGCTCTGCATTGATAAGAGTGTGAAATAAGTAGGTTACAAAAGAAAAAAGACCCTGGCTGGACCTGGGAAATCGAGGAGGAGTGGTCCTATGGATAAAAATATAAGCCATAGAATACAAACCCAGGGGCCAAAGTTTCCAAAGTCCACCTCAGAAAGTCATCTGCAGGGACACCCCCGAAAGCTTTAATTTTCCTGGACCTCAGTTTCATCATCTGTAACAAAGAAGCAAACGTATTTTATGGGTTGTTATTCAGAAGGTGGACAGTTTATATGAGGCTGCTTTGTTAAATCACCTCTGCAATTTTACCCAGCAAAATCTTTTAAAATAGTAATCCTTGGAGAAAATTAATACAATGTGAAATACCCTGCAAATATAAAGTGCGATGTAAATGCTTCGTGATAAGAACACAGATGAGGTCTGCAAATTGCCGGTTCTTCCTCTGACTCAGCCACCGCAGAGTGAGTTTGGCAACGGTGATCTTGCAAAGCACAGATTTTAAAAAAATGAACATAGCACCTTTCTGACAGATGTTACCCCTCCCAGCAACACCTGATGTGTAAGCCCCAAATAATGTCAGGGCACAGTTGGCTCCTCAGCCGTCAAGTCGGGGACAGGCCCACCTCCCCACCCACATCACTTCAGCCTCGAGGGACAGCCAGGGGCCCTTCCCTGCTCGGTCCTGGTGGATCCTGATGGATCCTGATGGCCCCGAATCCTGCTGGGCTGAGAGCGTGACTCCAAGCTGGTTTCCTAAAGGCTTTCTGGACAGGTGACTTCAAAGTCATGCCCCCAACGCTGGAGCTGCATGTTCACATTGTAGCTTTCCAGCTATGTCTTGGTTTCAATTTCCAGAAGGGGATTCTTTCTCTCTCCCTCCCTTTCTTTTTTTTTTTCCTTTCTTTTCTTTCTTTCGAAAGTAAAAAATAGCAGCTCTGAGTGACCATTCTGTCCTTGCTGCTTGCTGTAAGATCGCTGGTGCCCTCTGTAGCTCAGGTGGGGCGGTTCCCCAATTTTAAACAGTGAAACATTCGAATTTTAGTCAATAAAGAGAACTAAATGTCCCCCAAACAAACATATATATGTGTGTGTGTGTGTGTGTGTGTGTGTATATACACACTATAATGTGTATATACACAATAAAAATAAACTATACACTATCATGTGCATATACATATGTATACAATAAAAGAACTAAATATCCCCCAAACAACATATATACACACACACATGCGTATGCATGCGTATATATGTATTACATAATGTTTGGAGAATATTTACACACACATACACACACACACACACACACACTCAATAGGTCTGCTCTGGTTCCCCCGTCAGATTTTCTGAATAAGCTCTGAGACTCACTGGAATCAAGCCTCTCCTTCATCCCGGTGCTGAGATTTGACCTGTTCCCTTCCTGCCTGCAAACGGCCATCAGGACCCACCAACCCCTGAGCCGTCCACCCAGCGGGCCTCCACCCGGCGACACAATGGGATCATTGCAGGGTGGACGCCTTAAAAATCGCCTGATGCCTGGGCCCCAGCAGGAGGCATTCCGATGCGGTCTGGGCCCCGCATTCTTCAGTGTTTTCCCCCAGTGTTGAGGGGAGTGGCTGAGGTTAAGAACCACTGGCTGTGTCTTACCTTCGATTCCCTCCCCCCATATTTTCACCCTTTCTGTACCCCAAGACCGAAGAGGACGAGTCACAAGAACCCAGCCGGGCCCACTCCCGTGGTGAGATCCTCACCTTTGAGCTCGGGGGCCCTTCGGGTTGACCAACCTCCCCACTTCCCAGCGCGTGGACTTCCGTGCTGACCCGGCCACACAGGCTCCCGCTGCACCGTCGGGCCTGGTGGCACCAGCGCTGTTGCCTCTCGTCCGTTCTCTCCCCAGAACCCGCCGAGGCCTCGGGGACCCCACAGGCTGGTGAGGCGGTGTCTGGGCCCGTCGGAAGCTGCGGACGTCACCCACGCTCCCTCGGGGACCAGCCCGGCCGCCCTGCCAGCACTGGCCCGCTCCCCCCTTTGCTTTGATTTTAAATCCAGCCGCTCTTGCGCCAACGTGGCCTCTCAGGGCACTTGTTCCACCCTCAACGGCCCCCCGCAGCCCCGGGTCCGAGGTGTGATGGGAGCAGGAGGGAGGAACAGGGAGAAGACCTCGGTCTGAACAGCAGGCACTTCCTCTCTCCCTCACTGATCCCGCAGGCTGTCAGGGCGGCCAGCGGGCACGCGTGTGCGTGTACGTGTGCGTGTGCACGCGTGCCTGTCCCCGGCGTCCGCGCTCTCAGTGCTGGGGAGCTCTGCCGTCTGCGATATTAGCTGTGCCTGGGTTTCTCTTGCGTAAGCAACGCAATAGGATTTACCACGTGCCCCTCCCCCCGTCCCCCGTGTGCCCCTCCCACCGGTCGGGGATGTAGTGAGGATGCCGTAGCCTAATTCCTGAAATGATTTTAAATGTGCGCAAGGGAAAGATTCCACAAGGCTCCAGTGTCGTCCAACTCCCGCTCAGATGAGGCACCACCCCCAAACCTGGCCTGGGGGGCTGATCAAGTGTTCTGGACGCCCCCCGGATGGCAGGTGGGCAGGCCCACGGTAGGATGTCTGGGCCGAGGGAGGCCTGGACTCCCTCGCAGCCCGCAGGGCTTTGTGCTGTCTTCACAGCTGGGACCAACGTCGGGCTTGGGCAGCATGATGGGAATAGACGTAAGTCCCCTGGGGGCGGGGGGGGCCTTCTTCCATAATCTGATTGGATGTCTCATGCCTGGAGAGAGAGATGGACACCAAGGCCAGCACAGCCCTGGGCACCCTGGTGGCAGAGGAGACGCTGCCTGACGGCTGCCGAGGCCACGCAGGGATCTGCTGGCCTCCGGTACGATGCACGGGAATTCAGAAGGCGGGGACGAGGGAAAGGTCCACTCTGGTGACGCCCGCGTGATTGGAGTCCCCAGACAGACCCAGTCTCTGAAAAGTAACCCGCTGATCCCTCTCCTCTTTTCAAAGGCGATTTAGAAGAAGCTTCTGGACTCAGGCAGCGTTTGTTTACGGCCGATTTCAGTCGTCAGTTGGAGGCTCGTGTTTCACAGGCCACATGTGTAAATGCTCACTCCCTCACTGTTTATGAAGAGGCAGAGCCCGAGCTTTCCGAGTGTGCCCTGGCTCCTCTGGAGGGCCCGCCAGCTGGTGGGGGCCGGGGGTGGAGGAGGTCAGCGCCCCCTCCGTCAGGAATCTCGGAGCTCACCGGAAACTTCCAGCACGTGGGTGGTACATGTATCAGCTGACGGGGAAAGCGAGAGCATGAAGGCGGCCACCCAAGACTTCAGGTCACCGCTGACACCCCTGTGGGAGCTCAGATCTCAGCGCTGGGAGGGCACCTGCCAGCCTGGCCAAAACAAATCAGCCTGGCTAGGGGTGCAGTGCAAAGGAAGGGGCTGAGGCCCGGGGAGCTCAGGGTCGCACTTAAACCAGCTCAAGTAACCGGGCTACGACGAGGCGATGCCCTGGGCGTTGTGGGCAGACAAAGGGCCGGGGCCCCGCTCCAGATCTGGGGAGCATCCCGGCCGAGTTCTAGAGACAAGCCGGCTGTGTTTCAGCCCTTGCTCCGGCGGTCCTCCGCAGGCAGGATATCCCACCACTCTTTGTTGTCTTTAGGCCTGACAGTCCATCTGGTTTTGATTCAGGTGGCCTCAGGCTTGCCTCAGAGGTGAAAAGGGTGCGCGCTTAAATTGAATTTCTCACAAATTTCAAACCAGAAGGATCCCAGTCTTCTCACACAAAGCCCGTTCTGCCCGTGCAGCCCCCAGCCCCGGGAGCCTGGCATAAATCAGTTTCACCTGTTGGGCTGAATGAGCCCGTGTTAGTCTATCGAGAGGGGCCAGCACACTCAGACAGTGTCTGCACGCGCTTGAACCAGAGAGAACAGGGTGGCGACCTCTCGTTGACCTCCTGGCACTTCTGTTCCCAGCGGGGACCGTGGTTCTGGGTCCTGGGAGGGCAGGACTGGGTCCCTGGACCCGTCTCGGACTGGGTAGTTCTGGACACGTAACGGGGCTCTCTATCCCAGCTGAACAGGATTGGGGGAGAAGGCAGCTTTGTATCTAAAAGGGGGACATGTCTCTGAGCCATTAAAATTAAACTGCCCCTTGAGGCTGCTGCATCAGCTAGCAGGACTTCAGAGGAGAAACGTTTAGACGTTTGCCCCCTCGTTTCAGAGGTCAAACAGCCCTCAGGCCGTCGAGCTGGGCGAGGAGGCGTCGGAGCGTCTTGGTGGGATGCCTGGGCGAGCGGGCACACCTGCCGAGAATGTTCCTACCCGGAGGGATGTCCCTCTGTCCAGGGGCTGCCCGGGCATCCTGGGGAGCTGCTCTTTGTCATAACAGTGACTTCTCCTGATTAAACACCACAAGTAAAAGGAATGAAGAGAAGTTGGATCCTCTAACACAGGGACCGACAAACTCCGGCTGGTGGGCCAAAGCCAGCCTGCAGCCTGTTTCCACCTAGAACGTTTTACTGGTCCCCCCCCCAACACACACACACGCACACACACGCACACACGCGCCACTAGCCACGTGCTGTCCACGGCTGCTTTCTCAAGCACAGAGTCAAGTAGTTGTGACACTGACTGCAAAGCCGAAAATATTTACCCTCTCATTCTATACAGAAAAAGCGTGCCAACCCTGCTCTAAAATGTGGTGCTTCTGTGTTCCTTTAAAGGATGCTGCTCTCCAAACTGACCCAGGAGATAGGAGGCCACCTGAGGGCCCGGTGGCCGCACAGCCATTTAATGGGCTCTGTGGGGAGTTTGGGGATATACTTACACCTCCACTGGCTCCTCTCTGTGAAAAATGCCCCCCTTTAACCTCAGAGATTCCTAGGTGCTCTAGGACGTCAACGATAAAAGAGACCTCATATCATGGATAATCTCCTTGACAACTTTTTGGCTGTTCTGGAGCTTCATTTTCTGTCTCTGTGGGACTCCTGTTCCACAGGTCCTGGGCTGCTCCGAGTACAATCCTGTCGCCTTCATGTGACAACACGACAGGTCCTGCCTGGAGCACGGCGGCTGCACTGCACGCACCAGCCACGGAAAGAACCCCGGACGTGGGTGCCTTCCCGGCATGGTCTGGTGTGGCAGCCATGGATGGCCAAGTCAATGTCGATGTTGCTAAAACTCCTATTCCTTCTCTCCACCTCATCCACCATCTCTGTCTTTTCAGAATGAAGCTTTAGTTTGCAGCCGCAAAGGCTAAATTAACCTGACACGGCAAGCAAAGCTCTACCGTGGCCGGAATGTGAGCGAGGGGGTGGGAATTAGTGGACACCTGAGTTCCGTTCCGCCACTGCCTCACCTCACGGTGTTACAGCAAGGAGTTTACTCAAATAGAACATTTTTAAAGTCATCTGCTATATAGCCCTTTCTCCTTCTTTCTAGAATTATATTTTAAGGAATCCAGGTAGAAAAAAATGATACACACATACATATGCATATGTGTGTGTGTTTCATGTATATATGTTTTATGTGTGTGTGTGTGTATATATATATATATACATATATTCAAAATGTAGAAATGAATGAGATGTGCCTTCCTAAGCTTCCATCTGTTCACCCCAGCTTAAGGACAGAGCTCTCTCTCCCTTTGTGAGCTCACGCAGAGCTCCTGGGACAAGAAACCAGACCTCTGTTTGCAAGATTTGACATCTGCTTTCCTGTTTGGTTAAGTTAGTCCTTGTAAAGCAAGATGCAGATATATTTTCTGACAGGGACACAAGCTCTTTACTATTATTATTTTCCTTTATTCGGGACAGGGGTTCTACTGGATGGGGCGGGGGAGGAACCTACACTCCTCTCTGTATTTCTCACAAAGTGCACGTAATTCCAGGAGCCTCGGGTGAATGGATCGTGAGTGAGCAAGACGCCGGGGTGTGAAGAGGCCTTGGAGCATCTCTGTCGGGCCCCCTCTCCCCCGGCTCTGCCTGGAAGACGTCCTCCCCATCAGGACCCGGGCACTGGCTTGGGCATCGTCCTCCTGGTGTTTTTCAGTTGTTATCATGTCATCATCTCAGGCGGTAAAGTTGTTAGCCTTCTTTTGGAAGAAGCAATCAAAATCCGTAGCCCCTTTGCAGAGAGTAAAACGCAGAAGAGAAGCAAAAAGAAGGGGAAAGCAAAAAGCAAAGAGAAGGGGCGGGGGCCAAAGGGAGGGGCCCTGGTGGCATGGCACTTCACATGTCCCCAGCCGCCTCTCCATGCATTATTCTGGCACTCAAGGGAAAATGAAGCCTGATTTCCTATTCAGAAAAATAGCATCCATGGCAGAAGCTTGCCACACTGGATAACAGCTGGAAAGGGCTCAAAACGAGGTAAAAACCTTGGAATGTCTTGGTTTTCAAACACACACTGGATTGTTTTTTCCAGCTTCATCTGTCAGCATCGGGCGGGTGGTGGTAGTGTCATCAAGGGCCTCTAAAGGTTTTCATGTGGAAAAGCAGCTTGAAACGATCCTATCTCCACAGGAAAAGCAGATCCGTGCCAGGGTCAGCCATCTGAAGCTCTGATTTCAAGAGGAAAGCAGAGGGGAGTGGAAGAGAAAGTCGGCCTCTGCCTCTGGATGAAGGCGACGCTCTCTGTGACTTGGCTCGCGTTTTCCTGCAGCAGAAAGAGGGCAGCGTGATTCTGGGTCACTTTGTGACAGGCGGACCACACAAAACAAAGGAGGGCGGTGCTGCAAGCTGACTGCTGCCCCGATAAGCCCTCCAGGGTACCATTTCAAGAAGTAAGTTAATGGCCTCCCTACAAAAGAGTCCCAGGGGTCCCTGAAGCTTGACCCCCAAACTTGAACTCTACCTGAACTGATTTTTTCTTTTTTTTTCCTTTTTTGAGGTTTGAAAACATTTAATCAACTCTCCTCCCAGGACATTTGAGTTCTGTGCACTCCTGCCCTTGTGGGCTGCATGTGGAAGAAGAAGTGCCAAAACCACCGCTGGAAAGGCGGCCCGGAGGTATTTTCAGTCCGCCTGGAAGCAGCAGGTAACGGAAATCTTATGAGACGGCTTGTTCTCAGGAGATGATTTTGGGTCCAGTTTTGCTGACCAAAGCATTCCCTGGGTTTGGATAAACCTTGAATTAGCAGCTGCGCTTTGAGGCACTGGTTTTGGTTCTAATTGCAGCTAAAGTGCTTGCAAGCCCTAGCCCCTGCCCTCGCACTCTGCCATCCCTGGTTTTGTCCCCTGACATAAGTGCTGCCCGGAATCCCAAAAGCGTTTAGCTTCCTTCCCTTCCAGAAACACAGGGCTATGGTTGGGTAAATCATCTCAATGCTTTCATTTCAAATCACTGAGCATCTACTCAGCATCAATAATATTCCCATCATACGTTGGGAGTAAGGGAGGGAGCCTGGTACCCTCGAATTCAAGGGACTCGCCTGGCAGAAAAGGCAGACACTCTTTCATACGACGGTATAAGTAACACTAACGGCCCCAGTTAAGTACAGCGGGAACACACAGACATGGTGGGAATGCATCAGAAGTGAATAATGGGTTATTTTTAAATAATGGATCACACGAAGTTCTTTCCCCACAAAGCCAGTTGTCTTAGGGAGTAGTTTGTTCTGTTTTGTTTAAGAGTCTAAATGTATAGACCACGGAGTGGCAAGTAGTTTTCAATGCTGAGCTCATTTAATGGATTGGTGGTTGCTCTCTGGGGCACTGGGTTGAGAAAGATTCTGAGGTTGTATTTCGTCTCAAGAGGAATGGTGCTGCGATTGGCTGGTTGTCCTGGAGACCTTGTGTGGAGAGTGGTGCAGATACGCCAGTCCTGAAGCAGGTACGGCCCACGTGTGAATCAACTCAGAGTTAAGACATAGCTTGACATGTACTTCCTCAGCCCCCGCTGTGAACCGCAGAGAATCTCTTTGTGACAAGGATTCTCCTGGCACTGATTTGTGTGCACAGCGAGTCCCATGCTGGTTCCTGAAATATAAGAACGTGAAGAAGAAAAGTCAGAGACAGCAACACGTCAGAATATTGATGTCCATCTAGACCCCCCTCTGAGCTTATAAAGGGTCTCCACCCCAAAGAACAATCAGAATAAAACCTTCCCACGACAGTGCTTTAAGACTGAACTCACCCTGTGGCCTGTCAGTGGGTATAGATGGGGGGACTATTCGTGAACTTCAGATTCACTGAACAAGAAGTAGGGATTTCTGAGTAGAAACCTAAGTATCCATCTAGAGATGTGACACATGTGTGCTTGTGGAGACACGGTATTCCCAGCTAATTTTAGAAGACTGAAGGCCCAGCCTGGGCCATCCTGACAGCTGGTCACCAGGCAGCTTCTGGCGGTAATGTACACAGACATATTTATCATCCCGAGGGCTCCAAAGAGAAAGTGGAATTCCGTGACCAGAGCGCTATAAAACTGTCTGGGTATTTTGGGTATTATTCTTATTACAGTTCTGTTATCGTGAAACATGTTTCCATGTAGATTTCTGTCTGCTGGGCAGTATTGGTCCCATAAATCCTGCAGGAGAGAATTGGCCCACTGGAGTTGGATGCTGGATATAGCATTTCTTCAACATCAAGAGAACGGCCACACATTTTTTTAATTGTTTCCCTTGCAAATAACTTTGAAACAGCCTTACAAAAATGTTTTCCTCGCTCCACTCCCCCGTGAGTTAAAAACGCACCCCCATGCTTGCCAGTTGGCAGCATGTCTTGTGAGTCCAGCAGGCGCGCGGTGATAGGGTGGATGAGGCAACTGTTAGGGTGGGGAGGAGCGCTCTTCCTCGCAGCGTGCAAAATGAGCCTTTTGATTTTTAACTGATTCCTTAAAGCAAAAGCACTTCCCACCCATGAGCATTGCCTAACTGGGGGACATGGAAAATGAATGAAGAAACAAGCCTCAAACAGAGAGAGTTTACTGCTCCCACTTCAGTGCTAATTAATCACTGTTGTCAGTGAACTGATCATGTGCATGGGGTTACACCTCCCAGAGTCCTTGCCTGGACGTCCGGGGGTGGACGTGTGTCTGGGGCTTCGAGCGGTGCTGGGAGCGCAGTTGCAACCAGCTGGGACCCTTGCTCACACAGGCCTTCTGTGTAAAGGATGTTGTGCTTCAGTATGGGCTTGCGGTTCTAAAATGAGATGCTTTTCTACTTCAATTATATTGCGGTGGATCAAACATTACAAAATAAGCCTCAAATAGGAGTGTAGCCTTACCCCAAACGAAAGCATATGTGTGAGTGTCCAGATGCAATGGTCAGATGTTGACACCTTGAACTACACGGGCTGTACCTGCCAGGTTCAGGGCTTGCTACCGGCACAAATTGTAAAGAGGACAGAAATTTGGTTTTGACGCATTCCCAGCTCTCTTGCGTACCTTTAAAAAACACTTTAAAGCTCTGTTCCTCTGCCTTTTTATCCAATGAGAGCCATTGGTTCTGTTCTCCCCTCTCCCACCTTTAAGCTGTTCTGTGTTCGAATCCACAGGGGTGTTGTCACACCGTGGAAAGATCGTTGGGTGGGGAGTTCTTTTATTCATTGATTTATTCAATAAATATTTGGGTACCTATTGGATGCTGAGCTCTGGGCCACGAATTAGGGCTGTAACACTAAGCAAATCGCTGTGTAGTGGGGGAGACAGGTATGAATCAAAGAGTCACAGGAATGAGTTTACAATTAAATCCACAGTAAGTGCTGTACTATGAACTGGGGCTAGCAAAGCATAACCGGGGGGTTAGTCTTGTCTGGGTGAGGGGATGGGTTAGGCAAGGGAGTCAGGGAAAGCCTCTCCGCTTTGCCCAAGAGTAACGAGATGAACGGAAGGAAGAACCTTTCCACATGAGCAGCGTTTACCTGCGTCTTGATGAGGTCCCAGGATGCGGGATTGTCAGTGCTAAACTGGGACCATCCCTGGCAAAACTGCATGTAAGGGTATGGGGTGTGCACAGACCTCATTACAGAGGGGAGCATGGCGCTTTTTTAAGAAATATCCATTTAAATTTTTTTAATTTATTTATTCATTTATTTATTTATTTATTTATTTATTTATGGCTGTGTTGGGTCTTCGTTTCTGTGCGAGGGCTTTCTCTAGTTGCGGCGAGCGGGGGCCACTCTTCATCGCGGTGCGCGGGCCTCTCACTATCGCAGCCTCTCTTGTTGCGGAGCACAGGCTCCAGACGCGCAGGCTCAGCAATTGTGGCCCACAGGCCCAGCTGCTCCACGGCATGTGGGATCTTCCCAGACCAGGGCTCGAACCCGTGTCCCCTGCATTGGCAGGCGGATTCTCAACCACTGCGCCACCAGGGAAGCCCGGAGCATGGCGCTTTTAAGGAATGGAAAGGAGGCCAAGGTTCCTGGGAAAAGCACCCCACCCTAGATGAGATCCAATGAGAGAGACAGATGGGGCCAAACCCTTCAGAGCCTTAAAGGTCACGTTAAGGTCTCTATCCTAAGAGCAAAGAAAAGTGCCTTAAGCAAGTAAATGACAGAGTCTTATTTCCCCTCAAAAAGTTCATTCTCCTTAGGATATGGAGACCATTACCATGTGAAGTTCAGAAATCTTTTCCTCAAGGAGAGCTGGCTGTGGTCCCTCAGCAGCAGGGTGTTGCAAATGTCTAACAGCTGGCTCTCAGGGGCTGGGGGGCAGTGCGGGTGGGTGGAGACCCCAGTTAGCAGAATTTGCCAGTTTCCATGGTGGAAAGCTCCCACCTGGTCGATTTCCAGCTACCACATGACATCACTGAAGGCAGAGTTGGGAGAGATGCCACACGGACTCTAAGAGCCATGCTGGTTCCTTCCCTTCCCTTCCCTTCCCTTCTTCCCTCCTTCCCTTCACTCCTTCCCTTCCCTTCCCTTCCCTTCCCTTCCCTCCTTCCCTTCCCTTCCCTTCCCTTCCCTCCTTCCCTTCCCTTCCCTCCTTCCCTTCCCTTCCCTCCTTCCCTTCCCTTCACTCCTTCCCTTCCCTTCCCTTCCCTTCCCTCCTTCCCTTCCCTTCCCTTCCCTTCTTCCCTCCTTCCCTTCCCTTCCCTTCTTCCCTCCCCTTCCCTTCCCTTCCCTTCCCTCCTTCCCTCCCCTTCCCTTCCCTTCCCTCCTTCCCTCCCCTTCCCTTCCCTTCCCTTCCCTCCCCTTCCCTTCCCTTCCCTTCCCTCCTTCTCTTCCCTTCCTTTCCTGAAAAACTAGAGGCACTGTTCAAACAAATTCTGACTCCAGTGACCAGTAAATTTAAGCCTTTCCCTTGGCCCCTGAAGAGTTCTGACACAGGAGAGGGTTTTAAAACCCTTCTACTACATGATGTGAAAATGTGATAGGCATGGGCCTGGCTTGCTACACTGAATCTGGAGGGTCACAATGACATAGAAAAAATAGAAATGTAAAAATCACACTAGGTTAATAAAAGTCTCTTCAGAAACCATGGAAAACTGTCTACAGCCTTATGTGATTCAGGATGTCTATCAGAGAGCTGAAGGCCAAGTTATATGTGATGCCATGACGTCACTGAGGTTTCTACTCTCTTGCCGCACAGGTTGAAAAATTTTGGAATTCTAACCAATATTTTAAAAGCAAAACAAAAAGTCCACAAAACTTCAGGTTCAGAATACTGTGTGCCTCTGGCCTTGCAAAGAAGAAGAGCATGCATCATTTTCACCCTACCTGGACAACCAGAGTTGTAGAAATTCAGGCACAAGGTGAAGGAAATCTGCATTTCTTGAGGGCAGGGATAATTTCTTACTCAGTTTTGTATCCATAGTGCCTGAACTTGGGGTCAGGTTCAAATTAGAAGTTTAAAAAAAAAAGATAGATATATAGATAGGTAATTTGTTAACTTGCATAAAAAGATATGTCTTTAGGATTAACTTTATAATTATCTGTCATTAAAAGCTATCTTATTGGCTCAACTTTAGTATAAATAAGTATTAGTCTTTTCAGAAAGGATAGCTTATTAACTTTTTTCTTTTAAGTTTTAAATAAATTTTTATTATGGAATAGATGTAGATGGACAGAAAAGTTCTGAGGGAGAGTTGGCTGAATGAGTGTTAGTTTCACACAGGGCGGGCGGACACTTAAAAGCTGCAGTTACTGAACCCCTTCTCCAGGGCGGGTCCTGCCACAGCTACAGGGGAGCCGGCCTTGCTCTGTCCTTAGGCCTTGTGGGTGAGGGAGAGTGGACTATCGAAATCGTCACCTCCCTTTTTTTTCTTTTCTTTCTGTTTGGATGTTTTCACGGGTCTCTCCATAAGTCCAGAGGGTTCCCATAGTCGACCTCCAGTTTCCCCTATATTAAGAGCTCACATTCCTATGGTACATTTGTCACAATTAATAAACCAACATTGATACATTATTATTCATTGAAGCCCATAGTTTAGTTGGATTTCCTGAGCTTTTACCTAATGCCCCTTTTCTGTTCCAGGATCTCATCCAGATAACACATTACATTGAGTCATAATGTCTCTGAAACCCCTTCTTGACGGTGGCAGTGTCTCAACTTTCCTTGTTTTGGATGACCTTGACTGTTCAGAGGAGTACTGGCCAGGTGTTTTCTTTATATTTTCAAGACAGTCCTTTGGGTTGGAATCTGTCTGACATTCTTCTCCTGGTTAGACTGGGGTAATTCCAGTGTTTGGGGGAGGAAGACCATGGAAGGAAAGTGCCATTCTTACATACCGTGTCCAGGGTACATATCATCAACATGACCTATCACGGTGATGTTGACTTGTAGTGCTTTTCAGGTTTCTCTCCTGCAAAGTTGCTCTATTTTTTCCCCTTTCAACCAGTACTCTTTGGAAGGCAGTCGCTATGCACAGCCTGCTTAGGGCGTGAGGGGCTACGCTCACCTCCTTGAGAGCAGAGTATCTATTATTTGGAATTCCTCTGCATGAGAGATTAGTCTCTTCTCCTCCATTTATTTATTTATTCAATCATGTATCTATATCAGTATGGACTCATGGATATTTATCTTGCACTTTAGGTTCTAATTCAGTACTACTTCGTTTATTTTTTTGCTCAGATTGTTCCAGATTTGGCCATTGGGAATCCTTTCACTTGGCTCCTATGTCCCTTTGACATATTCCCACCACTGGGGATTTTATTTTTGGGCACTTTGTTACTTTCTGGCCCTACAAGATGCTCCAGGGTCATCTTTTATGTTTCCTGTCCCAGTCCTAGAATCAGCCGTTTCTCCAAGGAGCCCTGGTTCATTTTGTTGAAGAAGATCTTCTAATGAAGAGCTTAGAAACCAAGGCCTGGATACTAAGTGTGCTCATTTCTTCTGGGGTGTCATTGCTTCCAAGCCCTCTCAGCTAACAGAGCATGGAAATATATGTGTGTACTAACCTATGTATTTATAGGTATCTTTAAATATTTCTGTATACATACATCCATCTGTATTTATGTTCAGCAAAACGCGGGTCCATACTGATGTATCCAGCTCTAATCTATCACTGCATAGGTCATTCCAACCTCTTCCCCTTGCTTGTCCACAACTTCCCGCTCCAGTAGTAAGAAACCTGGCTCCTAGCACCTGTCATCCATTTTCTTATTTGTTCAATTCCAGACACATATATGGAGGTTTCAGAATTGTTCACCTGTAACTTCATTGGAAACAACTTCCTCAACTAGAGGACAGTGCTAACTGCAGGTCCTTCTGCCTTTAGTCTTGAGTACTCCATTCATTTTCAAAGTTGCTTAGGTCAGAACCTTCCCCCCATCTCCCTCTGTGAGGTGTTTCATAACTTCGTAATACAGTTAGATGCTCTTGCCAAAGTCTGCATTCCATCCTACTCCCTAACCTATTAAATGTTTTTTAAAATTTACATACATTAGGGTTCACTCTTTCTGCTGTAAAATTCTTTAACTTTGGACAAAGGCATAGTCATTATCTACCAGAATAGTTTCTCCACTCTAAAAAATTCCCCGTCTCACTTATTCAACCTCTCCCCACCCCAAACCACTAATCTGCTTATTATCTCTATAGTTTATCTTTTCCAGAATGTCATATAATGGAATCATACAGTATATTGCCTCTTATGACTGGCTTCTTTTGCTTAGAAATATGCATTTATGGTTCTTCCATGTCTTTTTTTGGCTTGATAGCTCATTCATTTTTATCACTGAAGAGTATTTCATTGTATGGATACACCGTAGGTATTTTTATATCCATTAAACTGCTGAAGGACATCTTGGTTCTTTCCAGTTTGGGACACTTGTGAATAAAACTCCTATAATCATTCATGTTCAGGTTTCAGTGTGGGCATAAGTTTTCAAATCAATTGGATAAATACCTAGGAGTAGAACTACTGGATCATACGGTAAGACTGTTGTAAGAAACTACCAAACTGTCTTCCAAAGTACCTGTACCATTTTCCATTCCTCCCAGCAATGAATGATAATTTCTTTTGCTCTGCATCCTCACCAGCAGTTACTGTGGTTAATTTTTAGATTTTAGTCACTCTTATAGTACAAAGTGGTATCTCGTTGTTTTTTTGTTTTGTTTTAATAGTATTTCTTTTTTTGATATTTTTATTTTTTATTTTTTGGCTGTGTCAGGTCTTAGTTGCAGCGCACGGGCTCTTTGTTGCAGTGTGTGGGCTTCTCTCTAGTTGCATCACGTGGGCTTAGTTGCCCCGCAGCACGTGGGATCTTAGTTCCCTGACCAGGGATCAAACCCGCGTCCCCTGCATTGCAAGACAGATTTTCAACCACTGGACAAACAGGGAAGTCCCTCATTGATCTTTTAATTTGTATTTCCCTAATGACAAATGGTGTTGAGCATATAGTCATATGCTTATTTGCCATCTTCGTATCATCTTTGGTAAAGTGTCTCTTCAGATCTTTTGCCCATTTTAAATTGAGTTGCTTGTTTTATATTGTTGAGTTTTAACAGTTCTTTGTATATTTTGGATACAAGTCCTTTATCAGATGTATGTTTTGCATATATCTTCTCCCTGGTAGTGGCTTGTCTTTTTATTCTCAAGAGTGCCTCTTACAGAGAAGAAGATTTAAATTTTAATAAAGTCAAACTTATCAATTTCTTTCCTTCACAGACCACACTTTAGTTTTGTATCTGAAAACTCACCAGTTTCATGTCACATAGATTTTCTCCTACTTTTTTTCTGGAAGTTTTATCACAACCAGCATGTTGATATCAATAGTGTCAGATATAGAACATCTCTGTCACCACAAGGATCCTTTGTATTGCCCTTTTATAGCCACACCCACTTCTCTTCCCCCACCCTTCTTGCCTCCTGGCAACTGCTAATCTGTTCGCCATTTCTATATCTTTGTCATTGCCAGAATTTTATATAAATACAATCATATAGTATTAACATTTTGAGATTGGACTTTTTTTACTCACTATAATTTTCTGGAGATTCATTCAGGTTATTGCACATATTAATAGTTATGTTTTTTTTTTTTAAATTGCTAAGTAGTGTTTCATGGCATGGACGCACCACAATTTATTTAACCATTTACCCATTCAAGGACATGGAGGTTGTTTTCACTTTGGGGGTTATTATAAATAAAACGATGTGAACATTTCACGTACAGGTTTTTTTGTGTGTGTAAGTATAAGTTTTCATTTCTCCGGGATAAATGCCCAGGAGTGCCATTGCTGGGTTGTATGGTAGTTGCATGTTTAGTTTTTTTTAAGAATTGCCAAGGCGTTTTCCAGAGTGTCCGTACCATTTTATATTCCCACCAGTATCACATGAGTGGTCCAGCTTCTCAGCATTCTCACCAACATTTAGTGGTAGCACTATTTTTTATTTTAGTTATTCTGATAGATGAGTGTTGATGTCTCATTGTGGTTTTAATTAGCATTTCTCTAATGGCTAATGATATTACATTTCTTTTCACGAGCTTATTTGCCATCTATATCCTTTTCAATGAAATGTTTGTTTACGACCTTTGTCCACTTTCTAATTGGATTGTGTATTTTGGTTACTGTTGAGTTTTGAGAGTCTTTTATAGGTACGAGTTCTTTGTCAGATATGTGGTTTTCAAATGTTTTCTCCCATGCTGTAGCTTGTCTTTTCATTCTTTTCACATAGTAAAAGTTTTTAGTTCTGATGAAGTCCAGTTTATCATTTTTTTCCTTTATGGATCGTGCTTTTGGCAACAAGCCTAAGAACTCTGCCTAGCCCTAGTTCCTCAAGATTTTCTCCTATGTTTTTTTCTAAAAGTTTTATAATTTTACATTTAAGTCCATGATCTATTTTGAGTTAACTTTGTATAAGGTGTGAGGGTTAGGTCAAGGTTCACTTTTTTTTTGCCTATGGTTGTCCTCTTGGCTCCAGCACTATTTCTTGTAAGGCTGTCCTTCCACTGAATTGCCTTTGCACCTTTTTCAAAAATCAGTTGGGTATATTTGTTTGGATCAATTGTGCAGATCAATTTCTATGTTCTCTATTCAGTTACACTGATTTATATGCCTGTCAATCCCCTAATATCACACAGTCTTGATTACTGTAGCTTATATAAGGAATCTTGAAATCAAGTAGATTAATTTCTTCCACTTTATTTTTCTTTTTTAAATTGTTTTTACCTATTCTATTTTCTTTGCCTTTTCATATAAACTTAGAATAAGCTCATCTATATCTAAAAGAAATCTTGCTGGGATTTTGGTAGGAATTTCATTAAATCTGTGTATTAGTTTTCTCTTGCTGCTGTAACAAGTCACCATAAACTTAGTGGCTTAAAGCAAAAGCAACATGAATTTATTCTCTAAAAGTTCTGGTGGACAGAGTCTGAAATCAGTGTCGTGAGGCTGAAGTCAAGATGTTGACAGGGCTGGTTTCTTTTGGCAGCTATAGAGGGAGCATCTGCTCCTTGCCTGTTTCAGCTTCTAGCGGCTGTGATGCCCTTCTCCCTCCTCAGAGCACATCATCCCACTTCTTGTTTCCATCATCATATCTCCTACTTCCCCACCTGTATCGAGTATCACTCTGGTTATGTCTTATAAGGACACTTGTGATGACATTTAAGGCCCACAGAATAATCCAGGATAATCTCCCAATCTCAATATCTTCAGTTAAATCACATTTGCAAAATTCCCTTTTGTATATTAGGTAACATTCACAGGTCCAAGAATGAAGAACTAGATCTTTGAGAACTTCATTCAGTCTACTACAATTTGTACATCAATTTGAGGAGAACTGACTTCTTTATTTTGTTGGATCTTCTACTTCATGAACATGGTAGGTCTCTCCAATTATTAGCTCTTTTTTGATTTCTTTAGGTATCATTTTGTAGTTTTCAGCATACAAGTCCTATACATGTTTTTGTTATATTTACACTGAAGAACTTCTTAATTTAGCCATTAAAAATAGAATTTTATCTTTAATTTTGGTGCCCACATGTTCATTGCTAGTATAGAGAAATACAGCTGATTTTTGTATGTTGGTCTTATATGCTGTGACCTTGCTGAACTTTCTTATTAGTTTATTAGCTTATTAGTATTATTAGTTTAGGAGTTTTTGAAGGTTCCTTGGGATTTGCTACATAGAGCATTGTATTATCTACAAATAAAGACAGTTTTATTTTTTCTCCTTTGATCTGTGGGCCTTTCTTTTTTCATCTTCTTGCCATATTGCTCTCGCTAGAAGTTCCAGCACTGTGTTTTCTGAGAGTTGAGAAAGAAGACATTCTTGCCTTGTTCTTGATTTTAGTGGCAATTTAAAAATCACATCAATCATCAAACATAATTTAGAAAATTCAAGAGGAGAAGGAAAATGTATTTATCCATATTTCACTCTTCCTCTTGCTCTTTCTTCCTTCCTGATGTTTCAAGAGTCCTTTTCTATTTTCTTACTTTTTAGAGAACCTACTTTAGCTACTCTTTTAGAGTAATTCTGGTGCTGGAAAATTATCTTCATTTTCCTTCATCTGTGAATATCTTAATTTCCCCTTAGTACTTGAAGGATATTTTCACTTGATATACAATTCTGGGCTAACAGTTTTTAATTAATCACTTAAAACTTGTTGTGCCACTTCTTTCTGGCCTCCATGGTTTCTGATGAGAAATCTGCTGACATTTGAATTGCTCTCTTTTTTTACCCTATAGATTTGGGTCCTTTCACATCGTAGATGAGAAGAAAGTACCCAGAGAGCAGCCTGTGGACGAGGCACTTCTTTTCGGGGGAGCCGCAGCCACTGCCTGGAGCCTGACATCCTGCCCCTCAGCAGTTTAGAGAAATGGGGCCTGCTCAGGGTTCGCAAACACCTGGCCGGGAGGGGTCTGAGGCTCCTCTGAGCCCCCCAGCATCAGAGCTCCATTCTCAGGAAGCAGCCCCAGCATCTGACAGCATCCACCGCACTTCCTGAATCTTTGGAAAAGAATTTGCCAGGGGCTTCCAGAGACTTGGGCCAAAATCCTCACTTGTCCTCCCACTTGAACAAGTTACCAGACCTACCTGGGCTTCGAAGTTTTACCTTTGAAACGAGAAGACGGGGGGAGCCAGTCTCTGGGGTGCCTCAGCCCGGGTGCCCGTTGTCCCTGTGTCTGGAGGAACCCACAGGCCGGGCGGCCACCTCAGGGCCCCCAGCGGCCCCTCCCAGCCTGGTTTGCGGGGAGTCTCCCTCATCTCCACCTCCAGATCACCCCGTAAACCGCGTGCTCCTCTAGCCCCTGCTCAGAAGAGGGCTCTGAGCAGGGGCTGAGGCCTTCCACAGAATCCTCCAGGCCTCGGCGGGCTTGCTGAGGGGACGGGGTGTCTGCGACAGTGTGACCACGGCTCCCACAGCCTCGGGGACATGCCCAGGCTCGGGCCAGCGCACAGAGGCCGTGCTTTCAGAGTGAGTTCAGCGGGCCTGACGGGACCCACGGCCCGGCCAGCTGTCAGCCACACGCAAGGCTATCTGTGGGCAGAAACCGTCACCGTCTATGTCTGCTGGGATTTTGGCAGCCACGGGAGGGACGGTGCATCCCTGCAGGCCTGGCTGAGTCAGGTTCCCTCCGGGCCAACAGTGCCGCCGTCTGTGGCCGCCAAGGAGAGACATTTTGGCAGGGCCCAGCGGCGTTTTCCCCGGAGGACAGGGTTACCAGCTCGTGGAGGAGACAGGCCTGCGTAGGCAGAGCTAGAAGGGGGCTGGGATTCTGGAAGGACCTGGATGGTTCTGGGAAAATCTGGTAGCCATTTTTAACAGGAAAAAAAAAAAAAACAAACCAAGGTGTGGGAGTGAGAGCATGGAACTTCTTGGAAATGAGGAGAGAGAAAATAACACGTCCGTCTCCTCAGCCTTGACCTTGTACCCCGGCGGCCGGCTGGGCAACTCTGCTGGACTTTCCTGATGCCATCTCAGATCCAAAGGGTCCAAAACTGAGGTCATCCTCCCTCAGCCTGGCTCCTCTTCCCATTCTGTCAGTAAAGCCACCCTTCAGACACCAGAGCGGGGCCTCGGGGGAAACCTCTGATTTTCCCTTCTTCACGGCCGTCTCTGGCTGTCTCTTGCTCTGAGTCAGGATTTCAAAGTCATTGCTCACAAAAATGAACACAACTAAAGTGACCACGTAAGAAAAGGAATCTCCAAAAGGAGAACTAAACCAAACGTCGGAGTAAACCGGGGGATTTCCCACTGCTTCATCCCACAGGCTCCGGCCCAGCCAGGACACCTGCCCCAGGCCTCGGGCTCGGAGCCCACCCAGCCCACGTGGAGCCCACGTCCCGCACCTCTCCCTGGGCCCAGGCCCCCGACCCGACCTTTCCTGGATTTGCTGTCCCTGTTCCTAAGGCCCTCACCCCTCCTCCCAGCTGCCGTATGAGACGTCCTTCCTTTGCCTTCTGAACTCACAGTAACTGTCAGAGCCCAGCTCAGCCATGCAGCCTCTACCTGTGGGGCTTCCTGACCCGTCCCTGCCCTGGGGTTCTACTGGACCCACAGCAAGGACAACGGAGCAGCGGCTCCCAGCTCGGGCCCCAGAGCCACACGACACCTGTAAGTGGGATCCATGCAATTCCGGCTGAGTTGCTTAACATTTCAGAGCCTTCGCCGTCCTTTCTGTAAAATGCGACTGATAACTGTACGTAACTGACAAGGGTGAGGGGAGAATTAAAAGGATATTGCACTCAGTGTGCTTAGTACAATGTCTGGCAATTAATTGATAATCAGTCAACAATTCTTGTTGTCACTGCTATCCGTCTTCCTACTCTCTCATTTCCACTTTCCCCTGTTTGCTCGTTTGTTTTCATGTGGCCATCTTGTCGACCCCTACTAACTTGTAAGTTCTCGAAGGGCAAAGACAACGCTATCTTTGTATTATGTTCTGCCCCATGGTGCACACACGCACACACACGCGCACATACACGTGACGTTGTTGGAGTCGTGCCGGGGGTTGAGTAGATGGTGGATGGACAAAATTCCTGTCTGTCAGTGTGCAGGGTGGGTGGAGGCCTGGGGCCCCCATCATCTGTAGTGATGAAACATGGGCCTCGAGTAAAGAGGCCAGGCTGCCAACCAGGAGAGGCAGTGAGGGAGCTTCCAACGAGCACAGTTATTTAATCCAATGTCACCCCAAGGAAGGCTAGGATAGCATGCTCTGACTTTGGGGAATTTATAAAATAGGCAAAGAACAACTGATAAGGACATGACAGCTTCTGGATTCAGGATTTCAGGCAACGTGTGAGGAGAAGGTGAAGAAAGGAAAGAGGCAGAAAGGGTCCCAAACCGTAGCCCCTGGTGATGGCCGTGTGATGGTTTTATCTGATCCAGGAACAAAAGAGAGACAACTCTTCCATGTCAGTGTTTTAATTCTAGCACTATTTCTCGTCAGACAAAACTGAACTCAAGGTAAAATTGAAGGAGAATCCAATAGAAGGCAATTGAGGACAGGCAAAGTGAACCAAAATAATGAAAGAGGCCTTTATCACATCGTGCCTCAAAACACAATGAAGAGGCAGGCCCCAGCCCTCCGATCCCTCCCTGGTTTCCAGGCCTGGGACTTCCCAGAGGCAGACTTCCTACCCGTCCCATTGTTGCTTCAATCCAGCCCCAGGGCACTGATCTTATCTCTTCAGGTTTATTCATTTGTTTTCCTATCTCTAAAATGCACCTTTGTATAGAATCTGGGCATGGCTGCAAAATTACCCCATTCTCAGCAGTGTCTGCACTAATCATGGCCCCTCCCTCCTACTCTCCCACCTGGGACCATCAGCACACCTGAGCCCTTGTCATCAGGCAACATCCTTAGCACCACAGGGGGGTAAAAAATAGAAAGGCACATTTGGGGTATAAAGACCAGTGCTATTTTGGCTTTGACCAGACCAGCAGAAGAAAAGGATCCTTCAAGGGAGAGGGCCTTCCACTAAAACAGAAACAACCACAAAACAAAACAAAATCAAGAACGCTGGAATAATTAGCCACTCAATATTGTAGCAGTCTGTTTCTTAGCTAAACTCTGTTATGTTTTCAGTACTACATAGATCGGGGTTGGTGGGAGATGGAGGTGGGCGTGTTTGCATCTTGGCCTGTGCGATTTGTGCAAATTCCCAGGTAAACTGAGTCAGTTAACCAAAGATATAAGGAAGAAATAGAAATGGTTGTCCCAGGGTAGGCCTGCCTTTACAGATGTCACATTTCAAAGTCACGTTTGCTGTCACTACAATGAGAGCTCGGTCATGGCTGGGGCCACTGCCTCATCCACTGGGCAAAAACAAACATCGGAGGGAGAAATGTGCTGTAGCCACACTGGGGGGAAAGTGTGCCATTGCTGATGCTTTAAATAATCTGAGAATGTGTCCCAGTGTTAAACGTTTCAAACGTTCTACTTATATTAGATGGGTTTGAGACGTAGGGACATCTGTGGGACTAAAATAAAACAGTCCTTCCCTTGTCCTGGAGAACAAAGCCCAGAAACTAAAGAGCCAAGTCTTGGTTATCAGAAGGCCTATTATCTGCTCTTTATCTAACATTACTTTGGGGCTAGCTTTGGGCCCCTCTGTCCATCTTTCAGCCAGAGAGCAAGGGAACAGAGCCCAACCTTACAATTCATCTAAGCAACACGTAACTGAGATGGCAAATCTGCAAAAAACCCAAAATTAGACCAACTCAAAGCAAGACTCTAGTCCCCTCCACACACAGACAGCACCTTGGAGAGGCAAATAGCGGTGCCTTTCAGATGCTCTGCTTCACTGCCCCCCACGCTGAGAAACAACTGGGTCGGAACTGGTCTCCGGTCGTTGCTGTGACCAGGAAGGGCTGCCTTTCCCTGGGTCTCAGGATATGTGCTTGGTAACTTTCCAGACATTTATTGCCACAGTTCAGCCCCGTGCTGCCAAGGTCGGAGCCAACAAGGGCGTCTGAAAATGTGCACAAGTGAGTTCTCGCTGACTGCTTGGCCCAGGCCTAGCCTGAGGGAAGAGAACCAGACGTTCTCCTGCCAGAAGCCAGTCCCCAACTTCATGGAAACTGGGGATCATTTCTGATGCTCCTTCCGACTCTGCCAAGGTTCAATGCAGCTGCAATCACTCTACCTCCAATTCAAGTATGTCCTTGATCCTAAGATCTTGGAGGCATCTGGTTCTTCTTCTTTCTTTCTTTTTTTTTTCTGGCCGGGCCACACAGCATGTGGGATCTTAGTTCCCTGACCAGGGATCAAACCCGTGCCCCCTGCAGTGGAAGCGTGGAACGCTCACCACTAGACCGCCAGGGAAGTCCCCGGAGATGTCTGGTTCTTAATCATTAAATGCATATTAATAAAAACCAATGTGATACGCCATATCATGATATATTTATCACAATAATCCAAGAATAGTATATATTAATATAAGGATATTATATTAGCTCTATATTAATAGTCTATTACTAATTAATGTTAATTATATTAACTATAGGTATAGCTAATTATATTAACTCTACTATAAAGTAAGAGTAATATGTTAGTATAAGAATATTCTATAAATACTCGGTTCCTCCGCATGTGTGAAAATTGACGCAAGCTGCAATGGTAGATGCTGGGCTGCTCTATCCAGATGCCGACTGTCGGCACCCCTGGCTGACAGCTCAGCACCCAGCCCCCCTCCAGGAACTGCTCTTGGCCAAAGCCGGCTACCTCACCGTTTCCTGCCCTCTTCCTGGGGACGACCTGCATCCAAATAACTGGGTGATGTGCAGTATGGAGGCTTGGCCCCTGACCCCAACTTGGGCCCACTGTGTAAGACGTGGGGCTCCGCGTGGGGCAGGCTGGGACCATCTCCCTCCGCCCCATGCTGCCTCCTCTCCCTTCGGCTGTTACTCCTGAGAGCACTTCATGCTGAGCTTCATCTCAGAGTCCGCTTCCTGGGGAGGTTAATCGGCAGCCTTTGGTCCCGGCAGGTGTCTGCCTGACCACGTGCTCGGTGGGTGCGGTGCTGCCTGCCCCCAGCCACTGGCAGTCGTGGTGGAGCGCTGACGGTGTCTGGGACAGGCTGGTGGCGGAGCCTGTTATGCTGGCAGTGACTGGATGTCACAGGCGTAGAAGGAAGGCTCAGTATGTCAAGTGTTTGATAAACTTGGGAGAAATAAAGTATAATGACAATGTAATCAGGCCATCGCTAGACGCCGTAGAGTCTTTGGAAAGACTGAAAGGGATCACTCAGCAGTTAAAGGCTGGGTACAAGACCCTAAAGTGATTGTTGGCAAAATGTAAAGAGACTCTGGTGTCCTGCAGCTGAGGAGCAGGGGCGGTGAGCGCCTGGCTCGGGATGAAACAGAGACGAACCAGAGGAAGCTGAGCTCTCACTGGGGCAGCCTGCTAAGCTGGGAGCAGGGACCTGCTAGGGAAAGGACGCCATCCTCAGTCGTAAGGTGAGGACGTTTCGGGGATGCACTTGGGAATCTTAAATCCCAGATTCTTTGGAACCTCCGGGCTGCCAGAGGTGACCCCTCCCGCTTTGAGGCTACTGCACCTTCCCCTTGAAAACAGCGAAGGGGCCTCTTCCTTGTAAGACGACACAAGCCCCTCTCTGGATCTGCCCTCGCCTACCCTCTGGCCAGCCCTGACCATAAGCAGGGCTGAGTCACAGCACAACCTGCTGGGGTGCTGGGTGAAGCTGGCTAAAGGCAGGGGCTGACGTCGGGAGAGTACGCACAGGGCTGGCTGTCCAGGGAGCTGAGGGTAAAGTCGGCTAAGGAGACGTGAGGGAGGTGGAGGAACACCTGGTGTTCCAGTGACACCTGGCGAGGCCCCTCGAGGTGTCACTGACATGCTGCTGGGCGTTGGAAGAAGTGACGGTTCACACTGAGTAAAGTAAGAAGGCTCGATTCGCAAGAGCACACGGTGGCAGAGGGGACGGAAGGCCCAGGAGGTGGGTCTGCCAGAGCGACTCTGCCAGGCGGTGCCAGAAAGCGCACCGATGACCGCAGTCTGTAGGAGGGACTTCAGGGGTCTCTGTCCACGACAGCACTGAGGAGGGCACGGCGGCCCTGAGAAGCTCGGGAGCCACTCTCCTCTGCAGGCAGGGCTGACCCCAAGGGGGGCGTGAAGCGCAGGGAACAAGGTGACGAGAGGCCAGGTGACAGTGCTTTCCCCTCAGCGATGGTGACGATCATACGAGTGTCAGGATTGGAGAGGCAGCCAGAGGCCTGTGCTTCGGGCCACGGGGATGACAGTAGACTGTGGTGACACTGCGGCAGAGCGATGGGCAGTGGACAGGAGTTGCACAAGCCCGGTCCCCACGACCGGAGACAGCGGGGAGGGACGAGCGGGAGGCGAAGGGCCGCGGTCCCAGGAAAGAGGCGGGATCCTTGTACCCAGTTTCCAGACCCGAGCGTCCCGGTAGCCCATTGCCTAAAGGAGGGCCCGGTCACCGACGAAGACCTAAGGGACCTGTGGCCACTGAGCGCTGGGGAAATGGGGGTGCCCAAATATCCAAGGGTGGCTTCTTGGTTGAGTGCTGGGGGTCCCGGGTCAGGGCCGTGCCAGTGGGAGTGGAGAATGACACGCCGGTGGAAAACGGATACACACTGGTGAGCTCCTAGACCCCAGCAGAGCCAGAGTGCCAGCACTGTGTCACCAAGTGACCGCGAAGCCAGAAGTGCCCAGCACGGGCTGAGTTCCATCAGCTCCACCAAGCCGTCAGGGGTGAGCCCAGCAAGCCATCATCACACGTACATGGCCGTGGCCCTTCAGGGGTCAGGCCTGAGCGAGGCCAGAGGGCCCAGGTGAGCCGTGGGGCAGGTGGCCCCCCATGGCCAGCTGGTGAAGGGGGTCCGTGCTGAGACTTGTTCAGAGGGTCAACTCAGCACGGGACCCTTGTGAGCCAGAAGCGGATGCTGAGGCACAGCAGCCAGGCCCAGGGCTGGTGCTGAGGATGGAGCCGGCAGGTCAGCATTGAGGCCAGACGAGACGCTCGCTGAGAGTGCGAGAATCTAGAAGGAGGGCAGCTGTTGTCGCCTGCAGGGCCGCAGCTATGCTGCCACCTTCTTCGGGAAGACACCTTCTTCCCCCAGGACACACGGCCCACCAGGCTCAGGAGGAGTGTCTCTTCATGAATTTACTCAGTGACAATGTTCAACAGTTATCGTGCGTTTGCCATCGATCAGGGGCTGGGCTTCGGTGACATCAAAGGCCAAGACCTAGGTCCCTCGTTCAAAAAGTAAGAATTTCAAGGCAGCAGCTGCAGAGCATGAAACCACACCGGGCGTGGACGGTCCGCCCCTGAAGCAGGCCCTGCACAGCCTGTTCTCATGACACTAGCTTCTAGCCATGGAGACAATTAATGTGTCAATTACGGTGAATTATTTTATTGCAGCTGTGAGAAGTGTTATGTTGGAGAAATGCAGGCTGGTCCCTATGCAAACTTATAAGGGACTCAGACCCTCTGGGCCGGGGGGCCGTGTGTGCGGGGTTCCGGGGGCAGGGTTTGCAGGGACAGAGACTTCAGGGATTTGAGAACCATGGCCCTCACTCCGACTCCTCACCACACCGCGAACTGCTCACCTGACAGCTGGCCAGCAGCGGGTCTTATTCGAAACCATCCCCAAGTCAGAGAAAATGGGCCACAGACACATGGATTCCTCCAAATGCCACACCACACACTTCCTTCACAGAGAAATGGCTCCAGAAAAAAAAATCATTAAAAGAAAAAAATGTTGTTAAAATAAAGTGAATGGAAACATAAGAAGGTCCTTCACTGGCTTAAGAAAATAAACCAAAATCCAAAATATTCTGAGAAACACATTAGGGAATTAGAGGGGATCAAAAAGTCCACCACAGGGCCAGTTATATGTCGGGTTCAGAAACGGGTTTAATTCTGCACTGACAGCAAGGAGACCTCAGTTCCATCCCCCGCACTCCAGGTCTGAGAAAGTCATTTCAGCTTTCTGTTCTTTGCCTGAATAATGAAAAAAAATGTTCATCTGTCATTTTGGATTGCATGAGTGTGATGAGGACGACTCTTGCAGGGGACTTTGAGCTATAGCTCTTCTGGAAACACAAGCACCGCGTTTACTCAGGACGAGGTAACCTCAGGTCAGCGGCCCACCACTCGGCCACACACACTGCGGAGAATTCCGACTCCTCCACCCGACTGCGCTGTGACACAGACAGGTTTTCCCGAGATGCCAGACCTTCACAGGTAGCCACGCCCCCGTTGGGCGGGGCCTGCGCGACGTCTTGCCTCTTCCTTTGTCCACCCTTCAGTCAAGCCCACCTGCCCTCCACGACCACAGGGGCAGACGTCAGTTTTCCCGTTTTGCAAAGTGTATACGATTATTTAGTACATGAGAAATATAGTATTTCATATGCATAGTGAAAGGGTAGATTATCAAATGTACTGGGAAAACTACTGACCTAGCTGGAAAAAATTCGAGTAAGCCTTACGAGTAATAAAAGAAATTCAGATAATTATATAATTTTCATGAAAAGCCCTTTCTAAAAACACCACCAGACTCACAGACATAGAGAACAGACTTATGGTTGCCAAGGTGGGGGAGGGCTGGAGGGGGAGTTTGGGGTGAGCAGATGAAAACCAGTATATATAGGATGGATAAACAACAAGGTCCTACTGTAGAGCACAGGGAACTGTATCAATATCCTGTGATAAACCATCGTGGAAAAGAATATGAAAAAGTATATGTATATGTATAACTGAGTCACTTTGCTGTACAGCAGACATTAACACAACATTGTAAATCACTAGACTTCGATAAAATTTAAAAAGGAATAAAAATAACACCAAAGGCAGAGATTATAAAATAAATCATCAACAGATCTGACTACATACAATAAATTCCATAAATCCCATAAACCCCATAAGCAAAATTAAACGTCACTTAACAAAGCAGGACAATATTTGCCATATATATTCCAGATAAAGTACCAAGATCCTTTATATATAATGAGCTCTTGAGAGTCAGTATGTGGAAGACAAATTCTCTGTCTACCAATTCCATTTCCTGAAATTCATCCTACGGAAACAAGCCTAGAAGTGATCATGGCAGTACTTGCCCATTGAAGTCCCGTGGAGTTAGGTGGCCAGGGACTCCTCCCACTTAGGAGAGAGGGACCCAGCCGAGGGTCACCGGGAGGGATGCTTATGGGGGCGACACTGCATGCATTGCCAGTTCCTGGAGGAAGGGGGTCTGGAGAGCTAAAGAGGGCATCCAGTAAAGGGGTACCATACCAGGAGGAGTGCTCAGATCTGAAAACAAAGGCCCCACTCTGGGGGCCCAATAAAAAACTGTAGCACTCAGGGAGCAGAGCCAGGGAGACTGAGAATCGTCCTCCACACCACCGCCCGACCCTGGTTAGCGTTTGCATCACCCTCTTTTCAAGTTCAGGAGCGTAAAGCTGAGAAAGAGTGTTACCCAAGCCTTCATTCTCGTCAAGGGGGGAGCAGATCTAACCCCGGTCTCCTGTGTTACGTTCCCTGCTGTTCGGGTCTGGGCTCCTTCTTGGCGCCTTTGCTGCTCTTCCTGCTCCTTGCTTTCTCCCAGGACCAGGGCAAAAGGTCTCTCTGCGGCAGCGGTCGATGTGGCAACCTGCAAACCAGGCTTGGGAGGGGCAGGCACTCATGGAAGCGTTTCCCAGTGTCACAGCCTCCGGACTGTGTCCGCTGACAGTTTCCAGAAAGTATCCGAGAGGTCTGGAGGCTGAGAAGGAGCTCTGTGTGCCAGGGTCGGGTTTCTCCCGGCTTCTCTGCATAAATTTCCCTTCATAAGTTACAGGTCCTGCCAGCGAGTTGTGAACAGAGACCAGTAACGTAAGAGGTGATTTGGAGGTACACAGAGGCCTCTCCAGTTCTTTAAAAGTCAGTTCCTTTTTGTTTGTCTGTTTTTACCGGGAGGTGGAAAGTCAGGCTGTGAGGACCTCAAGGGTCTCAGCAGAGCCTTTGGGAACCAATGTTGGTCAGGATTCAGTTACCTGGTCTGAGCCCGTGGACTGAGGTATGAAAAGATTGAAAAGATTGAAAGTCTGGAGTCTTCTCCTCCAGACTTGGGAAGATCACAGAGGTGGGGGGTAGATTTTGCGTCCCCTGCCCTTTATTTCCTCTCTGACTCTTGCACCTGACCACTGAGCTGGCGGTTCACGGTAAATCACAGAAACGTGGATGTTCTGCTGTTTGGTGCCCCGCCTTCTGGGCCAGGCAGACATTTTCTTAAAGAGCCAGGGTGTGATTTTTCTAGGCTCTGTGGGGTCAGATGGCCTCTGTCACAACCACTCAACTCTGCCGTTTGAAAGCAGCCACCGACAATCCCCAGACACATGGGCGTAGCTGTGTTCAAATAAAACTTTATTGACAGGATATGGCTGGACTTGGCCCCCGGGCCATGGTTTGCTGACCTCTGTTCCAGTCAAAACTCCTGGACCTCACATTCTGTTTTGCCACTTATTCCATCTCTTTTTCTTACTTCTTCCAAGTTTCATGTAACTTCTGTAATATAACCAGCCCACCAACAACCAAAAAGGAGAAATTTGGGGTTTGAACAACTTGGTACCGGGCGAATCTGAATACACCCCTTCCTCTGGATTCCTGTTCCCGGGGTGGGTACTTATGGTTGTCTTTAAATGTCTATTTTGCATTTCCCAGTCTAGCTGAAGTGGCTGGTGCTGCATGAAGAGATGGGGCCCAGGGACTAATTTTGCAAGGCAGTGTCCTGATCTGGATTCTCATTGTGGCCAATTATTAAGAGCATTTTTACCCCCTGCTTTTAGCTACTGTTTGCATTAAATGTGCACGGGCAAGGAGGGAGCCATTCTAATACCTGCAACACCCTCCCATTGCCTATAACCACTGCTGCTCATAAAGGCTGCCCTCACCCTAGCATAACACTTAGCCCTCACAGTGTTGGACTGAATCGTAGCTCCTTTGATTGAGATCCTACTAAGCGCAAAAAGCCTCCAGGTTACTATGTCCTTGTTGTGTATAATCACCCTGACAACTCTGGTGTCCCGTTAGCCAGAAGACGTGATAGACTTAGAGGTTTACTCCACTGTGCAAAAAGGTGCAGCCAAGAAGGAGGCCTAAGTTTGTCTGCCTTCCAACCCCGTGACTTTAATTATTATACAACTGTTATTATTAATTTGCCCATTTATGCCTACACTCACCCACCAAATACTCGCCAAGCTTTTCTCATTCCCCAGGTGCTGGGCCAGGTACCGGGGATGTAGCAGCGAACGAGGAGACCTAGTCCCGTGGACCAGGAGTTCCAGATGCTCACCCACAATCACGCATAAACGCATCAACATGACTGTGGCTCGAGCTGCGAAGAAGAGCCCAGGGAGACATGTGGGCACGTGACCAGGGGACCAAAGCTCCTTAGCCCACCTCCCATCATGGTCAGAAGATTATTCAAGGACCGCGATTGCCCTTGTGTTATCCGCTACGTTATGTGACTGTCCTATTGGGACAGTTCTGTTTTCTTCACCTTCTCTATCTGGGTGCACACAGATGAATGGTGGTGGAGACCAGCGTGACCTCTGTGGCATCCTGTAAGCAACCGGAAGGAATGAAATGAACGTATAGCAACATGGAGAGACTGAAAGCCTAGTGCCATTGGGGGAAAGTAGTAAAAAGAACGCAATGTATACGCAGCGCCGTTTATGGAAGTTGAAGCACATACATACGAAACTACTCAATATAGTGTATAAAGAGATGCATGATTATTTAGGGATCTGTACAAAACACCCTGTACGGGGCCTGGCGGCAGGCGTGGGGCCTAGCTGGGGGGTCAGGGATAAAGGGAAAAACCAAAGCAAGAGAGGAGCCTTGCACAGCCTGTCCTGAGAAATAGGGTTGATTACACCTCTGCCCCTGAGGTCCCCATAATAAACAACAAAAGCAAAATGTCATTTGACAAAGCAAGTCACCTCGATGTTGTACTGGATAGAGGATGATGACCTTTCAGTGCTGGCCCTGAGCCTCAGGCAGGGAAACGGGCAGGAAAGACAGAGGCAGAGAGGAAAACAAGGCAGAAAGCAAGCAGAAAGCACAGCCCCGGTGCCAGTGAGGGACGCTCCAGTGTTTATATAAACACGTGCCCTGAGGGGGGTGACCCCTTAGCGATAAGGGCCGTATCTTCAGTACTTAATAGAAGACTCTTTCAAATGGCCAGCCAAGGCTGAGTGGTGTCCCCAAGTATTTGAGGGGCGGCAGCAGGGACGTCGCTGTCGAGTGCTCTTCCTGGAACATTCGCTGTGCAGTCCGTGCGGGGCTGTGAAACGGTAGCTGATGCCTGGTGTCGATGTTCTCACGGAGTCGTGGGTCCTCTCCGACACAGCGTGACATGAAGAAACGCTGGCCGGGACCCCCAGAGGAGCGAGCATCTGGGCTCTGCCTCATCCACGGACTGTTCCAGAAACTGTCTGTCATTTCAGTTATTTGCAGTAACAAAGCCACTGCATTTGTTAGGAAACACCAAATACATCTTTCTGCCCCCCCCGCTCCCCAAGGTAATGAATATCCAGCTTGGAAAGGAAAGAATGCAGGACATCTCCCCCAGCGGTCAAGGGCCAAGAAAAGTAGGCTACGTTCTTTCTCTTGCCTCCAAATAAAATCTTGGACAAGATGGCAGTGGCCTCGAGAGGGCTCACCAAAGCTGTTTTGATTTGCCGGCGTTCTGCTCGGAGAACTGATTTGTAGGTTAAAAGTATGCAGTGTACGAAAGCGGGAATCATTTATTTCTTGACTGACCTTGGGCCTTGATTTATCTCAAAACCGAGAAAATTTTCCTCTTGGTGAAGGAGGGCTAATTCTTTCAGTAAGTCCTTGAAAGCTCCCTGCCATCAAAAACAATCCATATGCTGAATGCACAGAAACAGAAACGCTCTGAATTTCAGGATGGTGTCGTGGGGAGTAGCAGGGAGGGAAGGAGATGCGAGAAGAAAAAGAGGCCGGAAGATCTAGGAGAAAGGATGCTTAGCTAATTATGCACGTTTCCAGATGGTAAAGAAAGCCCAGTTTGGGGAAGGATGAAGGTGGTCCTTGCCCCGCGGCCCGCAAGCCCTCCCCGGTCCCCTCGCTGGCTGACCTCCCCCTGACTCGGGGAGGGGAGAAGAGTGAGGCCCTGTGTCCTCGCGGGCAGGGCCTTCCTGTGACCCTCTGGGGACCCCGCGGCCCCTTTCCCACAGCCCTCCCCTAGAGCCCTGCCGCAGCTCTCGGTTTATTTGTTCAGGTGAGTAAACTCTGTATCGAATGCTGGTTTCTCAGTTGCTTTTAATTAGGCTTCTGGGCTCCACTCTTTCATCTTGGTGGAATCTGCGTCACTTTTCTCCAGCTATTTTTGGTTCTAAAGCCCTGGGTTTGCTTTCATTCGGCTAATTGAAGGCACACAGGAAAGGAGAAAGGGGATAATCCCCATCACTCGATGTTTCTTAAGGTTGTGATAAACCACACGTTTTTTTAGCGGCAGAAAATCGCTTTCAAAATGTTAACTCTGCAGCTTCTTCCCTGAGGAGCCGGGGTGCCGACCCACCAAGGCTCCAAGCGAAGGTCATGTGGGCTCCTCGGAAGCCCTGAATTCCAGGGCGAAGGTGGGCGGGCAGGTGAGACGTCCGATGTGGCCAAATAGCCCCTCCATGACTTTCCCTTTCCGGCCACTCAAGCCCTTCGGCTCTGGCTGAGATCCTTGAATGACACATTCGCAAAGCTCTGGGTGAAGGCTCAGGCTGACACCTATTAACATCAGAGAACAGTGCGGTAGGCGATGACCTTGAAATGTCCCTTGAAATGAACAGCCAGCTGCCAGGTGCTTCTTTAATCTCAGAAAGGGCAATATATATATATGTATTTGTGTGTGTATACATATATATTAGTATAATTTTATTAAATCTTACTAAAATTAAAAGATGATAAATATAAAAAGATCATTTTTTTGCCCTTTGGACCAAAATATTCTCTGAAAACTATATTCATGAAGTATGTATAATTTGTTGTTTTTACCAAGGCCATTTAGTAAACTTTAGATCTTGTTAGAGTAATAAAAATAGGTTTATGTAGGGCAAATATTTAGATTTATCACTGTTATTCTATTTTTATAATTGCTAGATATGATTATGGGTGCTCTACACAGTTTCTACAAAATGGAAAAAAAAAAACCCTACTTTTTTGTTACCAAAAAAATAGAAATCATATTTACATTTATATCTTAATATACTGTTGTCCCCCAAGTCAATTCCAGGAGACAAAACAGTACAACCAACCAACTACTTTTTTTTTTTTTGGTATAATGTTGGGTTTATGTGAGACTTTATATCTTTTTTTTTTTCCAACTACTTTTAACTTAAGAAATAAAGTACTTACATGGATCCAAGACAATCAATTGACAATAAATTCAAATTTCATGTTAAAGTAGCCTTCATAAGACAACGAATGGGAAAAATAGTTGCAATTCAAACACAAAAAGGGGATATAACTAATACCTAAATATCTCCCACAAGTCCACGAGAAAAAGAACAAGATCCAGTAGAAAATGGGGAAAAGGACACTTTACAGACAAGGTCACAGACATTTAAATGTATGAGAAGATGCTCAGCCTCACTCACAATGAGTAAAATGCAAATTAAGCTAGACTGAGATTTCATTATCCAACCCCCAGTTCGTTTGTTTAAACAAAATGAGTAACATGGTATGGTTGCCAAAGGAGGGAAAAGGTCGCTTACGAAAAGCTGATGGGAACACACGCTGTTTTCAACTTCTATGGGGAATCTGGCAACAGATATTAAAATTATAAATGCAAATGCTCTTTGACCCAAAGTTATTTTTCTAAGAATTTATCCTATAAAAGTATTCATCCAGGGGAGAAATAAAATATACACAAGGTTGTTCATTGGCACTGGCTGCAATAGCAGAAGATTAGAAACAACCCAAATTTCATCAATAAGGGTCTGGTTAAATAATTTTGTTATAACCCTGTGATGGAATATTATACAGCTGTAAAAAATGAGGAATCTCTATTAAACAATCCCCACTACATATTATTAAGTGGAAAAAAAGTAGTGTCTGTAATACATTATGACTTGCTAATAATAGGAGATAAATGTAGATGATAGCAACAAGGAATAAAGGCAGAGATAACCAGTGTCTGGTGCCTACTGGGTTTGTGTTTGTTTGCAACAATATAAAATAGCTCTGGAAGGATATATAAGAAACATTTATGTGCCTGCACAAGGATTAGGTGTACTGGAGAACTAGGTTGGAAGAATTTTCGTCGTATACACTATTATTGGTTAAACTGTGTCCTCCAAAGATATGTTGAACTTTTATCCTATGAATGGGACCTTTTTTGGAAATAGGGTCTTACACTGAAGATGTAATCAAGCTAAAACGAAATCATACTGGATTGGGTGGCTCTAATCCAATGTGACTGTTGTCCTTATTAGAAGGAAAAAGACACACACATATACACACACACAGGGAGACAGTCGAGAGAAAATGAAGATAGACATTGGGAGGACGTGTCTACAAGCCAAGGAACCCCAAAGATTGCCAGCAAACCCCCCGAAGCCAGGAGCGGGGCCTGGAACAGAGCCTCCTCCCAGACCTGAGAAGGAGAAACCCAGCCATCAACTTGATTTCAGCTCCCGCCTCCAGGCTGTGAGACAAGAAATCTCTGTTGCTCTAAGCCACCCAGTTGGAGGTTCTTTGTTACAGCAGCCCCAGGAAACGAATGCACACCCTCTGTAATTTTTGAATTTTGAACCGTGTGAATGTAGTATCTGTTCAAAGAAATAAATAAGTAGATTGAAAATTTTTTGGCCAAAAGTAAGAAGAAATATAAAGTAGGTTTTCTTGTACCATGGCTCTGGTGTCATTTCTAAAATCATACAGAATTTCACAAGATATCTGGGGAATTCGTTTCAATGGAGTCAGCCACACTTAGGCGAACAGTGTGAAAATGAAAGAACTAAACCAGCAGAAGCCGAGGGGATGCGGGACTCCGCCCTCTGTGCCGCTGTCCCTGAACGCCTGCCCAGAGCTAAGACTCGGCTAGGGATAGAGTGGCTCTTTTTCCATCTTGCCTTCTTACCACACTTTTTTTTTTTTTTAAAAGAAAGAAGGTGAAGTCATTTGATGAGCAAGAGAGTCTGCCTGAACCCATTGAAGCGACTGGAGCTCTTAGGAGATCTGGTCTGGAGGGCGTTCAGCCACCGTCTGTCCACGACTAGCAGTGACAACAGATCAGCCCCACAAGTGCAGTGCTGGCGCCACTGACTCCTGGGCTCCTTCTCCGCTTCTAGAGTTAGACTGTGGCTTCTTGCAAACTGGGACTGGGTCATATTTATATTTGATATTAGCTCTGAAATCGAAAAAGTTGTTGTGATCTCAATGCAACCAAGACATTGAAATGTCTGATCAACTCAATAAAGTCAAACAAAACCAGCTATTGACATTAGATGCTCAACTGATTTTTTTTTTAAAAGAAAGTACTTTTTAAAAGGATGTTTTAGATTTATTAAAAAATTATAAAGATAGTACAGAGTGTTCCTGTATGTCCCACATCCATTTTCCCCTATTTTTAACCTTACACCAGTCTGGTACATTTGTTACAATTAATGAACCAATATGATAACATTGTTATTAACTAAACTTTATACTTTATTCAGACTTTCTTACTTTTTACCTAATGTCCTCTTTCTGTCCCAGGATCCCATCCAGGGCACCTCATCACACTGGGTTATCATGGGATAACTTAGGCTCCTCTGGGCTGTGACGGTTTCTCAGACTTTCCTGGTTTGGGATGACTTGGATGGCTTTGAGGGCTGGGCAGGAATTCTGTAGAATGTCTCTCAGTCGGGAATTGTCTGGGTTTTTTTCCTCATGATTAGCTTGGATCATGGTTTTGGGGAGGAAGACCACAGGCAAAATGCCATTCTCATCACTTCCTATCAAGGGCACACACTGGCAGGGTGACTTGTCACTGTCGATATTGACCTTGACCCCTGGCTGGGGTCATGTCTGCCAGGCTTCTCTGCTTCAAAGTCACTCTGTTCCACCTGCTTTCCACACGGTCCTCATTGGAAGGAAACCACTGTGCACATCACACGCTTAGGGGTGAGGGGTCCTGCTCGGCATCCTTGAGGACAGAATGTATCCATAAATTATATGGAATTTTCTACATAGAAGATTTGTCTCTTTTATACCCATTTATTTATTTATTCAATCATTTGTTTATATCAGTATAGGCTCATGGATATTTATTAAATTCAGTGCTACTTTATTTACTTAGCTGAATCTTTTTATTAAATAGAATGATTGTTTTGGCATTGTGAGCAGATCAGCTTAAAACCCAAAGCTCACCACACAACTACACCCCACAGTCTCTGTTTGTGCTCACATGGTAACGAGGGACCATTGCTAGGAACTCACTTTTTGACCACGTAGGGGCCAGGGGCGCCCACCGTGCTGCGTGCGGGCTGCACAGGTGCGAATGGAGCAGGCTGCGTGCCCCCCCGCATGTATCGTCAACCTCGTGTTTGGCTTGTTTATTTGCACATAGCATTAGAATGTGGGGCAACAACAGAGACCCTCTAATCCCTGTCCTCAAGAAGCTCCAATAGTCATCCGAGCAGGCAAGAGGCACCCCCAAACTCACACAAGAGGAGAGAGAAAAGCAAGTACGGAGTAATTATAAACCAAAGCATGTCAGGTGTGCTATAGGACACAGTTTATCAAGGATGCTTTTCTTGACATGGCACAGGAATAGACTATTTTAGAAAAGTTTTATTTTTAAAAAAGCGAGAACTGGAGATGTGAGACATCATTGGAAGGAACAATGGGGTCAAGTGTAGATTTTTCTACACTAGTATTTTTGAAGGAAGAATAAACAGATTATCCATAAAACTGAGAAGGAGAATGTGGTGAGATCCCAGAGTGTGGATGAGGGGGTCCCTGGACAGAGCAAAGTCTTTGAGGCACAGAAGTGGCGGAGGGGTTGGGCTGGGAAAGACAGTGGAGATTAGGGTGATGCTACACCCACTGAGAGCGTGGGGAAGCATGAAACACCTGCATTTGACCTAAAAGGGAATCTGTGTCATCAGGCTCCATAGGGAATGAAGCAAAAAGAAGAATATTCCTTATCTGGGAGGCAAAATAGTCCATGGATGCTTTTCTTTTTCAGTTTTATTGAAGTACAATTGACAAATAAAATTGTAAGATATTTACAGTATACAATGCAATGATTTATGGAAATATACATTATGAAAGGATTCCCCCATCTAGGGAGGAATTCATTAACACACCCGTCACCTCATGTCACATATTAGCTTTTTTTTTTGGTGAGAACACAAGTTCTGCTCTCTTAGCAAGTGTCAGCTATACCATATGGTGTTAGCAACTGTAGTCACCACGTTACACATTAGAGCCTCAGACCTCACTCACCTTATAACTCTGTGGGTTGGAAACATCTACGAAAAGTTTACTACGTTTTGGGGAAGAGCAGGTAGGATGATTCCAAAAGTCCCAGCTTGAGCTGCTGGAATTGTTCTTGAGAAAGATGTTTTCAATCCTAGAAGTTCACCACATTTTACTGCCCACCCTTCTGCCATGGCCCCAGGAGATCTGCTATGTCTAAATCCTAATATGATCAGAACACTTCCAAGGACTGAAAGAAAACAGTGACATTACAAATATTAGAATAACGGTGGTGTGGTTTAAATGTTCTCTACACACCATAGCTGCTAACAATGATTTCTTGTTTCCAAACCTCATACGCTGCTTTGCACAAAGCAAATGCAGTTACTGGGATATGCTTTAAAAAAACAGCTACATCTCTACAGAGTGAAGTAAGTCAGAAAGAGAAAAACAAATATCGTATATTAACGCGTATATGTGGAATCTAGAAAAATAGTACAGATGAGCATATTTCCAGGGCAGGAATAGAGATGCAGACGTAGAGAACGGACGTGTGGACACGGGGTGGGAAGGGGAGGGTGGGATGAATTGGGAGATTAGGTTTGACATAAATACACTACCATGTGTAAAACAGATAGCTAGTGGGAACCTGCTGTACGGCACAGGGAGCTCAGCTCGGTGCTCTGTGATGACCTAGGTGGGTGGGATGGCAGTGGTGGGGTGGTGGGAGGGAGGTCCAAGAGGGAGGGGATATGTGTATATCTATAGCTGATTCACTTTGTTGTATAGCAAAAACTAACACAACATTGTAAGCAATTACACTCCAATAAAAAAAACAACAACAAAAAAAGCTTGGAGATAGAAATTTTAGTTTTAAGTCTGAGATTTAAAAATAAAGGTCGTACTTGACTGTTAAATTACTTTTTTTAAAATTTTTTTATTTTTTTATTATTTTATTTTATTATTTATTTTTATTTCTTTTATTGCTGTGTTGGGTCTTCGTTTCTGTGCGAGGGCTTTCCCCAGTTGTGGCAAGTGGGGGCCGCTCTTCATCGCGGTGCGCGGGCCTCTCACCATTGCGGCCTCTCTTGCTGCGGAGCACAGGCTCCAGACGCGCAGGCTCAGCAATTGTGGCTCACGGGCCCAGTTGCTCCACGGCATGTGGGATCTTCCCAGACCAGGGCTCGAACCCGTGTCCCCTGCATTGGCAGGTAGACTCTCAACCACTGCGCCACCAGGGAAGCCCCTAAATTACTTTTTAAAGCATGGCATCTGCCTTTCCTCACCCAAGTCAAAGTTCTTTGGGTTCCTTCCATTTTCTCCAAAACTATCATCCTCCTTGCACTTCCTTTCCCAGAGATTCCACCAAACAGATGCTGGATATGAGATTACAAAGGTACAGTGTTTTCACTTACAGCATTGCAAATGTTTGAAAAAGGTCACAACGCATGTTCTGAACAAACAAGGCCAGTGATTTTCTCTCAGGAAGCTTGACGTGGCAACAGTTCGGGTGGCAACAAATCCCCTGGCCACCAAGTGAATGAGCACCGTCAGGGTATTCACATCTTAACTTCCTGCTGATATTCTGAAAATGGTCCGTGCTACCCTGTTCTCAGTTCAGCTGACCTCACATGGACCAGCCAAGTGGCCATGGAGACTGGGGACGCTGGGTTCCATCCCTGTTGTCACCTTGTTTCTTAGGTGTTGGAAGTAATGGGAGTCCACCAAAACCCCAAATCCTTCAAACAAAGCTCACTGGTTACCTGGAGATCTGCTCTCTCCTCCTCGCTAAGCAGCATAAATGCCTTTTCGGCTGGAAAGTGTCGCAACCAACACTTTCAGGTGTCTCCCCATCTTGTGTTTGTGACACTTTTCTTTACTAACTTCGTCTTTTGTGTCAGACTGGCTACAACGATCATAGCTAACATTTATAGTCATTTGTATTCACTTACCCCTTACAATGACCACTGGCAGGTACTGTTCTTACCCCATTTTACAGATGAGAAAACCAAGGCACACCTTGCCTGTCCAGGAACAGACCCTCATCATCGGGTTCCAGACCCCACACTCACACCTGCTCTGCTACCCACCCTGGCTTCCAACCCCAACTTGCTGTGTGAACGTGGGCCAGTCAGCTGACTTCTTTTATCTTTGTCCTCTCATCTTTAAATGCGGATGATAATACCTATCACAAGGGGATGGGTCAGAATGGAATGACATTGTAATTTATGTACGTTCCTGCTATGTGCTACATAGATGTTGGACGTTACTTTTATTTGGGGTCACGTTTTCCTTTGATAACACCGAGCTGTGTTATATGTCAGGCGCCAGCATCACACCGAGGGTGCTGGTGTTTTAGTTTCCAGTTGCTGCCATGACAAATGACCATAAACGTGGTAGCGTGAGTTGGTTATGTTACAGCTCTGTGGGTCAGAAGTCCCAAATGGGTCTCACTGGCTAAAATCAAGGTGTCAGGAGGGTGGCACACCTCTGGAGGCTCTGGGGAAAATCCATTGCCTTATCGTCCAGCATCTAAAGGCTCCTGCTTTCTTTGGCCCTTGCTCCATCTTCATTGCCAACAATGACGGCTGAGTCTTTCTCATGTCCACTGTTCGGACCTCTGCTCCCATCACATCTTTTTTTTTTCCCTTGTGATTGCACTGGGCTCACCCAGATGATCCCGGATGATCCCCATCTCAAGGACCTTATCTGAAGTGTGCCTGCAGAGTCCCCTTTGCCATGTAAGGTAAAAATCTTCAAAGGCTGGGGGAATTAGGACACGGACGTCTTTGGGGGCCATTCTTCTGCCTACAGATAGTCCCTGATTTAATGAGGTTAACTTATGACCCCATCTCCAGCTGAGAAAGCTTAGAAATAAGAGATGAAATGGTTTACAGAGGCCGTTGGAAAGACCAGTGGCGCTGAACCTTGTCAGACCATGTTAAGATTTGGGGAAACTGAGCTTTTTATGAAACACTTAGATTCCTCTCTAAAAACACAATACATCCGATTAAAAAGAAAGACAGAAAAGAGAAAAGAAATCAGTGTACAGCTTTTCATGAGCCCGGCCTTCGTGGAGCACTTGGGAGATTTAACCACACCGTGCTTCCCATTTGGAAGCTGGGACCCCCCCTGGACAGCGGAGCTGGCTTTACTCTGATAGACCCCAGCTGAGGTAGGTAAAAGGCTGTAACGTAGAAAATTGTCTCCACAAATCAGGAAAACAACTGATTCTCATGGGTTATTAGTATGTAGGTCGGTAAGTTTGCTGAAATTCCCATTCGGTTCAGGAACTGGAAGAGATCGTTTTGGTCGTCTGCCCTAACTTCATTGTTTGCTGGATGGGGTAGGTGGGACCCAGAGAGGCCGGTGGTGGACCAAGGCTGCCCCCCAGCGAGCGGCAGAGCCAGGGCGGGCCTGGAACCAGTGACTCACATCCAACCTTCCTGGGTTCTGACTCAGGGGGGAAATTCTTTGTTTTAAAAGTTAAATCTTTCTGTCTCAAAACTACTGGACTTCCTGCATCTGTAGGGAAAATAGCACTCTGTGTGTGTGTGTGTGTGTGTGTGTGTGTGTGCGTGTAGCCAAGAAAAAGTGGTAGTAAAACCACATGCCATTTAATAGTGAAATGATGACATCAAGGATGAGGAGTCAAGAAAAAGATACTTCTTATTAACTTTGAAAAGAAGTCTGGATGTAAGTAAAGATTTAAATCTGCAAATACTGCGCTTCCTCAGTTCACGTCTTAAATACATATGAGCCCCACCCCTCCTCCTCACTGCCGCCTGCAGACCCAGGAGGGGTCGTCATCGCCCCCGTTGCCTAATTGCTTACAACCCCACCCGGGGCCCCTCCAGCCTTCCTCCTGAAACAGTCTCTCTAAAAATGCAGTGTGTCCCTCCGCCCCTCCAAAAGCTCCACGCCTCTGTCTCAGTCTCAACACAGGAGCCACCTTGCCCAGGACCCTGCTCCCTGGCCACTGCCTCTCCAATCCCAACCCCCTGTTCTCCCCCCAGATCACAGGCTCCAGACACGCCTGACAGAGCAGCGTGCACAGAACCGGCCACCGGGTTCAGCCCCCGTGCCCTTGCACGTGCCCCACCCGCTGCATTAAGATGCCTGCCCCGCCCCTCTGCGGTAAAGCGTCCCTGCAGCCCGTGCGGGACTTCATCTCAAGCATCACCTCCTGGGTGCATCTCCTGGACCCTCTTTTGTGCCACTGTCGGGCCCTTATTGACCACTATAGACCCTGTGCCCTCTTTACGGTTATTTTGTTTACTTGTACGTCCTTCAGGGTCTGACACATACAGGAGCTCAAGGCTTATTTGATGGATAAATGAGTACATGAGTCTCTGAATTTAGCTTGAGGCAGGAAGTGGTGAAAAAACCCGTCTTAGTTGAACAAGCAGTCCTTCCAAAGCACACGGCTAACCCTTTTCAGCGTGGCTTTTCCGAGCATCACGCTGTGCTTGGCTCCTGGGAGCATGAACGTTCAGGGAGTCTGCGTTTCTGAATGGAAACACGTCCTGAGGAAGTGGGCTGTGTGGGGACTTTCTCATGCTTTGTTCTTTCTGGCTCTTACACATCACTGTGTATTCCTGCAGCAGAAACGCCCCAGATAGGGAGCCCTGGAGCACACTGGCCCATCGAGGGGTGGAAACTCGCGTTAGAGCTCCAGGACAAGAGAGCAGAGGGTTTCCAGAATAACTACATACTGACCATCTACCCAGGCTCAGGGAATTGCTCAGCTCTCCTCATGGGCGCATGAAGTAATATTTTCTGTACGTGTTCAGTAAGAGGCTCAGTGGTGGAGCACATAGGCTCTGGAGGTGGACCAGCCTGGGTTCAGTCCCAGCCTGGACACCTGCTGAATGTGTGACCTTTGATATGCAAGGGCTCTAACCCTCCATTTTTCCCTCTTTGAAGCAGTGGTTGTTGTGAACATTGAGAAAACGCAGGGGAAACACTAAGCAGGGTGCCTGGCATATAGGAAGCAATCGACATGTTCAAAGCTGGTGATGGTCCTTCAATTGAACTTTTCTACTTCGGAACAAGTTGCTGGCTTGAACTGTCTCCAGATAAACGTACCATGCCTCGTATGTCATTCTTATAACCCATGCTACTGGGATGTCAGGGAGATAATCCTCTTCTTATAGGTTGCAGTTAATTTGCTTCAGTTAATGGAATCGTGTGTGTAAATTCCATTTGGTCACCTAAGTGACTCACATGCTAATTTTCCTGATACGTCAAGTGGTTTGGTCCTCTGTTGCTGCATAAAAATATTACCCCTTAAATGCATATTGCTAAGAGAAAGAAGCCAATCTGAAAAGGCTGCCTGCTGTATGAGCCCAACGATGTGACATTCTGGAAAAGGCAGAGCCACGTAAAAAGACCACAATGAAAAGATCAGTGATTGTCAGGGTTGGAGGGTGAAGGAGGGAGGGATAAATCATAGAGCACAGGGGATTTTTAGGGCAGTGAAATTTTTCTGTATGATACTGTAATGGTGGTCGTGTGACATCGCAGATTTGTCAAAACCCATACAAAGTATAACATGTTGCTAGAAAACTGGAGCACAGTGGCATTGTTTGCAAATAATTAACAGGAGGGGTGGTTTAAATTCATGAAAATTCTCAGTTATAGTCATAAAAAAGGCAATATTATTACTTTCAAGCAACAGCACCATTAGACATAGGCTAACTGTATTTCTTGCTAAGCTCTTAAATAGTGCAGCAGACATCCATCCCACAAAAGCCACTGGGAGGGATGGGTGGGTCCCTCCCGGGGCCTTCAGGACGGATGAGTAGGTCCAGTTCTTCCCTCCACGACTGGGCCCCAGGAGTCTTGGGTGGAGCCAGTGTCTCAGAGGCCTGTGGTCCTGCTGCCTCTCCGATGGCTCTCCCCGCTGTGCCGCAGCCTCAGGGAATCTCTCTTCCAGGCTTGCCCTCCTGCTATTGGCTAGCACGTTTGCCTGCGTCCTAAATCTTTTCTCCTCTAGTGACTTACACGTGGGGTGCACAAAAGCCAGAGGCGTTCCTAGACCATTTTTCTTTCTGGCCTGGCACCTACCTCCAGCGAGTCTGAAGAGACTTGGACAGATGTCAGTGTCATAGAAGGAAGGCAAGCCAAGAGATGAACTGGGGCGGAGAAAAATCCGCGGACTGGAAAAATAATGAAATCACAGGGCTGGGGGAGAAGCAGGGTGTGCTAATCAAAATGGGGCTCATTTCAGGACGGACAGATGAGCTGAGGGGCTCCCTGGGGGAGGAGGGGGCTGAGGGAAGCGGGGGAAGGGAAAGGAAGGGAAGAGACGGGCGAAGGAGGAAGAAGGCGGTGGCAGGAGAGCCAGACTCCATGGGGAGCAGCTGGAGGAATTCTGGGTTTTTTTGTTTTTTTTTAAAATAAATTCATTTATTTATTTTTGGCTGCATTGGGTCTTCGTTGCTGTGTGTGGGCTCTTCATTGTGGTGGCTTCTCTTGTTGCAGAGCACGGGCTTCAGTAGTTGTGGCTCGTGGGCTGAGTAGTTGTGGCTCAGGGGCTCTAGAGCGCAAGCTCAGTAGTTGTGGCGCACGGGCTTAGTTGCTCCGCGGCATGTGGGATCTTCCCGGACCAGGGCTCGAACCCGTGTCCCCTGCATTGGCAGGCGGATTCTTAACCACTGCGCCACCATGGAAGCCCAGCTGGAGGAATTCTGGCAAATATTTTGACATAAGACAGGTTGAAGTAAAGCCCAGGCCAAAAAGACCCTCTTTTCCCTGGGGTTATAAGGCCAGGAGTGCATAGAGAAGCACAAAGAAAGGGCTGGGACTTGAGGGGCTGGGCAACAGGAACGGTCCCCTGGGAGGAGAGCAGCAGGGCTGAGCTCACCTGGGCTGCGTGGGCAACGTGGGACCAGGTGCCACTCAGCAGAGCCGGGTGGCTCACAGCGTCAGCGGGACGGGCACCCGCAGGGGTCCCCCCTTTGCGACATGCACTCATAGGGCGGCGCAGGTCTCCGGGAGTGAGGAGAGGAGGGGAAGGACCGCAAATCCCACCTGAGGCCGTGCTTTTGGAAGGGAAAGCTTTTCTCATCCTTTTGCTGGATGACAGCAGCCAATTTTATCCAAAGTGAGCGTCAGGGGTTAGGCGGGACACGCTATCTTCTCGGTACCTGCGCAGCTAGGGGGTACGGGAGCTCTATTTAACAAGCGAAAGTTTATAATTCATGCATGAACTACCTAGAAATGATTTTCAGTTGTTTAGAGTATTTTATGGCCTTAAGTAGGCAGAATATTCTACCACAGTTGCACTATTAACATAGCCTTTCTCCTTGGAGAGAACGAAAATAAACTTTAGTTAATGCTCCCAGCCCATATTGCAAACTTGGTAATCTACATGGCTTTCTTTCTCTTTGTACCACTTCCCTTAGAAAGATATGCACCCATGACCTGTATCACCCAGCAATAATCACACATGTCACTAAGATACACCGTGTGCTCTGAGAACACGAGGGAGTGGATGCCAAAGTGTGTTTGTAACTAGCTAGTAAAGGCTTTGCCTCTAGAGCACAGTTACTCAAGTTCTGAAAATCATTTCCATCTGATGAAGGTTTGGGGGCCTAGTATGACAGGAGGGGATGGGGTCAGCCAGTAATCTGATCTCCACAAAAATTGTCACAATTATCACCTATGCGGGTGGTCTTGGCCCAGGTTCAAACTGACCTGGAACAAAGAAATAATCACTTCTCTCATTCTTGTTCTTGGCGGCCTGGCTATCCTAGTTCCAGGGCTCTCCGTGGTTAATGAAGGGTGAAATGCACGCTGTCCATGAGGCTGAAGCCAGCACAGGACTTGAAAGACCAAAAGCCGTTCATCTCAAAGCCCAGCGCGCTTAGAAGACGGCTGCCATGGGTAGAATTCTAAGGTGGAGCCAAGATTTCCATCCGTGGTGTGCGGTGTGCACACACCGCCCCGGCCCCGCTGTGCAGTTAAACACTGACCTGGGCACTGCTGTGAAGGGCTTTACACATGTAAGTGAGGTCCCGAGTCAACTGACCTTAAGATGGGGAGGTGATCCAGTGGGCCTGACCTGATCACACGAGGTCTTTCACTCTGATGTTGGGCTCAGAGATTCAGAGCAGGAGAGGGATTTGACACAGCCTTGCTGACTTGGAGAGGAACAGGCCACATGGCAAGGAATGCAGGTGACCGCTGTGACGGAGAGCAGGTCTCCACTGACGCCAGCAGGGAAAGGGGGACCTCAGTCCTACAACCACAGGGCACTGAATTCTGCCAGCAGTGAGCATGGGCTTGGAAACAGATGTTTTTCTACAGAACCTCCAGACAGACAAGAACCCAGCCAGGCAGTGCTGGATTTCTGAGCTACAGAAACATGAATAATATTGAGATAACAAATTGTAGCGTTAAACCACTCAGTCTGTGATAATTCTTTATTCTGCAGTGGAAGATGTGTACAGCCCCCTCTGCATCCTACACCACAACACCTGCAGCCCTCGGATTCTCAGAGGTGGGAGAGCGGGTCCAGAACGATGGTGAGATGAGAAAGGCACAAAATTCAAGGTGGGTGGGGGGGAAGGTAAAAAACTCAGTCATTAAGATAAATAGCATTTCAAAATTGTGATCAAACGCACATAACATGAAATTTACCTTTTAACCATTTTTAGGTTCAGTGGCGTCAAGTACATTCACACTGCTGTGCCCTGGCACCACCCTCCCTCCCCAGAACTCTTTTCATCTTCCGAAACTGAAACTCGGCCCCTTTCATACAGCAACTTCCCAGATAAATTACATCTGAATGCAATACTTTTTATTAAAGTTTATTTCTTAGAGCAGTGTTAGGTTCACAGCAAAACTGAGAGGAAGGTGCAGAAATTTCCCGCCTCTCCCCTGCGCCGCCTGCCACATGCACAGCTCCCTGCATCATCAAAATCCCAATGGTGACACAGTTTTTATGATCAATGACCCTGCACTGACACATCATCATCACCAGAGTCTGCTGTTTACATTAGGGTTCACTCCTGGTGGCATACATTCCATCGCTTTGGACAAATGCATAATGACATGTATTCATCATAACGGTGTCGTATAGAGTAGTTCCACTGCCCCCCAAATCCTCTGTGCTCCACCTGCACATCCCTCCCTCCCTCCCTCCCCCCAGCCCTGGGCAACCACTGATCTTTTCACTGTGTCCATAGTTTTGCCTTTTCTAGGATGTCATGGAGTTGGAATCATACAGTGTGCAGCCTTTGCAGATTGGCTTCTTCACTTAGTGATATGCCTTTAAGTTTCCTAATGCAATATTTTTTAAAGATCAAAATTAATGCAAAAAAATCCAGGATGAACAAAATATCAAAATGTACAGGCTGGATCGGTATTAGCGGCCCCTAAACATCTTCACACTTTAACTCACTCCGCAATCTGATCACGTAACAGACTCTGTCTTGTAATAAAATTGGGACATTTGCTTTGACCATTTGCTGCCAATATTTTCGCTTACTTTGAGGAGATCGTCTAAGTGAATTATTAAGTCGGCCATGACAGATTGGACAGGGAGCCTGGCAGCCTCTCGGGCATTCCTGCTCGCCCAGCCCCTCCCCTGCCAGACATTTCTGGGAAGTTCATAGGTGGTGGGTGGTGTAGATTACAGCTGAGAAATTAGTCCAGATCATGCAAATAAATAAGGATGGGAGAGTCAGCGTGGAGCATGTGTCCTCAGCTTCCAGCACAACCTCCCATCACTGTTTCCAGAGCTTTTCCTGGCGTGGCTTCAAAATAACTTCGTTCTGAATTTCAGCAGAAAAGTACTTCCAGGGGTGAGAGAATTACTTTGTGATGGGAAAGGCAGAGTCCTGTCCCTTTCCAGCCCCCTCCCCAGCCATGGGGCACTGTGACGTGCGGATGGAGGGGCTGCAGATGCTGGTCCCCTCCTTTAAGCAGGGCTCTGGGTGGGGAGCAGCCCCAGGAGGCAGCCCGAGCCTGACGGCCTGTGATTCACTGGGACCAGCATCTCCAAGGGACCCCAGAGCTCATACGCAGGGACCGGGAAGGAAAGACGTCATTCCTTTGAGCTGGGTCCAGGGAGGATGTCAGAAGATGCCATTTCTGACATCTCTCTGATGGAAGAGGGTCTCCAGGCTTCTCAGATGTCAAGGAGTGACTTGGCCAGCGTTGGTTTCTGAGGGGGCGGGATCCGTGGGTGAGGGGGAAGCGCTCCAAGTCTGACAGCAACTGTGTGGGGAGATGATGGAGGAGAAACACAGTGGTCGGGGCCGGGAGCGAGAGCAGCCTGAAGGCTCTTCCAGGCACGTCCACTCCCGAGAGCCACCTGGCTCCGGTCCAGGTGGTGAGAAGCCATCAAGTGCTCTTTCCTGCTCATGAGATAAAAGGCACCCCTCCCTCCTGCCCCCAGGAGAGAAGAGAAGGTTCCTGAACAGATCAAGGAAACCCATGGGCTCACAGGAATGAAGCACTTGCTACTTTCTTATGTTGATTCTCCTGTTATGCATACGCCACTTTGAAAAAGGAATATAGATGGTTTTTATTGTTGATCTCCTGGAAACAGCTCTTAGCTCTTAGAGAGGAGCCTCCCTGAGTTTTCAAGGGTCCCTGAAAGCAACGGCCGGAAGTTCTGCATCTCTTCATAAGTTTTATGAATCTTGACACTGGGAGAACAAGATCCACACCCTCCGCTAGAGTTGTGAGCAGTTCCTCAGAAGCAGCTGCCCTATAGAAAAGGAAGAGACAGACTGGAGCGTGCTTTGGGGCCAGATCCCTGTGCCCCAGCATCTTCACGTAGGCCCTTTACACCGGCCTTCACACCTGCTGCGCGGGGAGGATTCGTCTCTCAATTTCACTGATGAGGAAACAAGCTCTCGAGAGTTTAGGCCTCTTCCAGGTCAGCCAGCCCCTGCCCTTCTCACTGTGTCCGCCGGCCCCGGAGATGGATTTCGCGGAGCTGAGGGTGGCGCATGGGGTGGGCGTCGAAGGGGCAAGAGTGCTGTGAATGAGCCAAGTCAGACTGTGGGTTCGTCCCCAGTGGTCTAAGGCTTCCTTTTGAGAAATGGGCTGTTTTATGCTCTGCATTTTGCTAGCCTGGGTGGGATAAAGTTAAAGGGACAGTTGGGCTTTATTGTTATTTTCCCAGAAATGGTCATTCTGGGATTCTCGGGATCCGAATCCCACTGGCCCTGCCTTGGAAGAGAGCGAAGACCCCAGAAGCCCGTGGTGGTCCATGCACCCCGGACCCTACCTTGTGCAGCACAGGTGTCTCCACGTGACCCAGTCCCACAGGTGGGGATGTGTCCCCCCTCTGCCGCCCACCATGCTTCCTCCGTGCTCTTAGAGTGATACAGGAGGTACAGGGGCCACAGTACCACCTTTGATGCACATGTAAAATGAGATCCAGAGGCTAGGAGCTTTCCCCCAGTAGCGAGATTTCAGCTGGTGTCCCGATGGCGTGTTTCCACGGCAGGGAACGGTGCAGGATCACCTGACACCTCGTGCGGCCATGGCGGGGCTTGTTGGATGAGGGACCTGGGATGCCCTGGGTCTCGTCCAAGGCCTGGCAGAGGCCGAATCTTCTTTCCTGCCCTCAAAAGAGAGGCTGGGTACTGCTCCCCTGGTCTTGCCGAATGGCTCAGGGCAGGGGTGCGGGTCCAAAGGGGGCTATAACATTAGGTGCCTCCGACAAGGTGAGTATGATGTACCCACATTTTCTCAGCGTGAAAACTCACTCCCGGAGCTGCTCAGGGAGCGGCCGTGGTGTGCTCTCCCTGGAAATTCTGCCCATGTTGAAGTATGTAATGCAGTGAATGTGGCTGCCTTTTTGTTTGATACAAAAACAGCAAAAACGAATTTCAGCTCTAAACCACCTACTTCACCAACAAAGAACTTATCTGAAATAATCTCGAGAACAGCACACCCCTCACCACCAAGATTGTCTCTTTTCCTGATGGTGAAACGCAAAGCAAAGAAGCAAAGAAGCAAAGAGCAGAGGGAAAAGGGAAACATTTCGGACTGTACAGGTGCGCTTCTCTGTCATCCTTTTAGTAGGGAAGTTCATACAAAAACAAAAAAAATGCAAATAAAATTACAACCTTAAGCATTGTGTGTTTATTCTAAATTCGTCTCGATTGGCATTATCACTTGATATGTCTTTCCTACATCCTGGGCCTCTAATTGTGATTTTCTTTCCTCCCCCGTTAGATTTCTGTTCTTTTGAAGTTAGGAAATGTCAGTGGTTTCTTTCAAGCATTTTTGGGCGAGACTTTTTTTTTTTTTTAAGAGTCAGAGCAGGAAGAGGCCATTCAGCTTATCTCGTTCACTTCCTGAAATCCAAACAAGCTCTCAGAAAACCGCATCACACCCCATCCATTCAGCCAGGGTCTCTGCACTTGGACAGGAGATTTCAGAGCCATTTCGACTTTATAAAAACCTTCAGAACTGGTTTGAAAAGCCTCCAAAGATTTGGAGAAATAACTTAGAAAGTTTGAGGCTAAAATTGGTGTGGTTATTTCCCTCCCGAGGAAATGATTCAGAAAAATCCTTTCTTTCCTCAGAGAATTCCATCCCAGTTGGCCTCCCAAAGCTCCCAAGTGGACTGATGGCTGATATTTTCAAACTTTTGTTCTAATTCTATTTATCCGTTGAGTAGAGGATGCTTGCAGCTGTGCTTGTAACTCCTGGTCCTAATTGAGAACCAGACTTTGAGATTTGCATGTGATGGAAATGAACAGTTTTGAATGAATCTACTTGCCCTCATCAGATAATACCTATTTAAGAGTCATTTACAGAACATTAAGCTTCTCACTATGCAAAAAAAAAAAAAAAAAAGCCCAAATTCCAATCCAAACTCCCCATCTCATTTTCTCAAAAAAGGTTTGAAGCTCCTTGCCTTTAAGACAGTTACAAGGAGAACCAGTGGTCAGTACAAATCAACTAAGTTCCCCAAAACAGCTCCATCTTGGTCAGTAATCTGTATCCTTTCAGGATTCCTCCCATTTTAATGTGGAAAAGGCAGAAATGTCAAGCAAAATATACTGCTAAGGACCAGGCAGCAGGAAGCAGGCAGTGTCCAATCCACCCTTCTCGTTTGACATGACAAAGCTCCTTAGAATGTACCTGGCGTGGTCTTGGCAACTTGACAAACAGTGTGGGTTAGTGTGAGTGAGTCTTTAATGCCACAGCCATTAAGGCTACAATTAACTCTGAGTGGTCGAGTCTCTGAATAGAAGCAGTTGCTCCCAGGGGCCTGCAAGGGTTGCTGTGTTCAGTGCTGGCCACCAGGAATCTGCTTGCCGTTATCAAGGCAGACAGTAAATGTATTCATCCATCAACCCCGCTGCTCGGTGGTGGGAACCCTAAGCCAACACTCATCAGAGGAGCCAGGCTGGGCTCCGGCCATAGAATGAGCCCAGCCGTCCAATGTGGGGTTTTTTTTTTTTAAGTTTCATTATCAAACCACAAGGTTTGTAGTCATATTTCATTGTCAGAGTTAAAAATAAAAGTCAGTCCCCAAATCACGACGTCCGATTCTTTCTATTAGGGTGTGATTGCTTGCTATTTTTGAACGAATTCCAGTGACATCGTAAACAGCAAGCTTCTTTGATAAAGGAGACACTATTCACAAGTGAATCATGAAGATAGTTCTTGCTTATCCTTTTAAGCAGCACAGTTTTATTTGAATTGTATCCATTTTGGTTACATTTTTTTCCAAAATATATTACAAACTTCTCAGCCATCATAATACCTGATTTTTAAAAAATTACAGTAACATATACATAACGTAAAGCTTACGATTCTAATCACTGTTAAGTGTACAGTTCAGTGGTGTTAAATACATTCACACTGCTGTGCAACCGTCACCACCATCCGTAGCAACTGATCATCTTTAACATAAATGAACCTTGCTTTGACGACTCAGCGTCACCATTATAAACCTCAGCGCTGTGTGTGTTGTAATGTTACTCACGATGGGGACAAATGAAGTGTTTGTGCAGTTTATCCCGTATATTAGGTAACCTCAGGCCCCTAACGTTTTGGGGTCGTGATATGGTTTCTATTGCTCCTGTTTCTGTTGTTCTCTGTCTTCTCCCATCAGGGTGTAACAACCACTTATCTCTGCTTTCAGGACACTTTCATGTGAAACCCACTCTATCTGAATCTCCTGCAGGGAAAGCCAGTGATCAAACTTGCCGAAATGTGCTGAACGAAGAGCCCAGCCGCCGAGAAAGCTTTCCCGTGAGTAAGGGTCAAAATAGCCTGTGACCGGGTCTCACGATGTGCATTTTTGAGCTTTGGAAAACATTTCTGCTTCTTTCAGATTCTTCACTGTGTCTTGGATTGTAGTGATTGACATACATCTGACCTGTAAATAAGGGAAGACTCTTATCCTTGTGACTCTTGGTTGCCTGAAGCTCCCTTGACATCAAAAGGCAAAAGGCAGCAGTACCATTTGGAGGCCTGGTCCCCACTGTGAAAGCAACGAAGAAAATTCAATTAAGGAGACAAAAATTTAAGCAAAACTCCCTTTCAGGCTCCTATCATTTCCTGCCATAGAAATAAAAGACAGATTCTTTCTCTATTTGCTCTCAATTTGTCTTGACCATATCATCTTTGCTCATGAGATTATTCCTCCTAAATGTAGCCGGCAGAGAAATAAACTCAGAACCTAGACGTTCAGGCCACCGTGAAGAGGGTGAAACACATGAGGAGACCGTGTCTGCAAGTATCTCCCTCCTTTCTGCTCAGTGTCTGCTGGGCAGACTGGGTGGGTGAGGATTTTCTCTGAGACCATCTGCTACAGGTACTTCATTTTGCTGTTTTAATTAAGTCAGTGGTTCTCAACTGGGGGTGATTTTGCCCCCATGGGACATTTGGCAAGGTCTGGAGGCAACTGTTATTTTCACAGCTGGGGAGGGGTATCGAGAGGGTAGAGGCCAGGGAGGCTGTCGAACAGCCTCCAAAGAACAGGAGCCCCTGCTGCCCCCCACCCAGCATGGACTCTTCAGTCCTCATGTCAACAGCGCTGAGGTGTGGAAAGCCATAGCTGAGAGGTCCTGAGGATAACAGAAGAGATGGATGCTGTAGGGAGGGGACAGAGAGGAACCCGGTGACTACAAGTGTTTGTGGGTGGAAGGAGTTCCTGAGAGTGGATTTCTGAAGCTAGAGAACTATTGGTTTTGGGGGGACTAGATCTTAGAAAATGTAAATGATCCTGTTAAGAAGTTGAGGCTGCAAGGTTGAGCTGATCTGAGCGTTCTGAGAACTGTTGTAATTGTGTATATTACAACCATTTTATATATATCTATACGGAGAGAGAGAGGGTGCTGTATCTACATATGTAGAGACATGGATAGATAATTACTTTACACACACACACACACACACACACACACACACACGCTGTTGGCTCTGTTTCTCTGGAGAACCCTGACTGTCATATCACTAACTGGTTTGTAAGAAAAAACTTTGAAGACAGTTTAAATTTCCAACATTAGGAGCCAATATATTCATATAAAGGAATACAAAATATTCATTAAAATGAACAAGTAAGTTTACGTCTTGATCAGCTTTTGAAAACAAAATGTTGAATATACAAAATGGTCCTAAACGACGTACACAACAGGATGCCACTTATGTAAACTAAAAAAAATATAAAACAATACTATGCCTTTATTATGGAAAGTAGAAGTGTAATACAACTACAAACGCTAGGACTGGAAGGAAACACATCAAGTGAATCAGAGCTGTGGCCTCTGAGGAAGGAGGGGATGGATGAGGAGAAGAAATGGGGCCAAGAAGGAGCCCACAGAAGGACCTCGGTGTCCTGAGTAATGTGGTTGTTTCATTAAAAATGTCTGAGGCATGAAGGACAAGATGTCAGTGTTTGCTCTTTGTAGATGGTGGTTGTCATGGGTTGAATTCTGGTCCCTCTCAAAATCCATCCACAAGGAACCTGAGAAGGTGATGTTATTTGAAAAGAGAGTCTGTGCAGATGTAACTGAGTGGGGGGTTTGGGGTGAGATCACCTTGGATTCAGGTCGGTCCCAAATCCAAAGACAAGCCCTTCCCATCATGGACTTCAATTCTGCTTCAAATATGTTCATATACTGGAGAAAGAATGAAGGCACCATGCAAAAACGTGAAGGTTAGATCTTGTCCTTCTTGAGGTGGTTCCAGACCTCTGGTTTTGGCATCAGAATATGGTCTTAAAAGCATCCCGCCTGCCCTCGGTCCTCTCTTCCTTGCCGTGGCAGCCGTGGAGGACACATGCTCCCTGGCAGAGCCACGGGGGAAAGGGTCTGGACTCCTGCTCACCTTTGACAGGAGAGCCGCCCTGCAAGGTGGCCGGCCTGCCCTTGGATAACAGAGGTCAACTTTTGTTGCATTACGAGACCCGGGGGCTTCTTTGTTTCTGCAGCATGGCCTGTTTTTCCTGACTAATATAGGCCCTGCAGCAGCTGTCTCATTCTTTACTCCTCTGGCCCCGTGGAGCATCAGCATTCACAGACCTGCCATCAAAATTCTCCGAATGATTCGGCTCAGTCCGTTCTCCTTAGGATTATTCAGCCATTAGTAAACATGCATTAAAATCCATTTATAGTCTCTGCCACTTGGATTTCACAAATACCATTTTGTAGCCAGCAGTTTACCTCTCTCATCTAACTCAGAAAAGCATATTGTACTTAGAACACCTTCTGCACAATAATGAAAACAAAGCCGCGTTCATAGCTGGTGCTGGATCCCAAACGTGGTTGGACCAGCACAGGTCTGCTTACTCACGCACTCTTCAGAAAGCGGGGGTCAGCCCTGTGCTGGTGCAAGGTGTGTGTGCGCGTGTGTGTCTCTGTGGAGTCTGATCCCTCCTGGCCCCGAACTGCCCTTTTCTGTAGACTTCTCTCACACAAAGCACCTCCCGTGTGATGGAGACATGGCTTTTAGGGAAGCAGCGAGGTGCCGCAGGGCACAGCCTTGAAGTTGGAGGGACCTGGGTTCCAAGCCCAGCCCCTCTCGGCTGCGTGTGCTTGTGTTATCTCCTGAGCGATTCCATTTCCTCGGGTGGAAGATGGGCAATCGTGTCGCCTCGTGGCATTTGTCATGAGTACTGAAAGTGCTTCACGGAGGGCCTGGCTAGTCTTGAGCTCTTATCGTAGTCGAATGGCCGGACAGAAATCCCCGAAGGTCTGTTGCCCACAAATCAAAAAAGAAAGAGGATGGATGTGGTTGGCATCTCTGCGACCACGTCTGTAGAATCCTGCCCCCCAGGGGCAGAAGCTGAAATATCTTGGAAGCTGATGGGAGACCAGGTTGGGAAGAGCAGATGTTAGCAGCAGCCCTGCCCGAAGAGGGGAGCAGACACCGGGCCGGGTGAGGACACCCTGCAGCCAGGAAGGCAATTCCCTTCATGGAAATTCTGGGCCCACTCTGTTGGGCAAATCTGAAGACCAAACAGCCACCCGCTTCAGCTCGATCAGATGTGTTATGACCAATTTTCAAGCAGGAAAAACCTGGGTACTGACAAGTTCGTCTTGAAATTAATGCAGAAGAGAGACGTCCTGAAGGATATTCATTACAATGTTCCTGGTTATCCCTGCATGACGGTATTTCAGGTGATTTTTCATACTTTATTTTACAAAAGCAATAAAGTCATTTTCATAAGAAAAAACAATGGAAATAAGGAGGAAGTACCCCAAGTTCTGAGTCAGAGACCCGACTTCAAATTCCGGCTCTGCCACCACCAGCTGGGACCCTGAGAGAGTCCCATCCTCTCTGAGGGCCTCATTTCCACATCTCAGAATGGAGATAATAGTATGTACCTCCTAGGTTATCTGAAGCTTAAACTGCATAACTTATGGCACACAAAACAGCTAGAATAGGGCTCAGAAAGCAGTAAAGATTTTTAAAAATTTTAATACTCCAAAACAACCTGCCGGGGACCAGAAGGTATTTACTTTATGGGACAATGGGACCACCCCCAGCAAAGTCGGAGAAGGGCCATGTTCCCCCTCGCCTCCCAAGGCCTCCAAGACCCTGGCTTGGGGTAGGGGACTCGAGGCAGAAGGGGATGGGGAAGACTTAGCCGTGGAAGCTGAAGGATGATGTCGTATCTCCCATCAGATTGCGGGTCTCACAGCCAAACTGACATTCAGCCCAGAGAAGGTGTCTGAAGCCACAGTAACTGTGCAGCCCCCGTCCATGCGGCCCCCCCAGCCCTGGCCGTCCCACCCCGAAGCCCTCACCCAGAGGGGCAGTGGCTCAAGCCCAGCTCCACTGTAAACTGGCGTCCGGGCTCTTCTCTGTGGGGCTCCTTGTTGCGGGAAGACATGGGGCGGGGGTGCCGTGCGTCTCACCGTGGGCGCCCTCTATATTTGTTCTCTGCTTCCTGCTTGCTGCCATCCATCTCTTTCCAGAAGCTGGCAGGTTAGCTGGAGGTGAATCCCCCTGCCAGCTCCTCTGTCTTCCCATCTTCAGTTTAGATTTCTCGGGAGGGCCGGGAATCCACACTCGGCTCATCAATAACGTCATCAGCAAATCTTTCCACGTCCTCCTCCTCCCCTCCTTCCTCCCCTCACTGGATTACAACCTGGCTGCCCCAGGGCTCCAGCCTCCCTGTCTTCCCATCTCCCTCCTCCCGGGGCCCCAAGCTTTCCCTCCCTGTTATACGCCTCCGCTGACCATTTCATCACTGCAAGGAACACTCAGTTGCTTTACTGTGACATTGCCATTCTTGGGGCTTTCCCAGGGCTTGCAGTTTTGCAGCAGAGAGGGATTTCCTACCTAAAGCAGAACAATGGTCTTGTTTTTAAAGGTAGCAAGCAGTAGGCTAAAAGGATAAGGTATTCTAAAGGTGTTCAGCCCACGGCACTCACACCGAGAGAAGTGATTTTCCTGGGCACAGTTTGCCCCCTCTCCTTAACCAAATGTGCACAGGCCGTGGCCTCGGTGACGCTGCCTGGGCCTCCCTCCATGGCTTGTCGGACAGGTTCCCAGGTGCGTCCAGCAGGGTCCCCTCCCTCCCTCCTACGCACCGGTGAAGGATGGGCCGCAGGAGACCCTCTGGGCCCGGTCTTCACAGCAGCCCCGGGCCAGCCCCGCTCCAGACTGGAGCAATGGAAGGAAGGCAGACAGGCCGCCGAGCTCTGGACGCCTTCTCCTCTCTGCTGGTGGGAAGGCCTGTGGGATAAAGGCGACATCCTTATGCCCTGTGTAGACATGCACGACCACGGCTCCAGTTTTCTCAGGAAGTAGCAAAGTGCAGCTGAGGGACCTGGTGTCTGAGAGCCCAGGGGCTTCCTTCCAGCTCTCAGATGTATCTCATTGGCCATGTAACCTTGACCATCTGGCCTTCAGCTTCCTCCTCTGTGAAGCGGTGAAGACAACGCTGCTTGGCTAGATTGCTGGGAGAACCGCTTAGAATAAAATAGGTAGATGCAGCACGTTTGATGGGCCGGACGGGGGACGTAGAGCACGTGGGCGCAGGCACCATTGAGCTGGAGGTGGGCGCTTGCTCCAGTCTGTGGTTTTATTTTTGTTTTTATCCCATCCACGCGCTGCCCTCGGGCTCGCCCCCTTTCCAACGTCCCGGAGCCGGATTTATAATTTTTCAGCTGCCGTTCAAAAGGCTCCATCCGCAACCTCCGCGCTGCTCAGAGCGCTGCCCCGGGCACCCCCTGCCCCTGCTCAGGGCCCCCTTTGCCTCAGTTCCCTAAACCACCAGGAGCGCGTTCGACCCCCCGGAGCTGAGCAGGGCCTTCCCGAGCCGGTCCCAGCCCTGGACTGAGAACGGGGCTGAGCCGGGCCCAGCAGGTCCCGCCGGAATGTTCGGACTGCTCACGTCCAGAGTTGGTCCTGCCTCTGTCTTCTGTGGGAACAGAGTCATGCCTGCGCCCCGCTGGCTAGAGCTGCTTTCCCTGCTGGCTGGGACACGGGTGGCCCTGCTGCTGACCCCTCCCCACCCTGGCCGCTGCCTTGGCCGCCAGGGCCCTTGTGTCAGCAGATTTCTTTCCAGATGTCCACCTGCGTGCATTCATCAGACCACCTGACACGGTGCCGGGGTTGCTCCCCTCGCTGGGTAAAGCTTCCGCGGGCTTTCTGTGAAGCAGCTGGGGGCGGGGAATCTGCGGAGGAATGGCGCTTTGTAAATCAAAAAGTAATAACGGAGCGCAGGCTAAGCGCTCGAGGCTGGACATGCCTTGGCATCCCCGCCGGCGCGGGAGCCGCGGGGCGCTAGCGAATGACCACACTGCCCCCTGGTGGCCAAGCCGAGCTAGCGCCGAGGGTGCACGCGGACCCGTGTCACCACTAAAATCCCATAGAAACCAAAGCGGAGCAATCAGAAGAATTCCCCAGGAAGCGTTCAAGCTGGGAAGAAGCATAGGCGAAAACTCCCATTTTTTAAGACTCTGAATTTTTTTTGGTCCCCCAATAGTGAGCCGAATTTCTGAGTAGTTCAGAGCTCACTAAAGAAGCCTAGACTTTTTAGGGCATTTTATAATGCTGCTTTTCATAAACAAAATATTTAAGACATTGCTATCTCTATTAATAAGAGTGACCAAAAATGCTTGTGAAACTCTAAAAGGAATGAAAGTCTGTGCTTCCTTTGCATTACGTAAAAATGCCGGGTTTTAAGTTTAATTATTCAGACTGGGAACTTCACATCTAAACTCTGAGTTTAGGTTCTCTCTGAGCCAGAAACCTGGCTTCTGCTCCCATCCACACGCCCGTGAGAACGGCATGCGTGACATTGGATGTGTAAGCCAAGCTTGAAGAAGTCTGCCCTCTAACAGAGCATTTCATTAAAGTTTCAACCACTCGCTGTAAACATCTCCAGTCTAGACTGAGGAAAAAGCTGAAGCATATCTGGAAATCGGGGTGGAGTTTCGTAGTCCAAGAAGGCATACTCCTTCTGGTATTTTCCACTCTCTCGACTATTTCTTCATAACTGGAAGAATCCTGTTTCCCGTTCCACCCCATTATTGTGTGAGAAAGATTAATACGATAGATTTTTATAAAGCACTTTGAGCTTCTTTCAAGGGAACAGCTTCATGAAAGTAACTTCAGTCAGGGAGGAGAAACACGACCGATATTTAGGTATGTGCTCCCAAAGAAGAAGTGCTCTAAACATTATGGATCAAATCTGCCTTAAAAGAAACGGATATCAACCTCAGGGAAGCATGCAAGTGGCCTTGTGCATTTACTTTATGGTGCTTACACACCTGATGAATAGAAATATTGGTCTGGAAGAAGTGATGTTTTCCAACGGAGCTGGAAGTATCACAGTTAGAAAAAGTAAAACCCAAACAAACACAGAGAAATATACAAAGGCCCAAAGTGTGTGAACTGGGGACTTTCCCTCCTCAGATGTTGGGGGGGGGGGACTGACCGGAGGGCTCCATGCACAGAGAAAGAGCAGCTACTGTGGCTGCAGGTGGGCGCCACCCCTGCAGTGAGGTGGGAAACCATCTCCCCGTCGAGAGCTCTTCTTTCCCTGGTTTCAGTGCTGCTTTCTTCTTTTTTTAATTGTGGTAAAATGCACCAAAGGAAAATCTACCATCTTAACCACTTAAAGTGTACAGGTCAGGGGCGCCAAGGCCATCACCACCATCCACCTCCAGAGCTCTTTTCTTCTTGCAAAACTGAGACTCCGTCCCCATTAAACGCTGACTCCCCTCCCCGTCCCGCCAGCCCCTGGAAACCACCCTCCTACTTTCTGTCTCTATGAACTTGACTACTCCAGGGACCTCGTACAAGTGGAATCATCTAGTATCTGTCCTTTTGTGACTGGCTAATTTCACTAAGCATGTTTTCAAGGTTCATCCATGTTGTAGCCTGTGTCAGAATTTCCTTCCTTTTTAAGGCCACATAATATTCCATTGTGTGGATGGACCACATCCTGTTTATCCATCATCCAGTAACAGTTGGGGTGCTTCCACCTTTTGGCTACTGTGGATAATGCTGCTGTGAACATGGCACATTTTTGAGTCCTTGCTTTTCATTCTTTCGGGTGTATATTCAGAGAATGAAATTGCTGGATCATATAGTAACTCTATGTTTAATTTTTTAGGAAATAACTGTACTGTTTTCCGTAACAGCTACACTTTTTACATTCCCACCAACAGCGCACGAGGGCTCCAATACACCGGTTTTCTGTTTCTTAGATGGAGGCTCCGGGTGGGTTTCAGGTGACAGAGCTGCCGCCCTCTGGTTAGTGAGACGCTCACACCCCCTGCCCGGGGGTTTTACAGAGGTGATTTCTTTTCATAGTATCTCAGGAGAGAAAGTGGTGAGTCGAGCTTACTCGCCATGGACTTGTGATGACCCTCTTCCTTCTGCCCCACCCCCCCAACTTCTCCGGCCCTCCCCCCCCAAAGGACCTTGGGAGCTGGTGGAGGGAGGACCTCCAGGACTTGGGGACCCTGGAGCCCATGTGGCCCAGTGCCTGGGTGGCATCCAGGGGGCAGCAGCCGCCAGGCTGGGCCTCCCGCCGCCTCACAAAGCCCCGGCACCCCAAACGTATCAGCCTCGAGGTCCAGGGCCCGGTGGCCACCTGGTCGGGGGCCTGTGCTGATATGGGTCCCAAGGGAACCTGGGAATGAGGAGGGACCCCAGATTATAAGGGAACAAGACCCTGATAGACAGAAATGACCCCTGGGAAGCTGCTGTGGCCCCAACCAGGTCTGGGAGTGAGTGGGATGGAAAGTCATCCCAAAGAGCCTGTTTACGGCCAGCGCTGGCCTCCTCAGGCACCATTTGTATGTGAGGTGGCGATTGTGGCCCAGCTGTTCTCAACTGGCCATTTTTATCACTGGCCTTTTATTTGCACTTGATTTTATTGTAGGGAGCAGAGAATTATAACCCCAGACTATTGCTGTGGTTAGGAGATATGCACAGCTTCCCATGAAAGCTTAATCTATCTGCCTGTTTTGGTGTTTGAATATTTAAAACAAGATAAAAATAATCGGAAGGGATCATCTCTTTTTTCACTTCTCAGCACTCATCTTTACTCCCTCAGTTTCCTACTGAAAAGTCTACGTTAACTCTGCAAATTGTCGCAAATATAGACAAACCTCAGTTATGGACCCATTTCAAAGGGCGGTAAGTGGCGGCACTGGGGGACCAAGCATCCCACAGTCATGGGGACTGTCCTCTTAGGGATGGAATGGAATTCCGTATGCGGTTAGAGCGTCCCCAAGTGAAGACCGCAAGAGTGGACTCAGTGAAACACACCTGAGAAATAAACAGAGTCATGTTACTCAGTAAAAAACCCAAGTTGCCATCTTTCCTACCGTTAGAGTCATTCCCCGGGTTTCACGGCCCTGCAGCTTCTGCTTTTACCCCTGTTCCTTCCGCAGTGAGTGGTCCCTGACCTTGATACACGTGAGGACCGCCAGGGAGGTCTTGACGAGCTCAGGGCCCAGGCTGCCCAGAGGGAGGGATGGCAGTGGCCAGGGTAGGGCCGGGCAGCAGGTGTGAAGGGTCCCCAGCCCACTGGCAGGTGCAGGCCAGGCTGGAGACCAACGCACACAGAGGGAGCGCACGTGACACCTGAGAGCTGCAGGGGGAACCACAGCAGCAGGATGCTTCCCAAGAAAGGATGCATCGAAGATTCTTTGGTTCAGGTGGCCTCGGAGAGAAGCGTGGCTTTTTAGGCAATTTGAAAGTAAAGCAAAGCACAAAACACATCGACACACATGCGAAACCAAAACTGAGAGTGGAGTCCTGTGAACCCCCTTTTCACCCAAAGACTTTCCTCCTCCAGCCTCACTAAAAATGCTCTCTAGGTGTGACTTTCACTAATTCGCTCCACAGAGTAAATGACCACAGAGAACCGGAGTGATGCCCTGGAGCTCTCTACCTTGATCCCTCCCACCATGACCCCAGCACGCACATGCACACGCACCCACGCAATGCAGACACGTGTATACATGTGTGCACACATGTACCCAGACACATGCACACACTCTCACAGACGCACGCACTAATCACCACAGTATGAATCTTCGTCTCCCTTTCCAGCCTTAGATTAGCTTTCTTCTTGCCTTTCAAAAACCTCCCCCTCTTTCCCTGGGAGTCACTAGTTCCCAGGGCCCTTCTACACTTCTAAAAAATAAATCTACAAGTTCTTTTGATTATAGAGAATCTCGTTTTTAAAAAATACAGAGAAATAGACGAGGTCATAGAAATAGCAAGCACAGGAGATAAAAATATAGAAAATTCTGGAACCATGGCTCCAACACTGCTAATTGCCTTTTCTAAGATATTTGGAAATAGTCTCCAGGCTCTGGCTTCTGGCTGTGTTTCCCAGGAAGCTAGAGTGCCTCAGGGCTTTTTATGCCTGAGGGTGAAACCCACACCTCTCCCAACGCCCCCGGCACTCAAGGTAAGTCCAGTGTCACGAGGCCCCTTTCTCAGCACCTCGCTGAGGGCTCTGAGCCTTAACTTCAAAGACCAACCCTACCAGGGCAGAAACGAATGGGGGAGGGAGAATCGAGTGACGTGGGGTCTTTGCTGCCTGCTCCCCGAACATGGAGGATACAGGGAAGGCTTCCTTCCTGCAGACTCCAAGTGGGCCAAGTTGGTGGAGGGAGAGACTTGACCGCACAGGAACTTCCAGCCCTTGCTAGTTAAGCCAGTTATTAAGTCTGGTAGAGATGGTTAGAGGCTCATCAGCTTAAAAGAACAAAATATGGGGCAATGTTGAATAACCGACGAGTAATGTCAAAATACGACAAAACACTAACGTCAAAATGTGCCACCAGCCTGTCAAAATTTCAGGTTGCTAACGTATCTTTCAGAGCAGGTGTTCCAAGCTCTTGGGAGCACGTGGCCTGGTGGAGCATCCACGTTCTTGGAAGGCTCGCCCCAGCTCTGCCGGAAGCAGCTCGACTCAGTGATTCAGCTGCTAGGGCTTCAGATCTTCACGGGTGAAGTAGCGGTGGTAACATCTACCTAGGTCGATGCTTCCCCTAAGAATGTTTTAGGACATGGCTCACCAGCAATCGTGTCTGGACAATCAGCACCTAAAAAGGTGCTCAACATTGTTACTCGTCAGAGAGATGCGGACTTAAGCCACACTCAGATAGCACCAGTCTCCTCAAGTCATCAAGGTTGGCTGGACCCATGATCCCGAGGACGGGGAGCAGCTGGGATTCGTCTCCTATGGGGGGAACGCACAACGGTACAACCACTTTGGAAAACCATGTGGCCGGATGGTAAACTTGTGCTTACCTATGGCCCGGCATCCCACGCTTGGGTATTTACCCAAGGGAAAGAAATCATAAGTCCACGAGGAGACTCAAACGTCGACACTCAGAACTGGAAACACCTCCTCGAATGCCCTTTGGCTGCTAAATGAATGAACAGAGTCTGGAATACCCATGGGATGAAAGATCCTACTCAGTGATAGAAAGGAACAAAAGATTAGCACAAGCAACAGCGGAATGAAACATTGTGCTCAGCGAGGGAAACTGACTTCCTTCACAGAAAACTGTGTCTTGCTGGATCCCATCTATATGAAAGTCCAGAAAAGGTGAGACTGCAATGACATAAAGGTAATCAATAGTGGCCAGGGTTAGGGTCAGGAGAGGGGATGGACTGCAGAGAGGTCAGGGACATGTTTAGGGTGATCGCGGCAATGGCTGTGGAGAAAGCTAGCAGAATTCATCACATCGTACCCTGCAGTGGGTGTGAGGTGCACACTGCGTGCATTTCAAATACCTGAATGTTATTATGTGTGAATAACGCCTCAATAAGGCTAGAAAAAATTAAATCCCCCACCGACATCCTTTCCAGTACTGTCATTGCGACGTTATCCTGGGGGCGGGCTAGGCGGGGTACCTGCTGGTTCCCACTCACGGCCCGCATCGCACACTCACGGGACAGGTGGTGGGTTTAGGGCTCAGTCCCTGTGCTTTCTCGGGTGATAACTGTTTTCCTTTGGGACAGAGGCTGGTGGCAGAGCGGCTCTCAGGTCCCCTTGCTGTCTCAGGGGGCCCTCCGTGGGGTGGCGGGGCCCTGCAGGGAGGGATGGTGCGTGCTGAGCAAAGGGGCAGGTCGCAAATCCAGAGCGGGCACGTGCAGCGGGGAAACCATCGCAGGAAGGAGCCTTCGTGCTCCCGTTGCATCAAAAATAAACACAAGGCCGTCTGTTCATTCAAGTGGCAGGTGGATGGTTGATTCAAATCAGTTGACCTTCTCTTGCACTTGGTCGAGTGGCGGAAGTGACCTGGGCAGTGGTCGTTTTGCCTCAGGATGTGGGGAGGGTGTCTGTTTTAGTTTGAGTGATTTTGAAAGCAGAGCCTGAGACGTGACTTTGGACGCCGTGGTTTACGGGGAAAGCCGTCCCACGAAGGAGTGAGGGGAGGAGAGAGGAGGACCTAGGGGCAGCGGGGTCTGTGGAGGCCGTGTCATTGGGAACGGGCTGCGCTCCCCTGGGGGCTCTGAGGATGGGGGAGGATGTACCTCAGCCCCCCTCTCCCTGGCGGGCTTTGGGCATTTCTCTCTGATCCAGTTCCCATGGGTTGGGGGTCCCCTGGGGTTTTCCTCCAGGGCTGTGGACGAGGTCACTTTCTGTGGCTCAGGAAGAGGTCCTGCACCTGGAAAGCCAGGTGAGGGCTGGGACCCGCCCCGGCAGCTGCCCCGAGCCCAGGTGTGTGGCACCAGCTACAGGTCAGAGTTCAAAGAAGGGCACCGGCAGCAACAATCTTTCTGGCCAAAGAGAACCCAAACCCAGCACCCTCTGAGACGCTACAGGGGCAGAGGGTTCGTCCCGTGGGGCACTTTGGGTGTCCCTCCGTGCTGCTGCAAGGCAGGAAGGCTTCCCAAGTCACCACTGGCCCTCCGGTCCTGTGTCCCTGTCACGGTGTGGGTCTCCCTGACTCCGGAAGAATCAGAGGTGTGGGATTGTTGTCACGTGCCTCTCATCCTAAGACTTAGGCTAAACCATTGCACAGACAAGACTTAGGCTAAACCATCGCACAGACGAGACTTAGGCTAAACCATCGCACAGACGAGACTTAGGCTAAACCATCGCACAGACAAACACGGGGAGGAGGTTTAACTGTTTCACTTTATTGGTGTCCAATTCCTCCCAAGGAAGCCGGGGTCACACTTCCTGCCCTGGGCCTTGCACCTGCAGTGAAGGCCCTGCATCTAAATGGAACACAAGGTGCGCTGGGGAGAATCTGATACCCCAGCCTCACTCCTGGGGCCAGTGGATGGAGTGTACACGTGGGTAATAAGAGCTCCGGGCGGCCAGACGCTTGCCAAAGGCCTGACGGATCATCTGGGCTTTTTGAACTTTTCTTTGGAGACGGGGGATGACCAGCAGATTTCTGCCATTTTTGAAATATCAGCTGAATGCACCCGGCCTGCTCTGCGGAGGCCACTCCACCCTGGGGCTCTGAGGAAATGTCTCTGATTCTCCAAGAAGCTCACATCCTGGAACAAAACGCTTGTCCTCTTGAAGGAGGAGAGCCAAAGCCCCCGAGCAGCTCACAGAGGGGGAATCAGAGGCAAGAGGCGGAGTCCAGATAAGCTCTTAGTAACAAACACGTTTTATTAACAGTGGTGTTTCCCTGCATCACGACTTTCCAGGACCTGGCTGCACACTCTGGTAACTGCGAGGCCAGCCTATTCCCAGAGCATATTTGACACTTAACAAAAAAACCTGCACTAGTTTAAAAAGTTCCAGAACTGCTGACCGATATGAACGAAGCTGTATAGTAGAAGGAAGAGTGAAAACATAACAGAGCATTTTCCTTTTGAATGAACAGATAGATCCTAACACAGAGATGATAGATAAGTGCACCTAACAAGTCAAGCTCAGAGGCATCTTTCCAGTGAACAATTACCTGGTAAACACTGACCTGGCTGAGGAGAAGGCTGGGGTATCAGGTGAGCCCCCAGGAACATCTATGTCTTCAACTTAGATTTGTGGCCCTTCAGGGCAGGTGCTACAGGGCAGCACATACCCCACCTGTGTGTGTGTGTGTGTGTGTTTAAACAGTTTTCCATCCTTAACCCAAATTTACTCTGATGTTTGACATATGAATTCATGATCGTTTGGCTTAACCTTTGTTAACGGTTTCCTTGAAGGTGAAACCCTGTGTGTGTGTGTGTGTGTGTGTGTGTGTGTGTGTGTGTGTGTGTGTAACTTCATGCAGAATAGAAAACAATACCAGTGAACATAGGCATAAAGAGAGTTTCTTTACGGTGCCGTTGGTGCCATTGGGCCGTCACGTGTGTCAAAGGAGCTTCTCCTCGGTAAACCCTCGGGAGAAGATGCATTTTTCACAATGGAGAGAATTTCAGAGCCTCTTGAATGGGCTCTTTTGCCTTGTTTCTCCCCTGCCATGTGATCTGGGGCCATCCTCACCAGACCAGCGCGCAGCCTGTAAACAGACAGTGGAGACAGTAGAGGGGGAGCGTGTCTCACTGTGGCTTTTCGGATGCAGAAGGGCCTTAGGGTAAACCCTGACCTGTCCACATTCAAAGCAAGTGACCTCACAGTTAACTCGCTGTAGAAGAATCAGCTCCCTTGTGTGGAGAGTGGCATTACAGCCCAGATTCCTACAGAGAGGAAGCTAGAGAATGAGGGTAAATCTCTTAGCACAGTATCACGCACAAATTATCTGCTTAATTAATGGTGATAACTATGGACATGGTACACCAGATGGCTTTTCATGCACATAAGCACCAACGTTTATGTCGACTGAAAAAAATGCACAACGTGAGAGTTGTGAGTTAAGTTTTATTTGGGGTAAAATGAGGACTATAGCCCGGGAGGCAGCATCTCAGAGAGCTCTGGGGAACTGCTCCCAAGAGGGGGGCTTTCTCTAGTTGTGGCGAGCAGGGGCTACTCTTCGTTGCGGTGCCCGGGCTCCTCACTGCGGTGGCTTCTCTTGTTGCAGAGCACGGGCTCTAGGCACGCGGGCTTCAGTAGTTGTGGCATGCGGGCTCAGTAGTTGTGGTGCACGGGCTTAGTTGCTCTGCGGCATGTGGGATCTTCCTGGACCAGGGCTTGAACACGTGTCCCCTGCGTTGGCAGGTGGATTCTTAACCACTGCGCTACCAGGGAAGCCCTTTTAAAGTATTTTTAAAAGAAAACCCAATATCCATTTCTGATGAAAACTCTCAGAAAACTAGGAATAGGAGGAAAGTCCCTTAACCTGATAAAAGCCATCTATGAAGACCGTAGAGCTAACATTATACTTAGTGTTGAAGGGTTGAATGCTTTGTTCCCTAAGATTGGGAGCAAGACAAGGTTGTCTGCTCTCACCATGTCTTTCAATATTGTACTTATTGCCAGTGCAATAAGATAAGAAAAGAAATAAAAGCCATCCAGATTGGAAAGGAAAAAAGTAAAATTGTCTTTATTTGCAGATGACATAAACATATATGCAGAAAATTCAATGGAATACACAAAAATCTATGAATATTATTGAGCTCAGTAAAGTCAAAGGATATAAGATCAATCTGAAAAAATCAACTTTATTTTTATAATAGCCAATAAACAATCAAAAACTAAAACTTTAAAAATACATTTACCATAGCATCAAGGAAGATGAAATACTTAGTGATAAAATCTGACAGAAAGAGTGAGAGACCTGAATACTGAAAACAATAAAACACTGATGAGAGTAATTAAAGAAGGTCTAATTAAATATATGAATATACTGTGTTTATGTGTCAGAAGACTCAGTATTTTTAAGACGTCAGTTCTCCTCACATTAATTTATAGGTTCAATGAAATCCCAGTCAAACTTCAAGCAGACTTCCTTTGAAGAAATTAACAAACTCATTCAAAAATTCATATGGAAATGTAAAGAATATAGAATAGCCAAAACAATTTGAATAATAAAAATGTTAGAGGACAAATAATACATAATTTTTAGACATTATAAAACTCTAGTAATCGAGAGAGTGTGGTCTAAGCATCAAGATAGACAAATAGATCAATGAAACTAAACAGAGTCCACACTGCACAAATATGTTCAACTGATTTTAGATAAAGACATAAAGTCAGTGCAATGCAAAAAGAATTTTTTTTAACAAATACTACTTAAACAATTGGATATCCATTTGGATATCAAACATTTATCCACGCCTTGTAGCACATGAAAAATTAACTCCAAAAGTATTATGAATCTAAATGAAAAGTTCCAGAGGAAAACAGAAGAGAAAATTTTTGTGACTTTTGGTTAAACAAAGATATCTCAGATACGACATCAAAAGCATGATCCATAAAAAAATAAGTTGATGAATTGAACTTCAAAATTAAAAACTTCTGCCATTTGAGGATTATAGACCTAAATGTAAGGCCAGACACTATGAAACTCTTAGAGGAAAACATAGGCAGAACACTCTATGACATAAATCACAGCAAGATCCTTCTGACCCACCTCCTAGAGAAATGGAAATAAAAACAAAAATAAACAAATGAGACCTAATGAAACTTAAAAACCTTTTGCACAGCAAAGGAAACCATAAACAAGACGAAAAGACAACCCTCAGAATGGGAGAAAATACTTGCAAATGAAGCAACTGACAAAGGATTAATCTCCAAAATTTACAAGCAGCTCATATAGCTCAATATCAAAAAAATAAACAATCCAATCCAAAAATGGGCAGAAGACCTAAACAGACGTTTCTCCAAAGAAGACATATAGATTGCCAACAAACACATGAAAGGATGCTCAATATCACTAATCATTAGAGAAATGCAAATCAAAACTACAATGAGGTATCACCTCACACAAGTCAGAATGGCCATCATCAAAAAATCTACAAGCAATAAATGCTAGAGAGGGTGTGGAGAAAAGGGAACCCTCTTGCACTGTTGGTGGGAATGTAAATTGATACAGCCACTATGGAGAACAGTATGGAGGTTCCTTAAAAAACTAAAAATAGAACTACCATACGACCCAGCAATCCCACTACTGGGCATACACCCTGAGAAAACCATAATTCAAAAAGAGTCATGTACCACAGTGTTCATTGCAGCACTATTTACAATAGTCAGGACAGGGAAGCAACCTAAGTGTCCATCGACAGATGAATGGATAAAGAAGATGTGGCACATATATACAATGGAATATTACTCAGCCATAAAAGGAAATGAAATTGAGTTATTTGTAGCGAGGTGGATGGACCTAGAATCTGTTATACAGAGTGAAGTAAGTCAGAAAGAGAAAAACAAATACCGTATGCTAACACATATATATGGAATCTAAAAAAAAAAGGTTCTGGGGCTTCCCTGGTGGCGCAGTGGTTAAGAATCTGCCATTTGAAAGACATTGTCAAGAGAATAAAAAGATAAGCCAGGATGGACAGGGATAAAATATTTGCAAATTGTATATCTAATAAAAGACCTGCCTCCAAAATATATCGATAACTCTCAAAACTCAATAATAAGAAAACAAACAACCAATAAAAGGGGGGGAAATCTGATCAGTTACTTCACCAAAGAAGATATACAGATGGAACTTAAATTCACAAAAAGATACTCAGATTAAAGGGCCATTAGGAAATTGAAACTAAAACCACAATGAGATACCACTACCCATTTCTTAGAATGGCTAAAATGAAAAGTGCTGACTACACCAAGCGCTGGCAAAGATGTGGAAGAACAGGTGAGGACGTCAAACGGTACAGCTAATGTGGAAAACAGTTTGGCAGTTCCTTAAGAAGTTAAAATATTCATCTACCATATGATTCAGCCATTCCACTCTCAGGTATTTAAAGAAAACAAACAAACAAAAACACATATGTCCATACAAAGACTTGTATGTGAGTGTTCATAGCAGCTTTACTTGCGATAGCCCAAATTTGGACAAAACCCAAATGACCATCAACAGATGGATGCATAAAATGGGTTAATACTCAGCAATATAAGTAAAGGAACTATTGATATCACATGGATGGATCTACTGATATAACATGGATGGATCTCAGAATAAGTGGGTTGCATGAGAAGAGCCAGACGAAAAATAAGTACTTACTATATGAGTCTGTTTATATGCAGACTAGAAAATGCAAACTGATAAGTATCTGATCAGTTAGAAAACAGATCAATGTTTGTATCGGAAGGTAGGAGTGAGCTTCGAGGGATAGGAAGAAGTCTCACCAAGAAGCAGACAGAAATTTTGGAGGGCGATGGCTATGTTCATCATCTTGATTGTGAAGATAGTTTCACAGGTATGTACACATGTCAAAACTTAAAGTGTACACTTTATAAAACAGGACAGTGGGCTGTTCCTGGACAGGAATTCTAAACACGCGCGAAGTAAAGAAAACGTGATCGCAATAAATGCATAGCTACAGAGGATGACTATTTTGAGTACAACCGTCATTCAAGTGTATACGTTTTAGGTATATTTCTAAAGTCAGTACCCTCAATATCTCATTAATTACTTTGTGTATTCCATTGTTTCCAGGTGGTTATCATTATATCTGCCTCTGTCGCAATAAAGGAAAACTGGAAATGGTGAATAGAATTGGCCTAGGAGTTTGATCTTTTAGGTCAAGTATATATTGATTAAATGAGTTTTTATTTACTCTTAATTTCTTTCCATTGCCTTGACAATAGATAGCCTGTTCATAAGTCTAGGGATGTGTGTGTACGTGCATACGTGAACATTCAGAAAAGACTGTTTCTAAGGTCAGAAAGTCCATTGCCGCATACACCCATCTAAGCCTAATTTTTTGTCCCCAGCTGCCTCTGTAATGTTACCACATAATAATTACCAATAACTAATAAAAGTGGCTATTAAGTTACTATGCAGTAAAACTCCTGTTTAAAGGCTAAACAGTAAACCCTGTTTACTGTGACAAAATGGAGCCCTTACTTTGCTGATATGGACAAAGTCTCTCTTACCCTCTACTTTAAAGAGCATTATTTTGAAATTACAGGTCCCAGTAGATTGTCACAACAGGGACCATCATTATCCAGTTTGTTCCTTTTTGTGTTATTACTAATGTCCTCATGTGGCAAAGTACCCTAACCAAACAGTTTATGTTTTAAGAAACAGCTGGATGTTAGCCGAATTTGTAAGCTAGCACACCCGGGACCAAAAGAACTCCTGAGTGAGACAGAGGCAAAGTGAAAGCTTTTGCAGGAAAACCAACCAAAACTGTGGCATCCGACTTACTAGGAGTTAGCAGAAGGTAAGCTTGAGAGAGTAGTGAAAACCATATATCACCTTGGAGAGCTGTGAGCTACTGCACACAAGAAAAGCTGCTAGGTGAATTATGGAATGATAAGATTTGGGACAAATAGGTAGATTTTCAGTGAAAGAGGTTTTTAAAAATGATTTTAAAAGCATTTATAAAAGCAGACCATACATTGTCTTTTGAAACTTTAGGAAAACTTCATAATGTTTTGAAATATAAAGTTCAATTTTATAAACATGTGGGTAAGTTTGAAATTACTCAGAATATTAAAATTAATTTGAAAACAATTAAAATTCAGAAAAACCTCAGGTGTGGGTCCAAGTTCTGGACAACATTAATATGGTATGAAAATTGCTAAGGAAATTTACAGTGAACAGGTGTGTGAAGTAATTGAGGGGAGAAGATGTTCAGACATTAATTAGCAAGAATTATGAATAACCTTGTTAGGTTGTTCTCTCTCAAGCTGACATATTTTTAAGCATATGTAGAGAGGAAATATTTTTTAAATTATGAGTACACATGGAAAATAAAATCTTACTTATTCATAATATTCTGTACTTTTGCCATCGATCACTTAATGAGCTGTAGAAGGAAAACAAAAAAGGGTCTTAAACCAAAAGAAAAATATGATTCTAAATACTTTTGGAAATTTATTCAATAAGTATGGCTAATAGTGTTGAAATGGTCTCATTCCAAATCCAGCAAAATAAGGATTCATGTACTCAAAACTTAGCTCTCTTGAAACTTGGAGAGAAAAGGATAATTATGCCCCAAATAAGACCCCACATCCTACACTCAAGGAACTTACAGGAGGAGGGAAACCAGACCCAAAAAGCAGAAGCTAGAAAGTAATGTGACAACTGCTATGAGAAATATATAGACGGTATGACAAGGACATAAGGGCTTTGCCCTGGATTGGGAGACACAGTGGGAGTTGGGTGTTTATCAGGTAGAGAGACCAGTGGAAAACATTTCAGACAGAGAGATGAGGATGTATGAAGCTTCGGAATCATAAGCAGGTGTATTGTACTGGCGCTGTCAGCATGTAGAGCATCACCATAACGAAAACCCAAAAGATGGGAGAGGCTTTGGGAACAGGCAGTGGGAAGAACCTGGAAAGACTCTGGGGAGAGTGACCTTGGAAGCGTGAAGAGCCTTGAAGAGTGTTTCATGAAGTCCTGATGCCCTTGGAAGAGGCTGAGAGTGTGGGCTTGAAGGAAAGCAAAGAAAATGTTATTTGAAACTGGAAGAAAAGGATCTTTGCTATTGAGAGGCAGAGAGTTTAGCAATACTGTTACCTGCAGTAATGAGGGAGTTGGAGGGGACTTCCCTGGCGGTCCAGTGGTTGAGACTTTGTCTTCCAATGCAGGGGGTGTGGGTTCGATCCCTGGTCAGGGAGCTAGGATCCCATGTGCCTCATGGCCTAAAAAACAAAAACAAAAAGAAACATAAAAATAAAACAGAAGCAGTATTGTAACAAATTCAATAAAGACTTAAAAAGAATTTTTTTTAAATGGGGGAGGTGGAAAACTTACCAAATGAGCTGTGTGGTCTAGCTAAGGAGACTTCCAGGGACTATTGAAAGTACTTCTTGGTTTCTTCTTGTAATTGCTGCTTGTAATAAAATGTGAGAAAAGACAGCTACACTACAGGAAAGACTTTTAAATAAAAAGAAATTTTAAAACTCAGCCTCTCCAGACAACAAACAATACTACAGTTAAGAAACGGCTTCCAAGTAAAGATCAAATCCAGGGCACTCTGAAGAAAACATGGTCTGATCATGAAGCCAAGAATTTAAAATCTTTGTTAAGACCTCAGAAATATCCAAGCCAGTACATCAGAGAATCATTCAGCCAAACAATAGGGTTTCTGGGAAGTTTGAGGGTGCTGCCCTGTATGAGGCAGAGGTCTGTGGGTGTGGCCTTTTTCTAATGGAGTCAACCCCAATAAAATACGCAGATGACCTATAAAGCTTTTAAAAGATTTCTATTGCCAGGTGCACTGCCCGCTTGGAGTGAAATGGGCAGAGAGAACACAAAGAGGAAAGAGACCTTTGTATCCTCCAACTTCTCCTGGCAGGAAGAAGGCCGAGAAACCTACACAGCTGCACACAGACTAGCTTTCGCGGACAAGGAAGGAGGACTCAGAGGGTGAAGCTGAGATCCCAGAGGGCAGAGCCAAGAGTAAACGGTGAGTCATTCCTGGGAGGAGTGAGGCTGAGTCCTGAACAAGGAGCTCCCAACATGCGCCCGCTGAATTTCACAACTGCTATGGACCAGTCACTCTCGCACGTTGTCCCTTTGCCCTCATTTTGAATAGGAATTTTAGTGGCTGTCCTATGCCTGTCCACCATTGCGGGTTAGGTATGTATGTGGTGAGGGAGGGGTGGCTTTTCTCTTTCGTTCACGTGACTTTGGACCAAGGAGCTTCACTAAGGAAGACTCATTCACAACCAGACTTGATGTAGATGGTGAGATTCCTGATTCTGAGCTGCTGTCGTAACAGGATGAGACCTTGAGGGGCCTTTGGAGTGGGTGAGGTGTTTTGCATATGTGGGAGGGATGTGCGTCACTGAGGAGCCATAGGGGAGACAATGGTCACTAGCCTTCAAAATGGCCCTTCATGATTCTCACCTCATGATTCTTGCCTTGTGTCTTCCCTCCCCATGTGGGGACATGAGGGAGTAGGTCATAAAAGAGATCGAGATTTCCATCTTTCTCTCTCTTTGATTCCTCGCTCTGAGAAGCCAGCGTCACAGGAGCCGCGCCATGGAGAGGCTCACCTGGCAAGGAGCTGTGGTCTCCTGCCAAAAACCAGCATCAATTTGCCAGCTCTGCAATCCAGCTGTCTGGGAAACAGATCCTCCTCTAGTCGTGGTCTTTTCTAGCACGAGTTGTCTGTGATAAAGAGAAATAGCACACAAATAGTGTGAACCTTTTATTGGTGCCTGAATGGTCTAAAGGCATTACTTTCAAAATTCTAGCAACCGTGGTGTCCCAAAAGACCCACATCTAAAGCCCTAACCTGGTCAGAGACACCATGTTATGAAGCCTAGGAAATAATTCCTGTGTCTTTAGGGTGGGAGTGGGGGAATGCAGCAAATGATGCTGAAAAGTAAGGTCAATCCCACTAGCATGTGAGGGTCTCAAAGCTGACATTAGGGAGTTTAATTTCTTTTTTTTTTTTTGAGACTAAAGTTCTAAATTTTAAAGTGATATAAATAATTAGATTTGTGTTTTTGAAATAAAATTAACAACATGGAGAATTGGAGGAGAAAGAGACTTGAGTCCAAGAGACTAACTGTGAAATCCGGGAGGGCTATGAAGTACGGGGTGTGTATTGGCAGGTGCCCCCAGGTGAGGGATGGAGAGGGAAGAAGCAGGAGGTGACCTGAGAGGGGCAGGTGCTCATCACAAGTCCAACCCTCCACAGAAAATTGCAGGATCTTAGTTTTAAGAGGAATGTGGGCTCAGAGGGCCATCCCTCTGGTTGTGACGAGTGTGGCCCCCGAGTCTCCTAGAGAAGCAGGATTCTTCCTTGGGCTTCACATCTACGTTAGGGACGTGCATCGTTAGACTGTTAAGAGGGACAGAAAGCGCTTGTGTTTGATGGTGTAATCATCCATAAGCGTTAGCTGATTCTGTATGGCAGAGATGTCACTAAAGGTAACAAACAGGGAGCCAGGGGGCTTTATGAGATGTGCATTTTGGAGCAGGACAGATCTTCACGAGAAAGAAGGGAGAGGAAGGGGGCTGTACGTTCCTCAACCAGCTCAGTGATGGGCCAAACACAGAAGCTGGAGGGCTTTTTTAAGGAAGAACTGTGTGAAATGCTATAGCCAACCTGTATGACTTTGTCTGTGATTTATTGGAAAAGTCTGTGACATAGAAGTTAGTTAACATTTGAAGGATGTCACCCTAATCAAGAATTTACACTCCAGGACTTAGTAGGTAGCATTTAAAGTCAACATAAGAAGCCTGGTTTGTACAATCTCTTCTTCTATCCTCATATCCATTCAACACCAGAGGAGTTTGAAATTGACATAATGGATACTAGAAAATGATTTTTTTCTGATTGGTGAAATAAGTAGTGTTTAGAGTATAGATTGGCTAGAAATGTTGTACAGACACTTCCACTCTTAAATGAAGAATAAGAATAGAATATAATATTAGAATAATAATAATAATGTCATAATCCTTTTATGATAAGAATCCAACAAGCTCAGGAGCCTATACGCTTGGGAGAGGCCCCCAGGCGTTAGAATTTTGTTGAGGCTGATGTCAGACCTTTATCAAGGATGCTGTCATCTGATGTCACTAAACAGCAACTTGGATCTTGCGATTAGAATTTTTTTCACATCTGTCTTGAGTGACCCTTCCATACAAGACACTGTCACGAGACCTAAGAGGCCAGCGAGCTGAAGCTTCACTGGGCTCACACAGCAGTTTATATAACTTTGGCTGTTCCTGCTGCCATCATTCGTAGGAAAGGCAGAATTCAGCCTGAACCTTGCTGTCACTGGACCAAATACCACCCAGCAGCCGGGTTCTGGGGGAGCTTCACTCAGCTCTACCTACTGGTTGCTGGTAGTAGCTCCCGAGAGCCTAGCAGGTGTGGTGGCTCAGGTCTGAGCACAAAGACTGAGGCGGACAGGCGGTGAGCCCTCTCCGCGCTTCCCCCTGGCTGTCTGGCTGGGCGCGCAGCCTTAGAGTGACGGGGGCCCCGGGCAACCCCACATCACGTACCTGGAGGGCTGCCAGGAGGCAGCGCCCTCGGCAGGACAGCAGGTGTCTGGCGGACCAGAGCTGCAGGTGAGCGCCTCTCCCTGGCACGCTGGCGCCTCAGCTTGTGTACGGGTATTTTAGAATTCTCTAGTAACAGCTGCGTGAGCTGTGAGGGGACTGAGCTCTGCAGGGGAGGCCACGAGCCACCTAAGCACAGGTGAGTATCTTTCCCGAGAACCTATTTGTACCCACGGCGATGTCCGGGGACACAGATCACAAGCTCCCGGGAAACCCTGTGTTAGGGGCATGAGAAGTAAGTTACTGAAGGGGGGGCTTCAGGAGCCCCTCATCCCCCCGATGGGCCCGGACCCCACGGTGGGTGGTGGTCGCCATTCAGAGCAGGGAGGGGTCGGCGAAGTGACGACGTGGGTTTAGTGTCTCCCTTGGGGAGAAGGAGAGGGACACCACCCAGTCCCCTCACCCCGGGAGAAGGCGAGGAGAGGGGCCGGGAGGGCAGTGACCAGTTCTTGCCCCCGAGCCCCAGGCCCCAGCCGTGAGACTCTTCCTGGCAAGGGTGGAGCTGGACTCCGGGACCCGCCTTGTGCCGATACCAGAGGCTGAAGGAAAAGTGCTTCTCTGCTCGGAGCATTTCGGACAGCAAACGTGCAGGGTTTTCTCACAGGAACGGTCCTGACACTCGCTGCTTGGAGTCAGCGCAGACCCCCGGCTTCCAGGCCCACAGACTACCCCCAACCCAGACACACTTCTGTCCGACTTGACTACACACCAAGGCTTCCCAGGACTCCGTCCTAAGCTTCAGTAATTTGAATCTATAACTGGTTAACAGAACCCAGGGAATAACTTCCTTACTATTCGCAGTCTGTTAGGAAGGATACGGTAAAGGACACCGATGAGCAGCCTGATGTAGAGGCGCATAGGGCGAGGTCTAGGAGGGTCCGGAGCGCAGGAGCTTCTGCCCCCGTGGAGCTGGGGTGCGTCACCCTGCAGACCCCTTCATTTAGGGTTTTTAATAGAGGTTTCAATACACAGGCGTGATGGATCGACTCATGGGCCATTGGTGACTAGCTCAATCCCTGGCTTCTTTCCCCTCCCCGGAGGTGGCGGGCAGCAGGGGTGGGGTTGAAGGTTCCAACCCTCTGAGCACGTGGTTGGGTCACTGACCACCGGCCTCATCCTCTGAGAGTCACCTGAGGGGCAGTAGCTCAGGTGTGCTTGCTCAGGACATTCTGAGGGTTTTAGGAGCTCTGTGCCAGGAACCGGGGACCAAGAGCAAGGACACAGTTGTGCTTACGTCACAATATCATCAAAGAGGGCCTGAGGGTTTTCTCCTCTGGGGAGGAAGTCAGAAGGCCTCGCCTGGACGCGGGGCAGGAAAGACTGAGGCTCGAACGAGAGGGAAGGGAGGCTTTGTGTGAACACAGGACCCACTTCTGCTTCCAACGGGGACACCAGAAAACTCAGCAGGTCCGTCTCAGCCAGGTGCGGGTGGAGGGCCCCGTCCCTGCTGGGATAAAGTGGGGACACCGGCGAGGCCCCAGGTCATCCTCAGACACAGGGCTCAGAGCTGACCAGTCACGGCAGCGTTCCAGCCGGGATGCTGGCCCAGGAGGCGACCTGGTGGCCGCCCGGTGGGGGGCCGTTTCATCCTGAGGCTTTCAGTGGTAGGTCTTCTGAGGCAGACATCTTTCTGGGTCTGAAGAACCTGCCCGAAGTCACTTTAAAGAGTGAGCTTCTGCTAATTGCCTTCATAATTTGTCACACACTGTTCTGGCACTAGACACTTCATATATATATATCTCAGTCAATATTTTTGTGTTAAAATTAGGGGAAAAACCCTGAGCCTTGTGTTGGTTCATCGTATACACTATGTTTTCAAATGGGGGGCGGTTTTCCCCAGGGTTCCTGCGGATGGTCCTGGGGCCCCTGCAAGTGTATCTTGGGTTCTTGATATCACAGGACGTAATACGTCAGCCTCGTCCGAAGGAGAGCGTTTGGATGGCATTTGCCATGTCCACGTCATTGCATAAATTAGCTCCTTTACCAAAGGATAAACAGGTCCAAGTTTATTCTTCAATATAATACATATGTATGACTGTTACACATCTTTATAAGGCAAAGGAGTACAGCTGAATGAAACTACGTTCAGAAATAGAAAATACACACAATATATGCAACCACCACATTACAGCTCCGTTTTTATTTCTTATCTCCAATGAAAAACCTCATCCAAAGGGCTCGCTGGCGTCTATCAGTCAGAACAACTACAGAACACACAGGACTCAACACAGGCACAAGCGGGTGTAGGGCATCTTCTGCTCCTTTGAGTGGGCAGTAGGGGGTAAGTTAGAAGCCTTCACGGAAGGTGAAACTGCCCATACAAAGACCACTTAGGGAAAACACACCTGACTGCGTCAGAAGCTGGGAGAAATACACAGACCTTCTAAGGCAAGAAGCTGTAGATTTCATGCAACGCACGGAAGTCACCCTAATCCAGGAAGTCACATCCAGTAAGTGCAGCATCACGTTTCCTTTAGGACAGAAAGCAACTTGACTTTTGGAAACATACTTTTCATGTCAAAGAGGCTCTAGAGGAGCATGGTGATGGATAAGAAGATGCACTTTGATTCTAACTTAAGAAAAAGAGAAAGAAGTAAAAAAATAAAATGATGGAGCAAAAGCAAAGTGGGTGGCATCATGGCTGCTGAGAAGGGCGCGGCCATGGAGGAGCGCCCTGAACCCACTATGGAGTCGCCAGGGGACAGAGCTGAGCTGAGCCCCTGCCCTCGGCCGCTGAGGTCCCCGCCCTGCCCTCGTTACCAGGTCACAAATCAGTTTCCAAATGAGGTCCCCTCGACTGGCCTACATTTCAGACTGAAGAAGCTCATGCCTGATATTGCCCCCCTACCCCAACCCGGGGGCGGGGGTCAGGGTAGTGGGAGTAGAAGGACAAAAAAGGAATAAAACGAGAGCCTTGCTCATTTCCCTAATACAAGATCCATATTTTGATTCTAAAACAAGAAAAAAATTTTGCTGCACTAATTTCCATAAAAACAGTGAAAACGTTGGTGTTCACACATCTTCAGACCACATCACATCAGCGTCTGCGGCAGTGTGACAGTGCACCAGGCCAGTTTACATTTTTGAGGAAAGAAAGGAAAATAATATCAAGTCAGACAGAAAGCAACTACGAGCAAACCTACGGTACTCAACAGATGTGAGTTACCCAACTTCAACCCAGAAAGAGTTTCCCCAAGTTAATTCAGGTGAGAATCCATTCCAGAGGGTTTTATGTCACAAATTGGGCATGAGCTCTTTTCTCCCTGATTTTTAAACAGCAACAGACTCTGGGTAACCGTTGGTATCTTACGAATTACGAATGTGATGTGCTTTTTCCTTAATAGCTTGTGAAGTTTACTTCTCTCCAGGCAGCAGGAAGTGCCCCACTGGTGCTTAATTTCCTGCATTTACTGGAGAAACGGCAGCGGCCTAAAGGGAGTGAGCAAGATTGTCACGTCCATGAAGAGGGTGGAGAAGCAATGCGGCCTCCAGGCCTCGTGACTTCTTGGAAAAGTTGATCACAATAACCCCAGTGCAGCCAGACTCTGCTCCTCGGGTCCACTCTCGCATCTGGTTTGATTCTTCCGATGTGCAAAGCCCGTTTCCCATCAGAGCGGCCACGTACTGCAAGGCGTGGAGGGAGGGGACCGGCCGAGCAGGAGACCGAAACTCTCCCATCTCACCATAACTGCAGACTGTAATAATCAGCTCTGCAGTGCAGACTCTCCCCCGCTCCCATATAAAAGGCCCCCTGCTGGCATGGGGACACCTCCCCATCTGAGGTGGAAATATAGCTACAAATCCTAAGGAGAGCCATTTTCAAAGTAGAGTCTCCTTTCTAAACCCCTGAAAAGAAATCACACCCACTGACCGTGGGGTCATCCGTGGATGAATTTGGCAAAGAAATCACTGCTTCATTTGGCCGAAGCCATTCCCTTCCTGTGTGTGCAGCAGGGCCTGGGGAAAGTGAGCCGGGGTGGATGCGATCTGCACGCCCTGCAAAGGCCCCCTGCTCGGGCCGGAGGGGAACACACCAGACCCCCGTGTCCTGTTCAGCATTTGAGTGGATGCCAGCTCTCTGCGGGCTGAGTATTAAGCCTGCACCGGCTTATATTTTTCCAGACTCGATGAATACCAGCAGCTAAAGATAGCGCGGTAACATAACACTTCAATCACAGGGCTGTGTGTGTGTGTGTGTGTGTGTGTGTGTGTGTGTATTTTAAGGAAACTAAATTAAACATTTGAAACATCGTCACAGAACAGGAACAGGAGAAGCCAACCTTGGATAAATGCATAGGCCCAAGGAAGAAAGAAAGAGATGCATCGTAATGCAAGAGCAGAGGCCGGAAAGGAGGACCTTCCACAGCCAGCACGACCAATAAATTGGCATGTGGCCTGAACTAATGACACCTCGTCTTCTGCCTCTGCTTCCCCCGTACCTGAAACACAAGAAAAAGGACGTTGCACGCGTCGTTATCCGTGGGCAGGCGATGAGGATTCACGGGTGGGATGCTGGGAAAAGCCAACGCACGTCAGGTCCGCCCTGGCCCAGGCAGCCCCGAGCTGCTCTTATTTTGTTTTGTCGCTGTTGAGACAACTGCAGGCTAGAACGATTTAAGCTAAAAATAAAGACATTATTATAGCTGATCTCAACACAACAGGTACTTGGAAGTGGAAAATGTGAGGGAGGCTTAAGATGCTAGTGGCGGGCGTGGTGCTGGGCGTGTAATCCCTCTGCATCGCTTCTGCTTTGTAAAGAAACAACGCCCATTCCTGCAGCAGGGCTCACGTCCCCTGTTAAATGTCTGTGACAAAATGGCACATGAGCTCGGGAACAAGAAGACGCTTCCAACTGGAAATCAGTGCCACATCCCCAGAGTGAGCGGAGGTGCCCCTGGCCTTCAGTGTCCAAGGCTCCCTGCACGGGGCTGAGCCACAGAGACGCCACGTGGGTGAGGTCACTGGTCCTCACACGGGCTGGCATTTACCTGGGTCACTTTGACAGGAAACACGGCACCGTCCCCCTCAGGACCCACCAGACCCATCTCTTCTCGTTGCAGGCACGTTGAGGGACGCTCTTGGGACTGTTAACATTATTCCAAAGGTCCTGATTGTAAAGACTAACCATACACCATCTCTCAAAGCCAGTGTGCTCCATGTGGATGAAGTTTCCCTCGGAAGAGCGCGGGGTGCAGGGTGACAACACACGTGCCTCGCTTGGAAGTAGATCTGCTGCTTAGAAGACACTGCTGCTCCTGGAGGGGATTTCAGAATAAATGAAGATAGAATGTCTGATGCTTCTTGCCTCAGAATTCAAAGAAAGCTTATGTTCCAGAAAGCAAGTTACTTATCAACTGGATTCACCTGATTTCAGACCAAAGCCAAGTAATAGAGTCTGAGAAACTAAGTGGTCAAAGGTGCACCAGACTTAGAATTTTTTCTGGCGCCGTACTCACTGCTTTGAAAGGCAATTCTCCCTCTAAATGTATCCAACATGTTTTTTTTTTTTTACATACACATACATTCTTTTTCTTATTCTTTTCTGTTATGGTTTATCACAGGTTATTGAATGTAGTTCCCTGTGCTCTACAGTAGGACCTTGTTGTTTATTCATCCTATATATAATAGTTAACCTCTGCATCCAACATGTTTTAAAATCTCAACTAAATCTCCAGTATGATTGCTCTAGGGATCTGAGAAATTGCAGAAATAATGCACCCCGTGCCCCAGTGACTGAGATCGAAAGTTCTAAAGCTCAGGATGGCAGGGAAACGTCTTCTGGGGTGTGCACTGCTGCAGGGAGTGGGCTGTGAGGCGGGGTGCAGGCTTGCCTGCCCCCTGGGCCGCAGCTCTGGGTGCCCCCGGCCCCGCGAGCCTGGCAGAGGTACTCAGAGTTCTCTGAGTGTGGCGGCTTCCCCTCCCCCAGAGCCACCAGTCTCCTTAGGGGTCAAGACATCAGAACTGCTGATTTTTCCAAAAATCTTCTCCAAGCAGCAGCAACCGCAGCAGTTTTCCTGCAAAGCAAACAAAATATGACTCTTGTTAATTCAGCAGGGCTTTTAAAATTGTAATTAGTTGGTTGTGCCCCTTAGGAAAACCACAGATGACTTTTTATAATGTGTGTGTCTGTGAGGAAAAAAAAGAAACCCCTTGAAGGACCCCACTGCTTACCAGAGCTGGGTGGTTTTTCTCTGTTGTTGTTGTTTTAGTTTATGCAAGCTATTTTAATACTATTTGTCATGTCGAAGGACAAGACCTCTTTGTTTCACCTGAAGCACAGCCAGCTCCAAAGCTGCTGCCAGCTTGACCCGCTTCAAAGTGAGGCTGGGATGCGCGTGGGAATCTTCCCACGTGCTTTACGACCACATGTGACCCAGGGCCGCATCTATCGATACGTCATTCCTATAGATCTGAGGGCGTGTCCCCAGGGCATGTCTCACGGCCTGGCAAAGAGCCATGGAAACGAGAAACGAAAACGCCACCTGGTTGATTTTTAGTGCGTTTCCTCAACCCATCCAGAAACCTCTAACCAACTGCAGGAGATTCCTATGCCTCAATTTACATTGCGGATTAGGCCTTACCATAAGGCCTGGGAGCCGTTCTTTTCCCGCAGGAATCACCTTCAGCCACTAGATTTTAGAAATCAATATTATCTCAGAATTGGTTTTACTCGTATTGTGTCTTGCCGAAAGCCCTGTCTTAGCCTGGCAGGAAGGAGTGTGAAGAGTGATCTACTTTTCTAGCACAGCACTCTTGTCAAAGGAGTCTGCTCCCAGAGTAAATATCTGAAGCTTACATCTTCATTTGAAAAAGAAAAAACAGTGAGAAAGTCAGCCAGGAAGCACCCACATGGCGCGGACATGCAGTGGTAACGGGTGGGCTTGTGTGGCCCCTGGAGGGATTGGGGGGCCGGGAAAGGAAGCCGGCCAGCCCGAGTGGCTGGCGCCAGGCGGACACGGCCAAGTTTGGCGAGGTCTCCCTGAGCATCTCCAGCAAAGATGCCGTCTCTCTGTGCCAGGGTGACCAGACCAACGCTTCTGTCTTTGTCCTCCGCATGCCTGGCAGTGCCCGGCCCCTGCCACCCTCCATCGCCTTGGGCTTAAGGGCCAGCCTCCTTGGAAGGACTCAGCCATCTCCCGCCACCTTTTCCCCTCATCCTTCCCCCCCAGACCCTGGCAACAGGCCTGCCTCGCTGTCCCCCACTGAATTCCTTCCCTCCAGGCCTCCAGAGTCACCCCAGTGCTTATGGTGGGAAGCTGGTTTGTGGTCAGCCCTTGGGGTTTGTGGTCACTGGGGACGAAGCTGCCTCTGGGAGGGATGGGGGGGGAGAGAGAAGGACCGACCAGGCCCAGCTGTCTGCGGACGCCAGGGCTCCCGGCTCCCGGCGAGGCCGGGCTGTACCGCGTCCCAGGCCCCGGGGCACGGAGCGCCCTCCTTCTCCACACTGTCGCCAGACACAAAACTACTTCCTCCAGTTCCCAAACTCTCAGTCCTTGCTATTTTGGACAGACAAGAACGGCCTTTGTACGTAGAAAGCAAAGCCTCCCTGTTCACTGCTCATCAAGCTCCAAATAAGTGACAGATTCCTCAGTAAGTGACCCTCGTACCAAAGGCTGAATGCGGGTCCGTGACTTTGATGACGAGTTACTGAACTATTGCTGTTCGTACCAAAGGCTGAATGCTCGCCTAGTGCGGGTCCGTGACTTTGATGACGAGCTACTGAATTATTGCTGTTCGTACCAAAGGCTGAATGCCTGCCTAATCCGGGTCCGTCACTTTGATGACGAGCTACTGAACTATTGCTGTTCGTACCAAAGGCTGAATGCTCGCCTAATGCGGGTCCGTCACTTTGATGAAGAGTTACTGAACTATTGCTGTTCGTACCAAAGGCTGAATGCTCGCCTAATGCGGGTCCGTCACTTTGATGATGAGTTACTGAATTATTGCTGTTCTACCTGATCTTACTCTACAACAGATTCAAGGCAGCTTACAAGAGTATATACAGTCAAACAGACAAAAAAACCCCTCAGGACCAGAGTAAATATGAATCAGAATAAGAGATTAAGGTGAGTGGGCAGCAAGAAAGCAGCCTCACGAGGCACGAGTCCAGCAGAGTTGGTGAAGCCGAGCTGCACAGCCGGCCGTGGACCTGCTGCCCGAGACGAGGGAGCTGGCTGGCTGGGGGGTGAATGTCCCCCGCACCGGATGCAAATGCTGGGATTTCTAAAAGTCCTCTGTAATAAGTACACTTCCCTAGGCCTCTCCTATAGGCCATAAATCAGGCCATTTATTGATGTAACAGAAGATATTCACATGTAAAACCCTCTCTCTGAATAATTCTGACAAGATTCTAAGCAGGGCAGAGGCTTTGTAAGAAGAGGTCATTCCTTGGGGTCCCAGAGTGAGTCCAGACCCGGAGGCAGCTCATGGGGGAAAAGAAGCGTGAGCTTTAGGGTAGGATCTCGCTCTACCATTGACTAGGGGCGTGGTCTTGGGGGGTTAATCCTAGGTTTTCCCATCTCTACAAAGAAGGTATTATTTCCCCTGATCTCACACAGTTGTTGCAAAGACTCCCATGGACCGTTTCTGTGCAGGTGTTACTTCCTGAGCACCTACTGTGTGCCAGACCCTGGTCTCCGGGCTTTGCTTGGGTGATCTCATTGGAGCCGCTCAACAAGCACAGGAAGTGAGACTATTTCTGGACCACAAATCTGGAACCGGAGGTTTCTGCACTAGAAAATGGCAGACGGGGTGCAAACACAGCAGCCCGGTTTCAGGGCCCCCCCAGAGGAAACGCTGCTCTGCTTCCCACACAGTCAGATGGCCCTTCTCTCCCCTCCCCTCTCTAGGCTCAAACGCCTCTTCAGGAAAAGGCCCGAGACCAACCTTTCAAGAGGGTGCCCTCCAGGGACTATTTGGCCACCAGGTCCTGGGCATCAGAGCAGCAATTCTTCCTCTTCTAGGAAAACCAAGAAGAGAGTTTCGAGAAGGATTAGAACCTTTCATCAGCTCCTGACTTGAGATCTGACAACACTTGAAGAGGCAATGACTTGTCACCGGGCATGTCCTGCCCTTGCAGAGACGTCCCTGGAGGCTGAACGGCTGATGGCCTCTTACAGACGCACCAACCGGCCCCAGAGTCCAGCTCAAGGGTGTCCCCACTCTCCCCGAAAGCTCCATCATCACCACCCTCCCCTCAGAGTCACGGACAAAGAGCTTTGTACCCCATGACACTTGACTTTTACACGTGTGTGTTTTGTCAAAACTCATGTCAACAACTGCTCACTTCGACAAAGCACAAGAGTCAAGACAGACTGACCAAAGCATGAGTCAGACACAGACACTGCTTTTTCCAGACGTTCTCAAATCCAGCTGAAAAGATTTAAGTGCCGGGGCAGAGTCTCGCGAGGACAGAGAGAGTGTCCCCAGTTTGGGGCTTGAGAAGGCCATCCTGGAGGAGGTGGCAGTGAAAGTGGGCCTCAGAAACTGGCTGGGATTTGGGCTGATCTGGAAGGAGCCGTGGGGATAGGGCTGGGAACCCGACATTGGGACGCATTGGGGCCCGAACTGCTGGGTGTGGGTGTTCATGGTGCACGAGGGGAAAGACTGGAAGATTTTTTTGATCAGGGAATCATATAATCAGAGCTGTAATTAATGAAATGATGATTTGGTGAATTAGAGAAGAGAGTGGGCGGAGGTTGAATATCAGCTCGAACGTTATCTTATTAGCTCACTAAATGGGAAGAAGGGCGTGAGCTGAGGCAGGTGCACGGGGGCGGGAGGGAAAGGTGGAAGGTCATTAGCTCTGGGAGGAAAGAGTCATGTCGCCTTTGTTCAGTTTTCCTTCCTCTGGCCACAAAGCACGGAATACAGGAGGTGCTTGCTAAGTTCTCACAGATTTGCAGTGAGGCTCTGCTCCGTCCCAGGTGAGAGCTGTTTCTGATGGAAGATGGGTCACATGTGGATGGTGACACAGAGGAAAGGTGAGAACCTCAGCCTTGTAAGCGTAACAGAGAAGGCAGAGAACTTCAGGGCCTCGGCGTCTAAGAAGGAAAATCCTTCCTAAATTCATTGACCACAGTCACGCTCAGCGGTTCAGAAACAGGAAGTGTTTTTAAGCACAAAATAATTAAAAGGGATAAAAGTTTATTAAGAAAAGTTTTAAAAATAGAATTTAGATTTAAATAGTTTGGGTAAGAGTTAAGTTTTCAACATAGAGTTGAATTCTGATTCTGTAGAACACAGAACCAAGATTATTCCAGAAATGAATCTTCTGGGAAAAATTAGTCTCAATATTTCACTGAAAAATAAACTATATTAAGCTTGAGTGCTGGCCTTCAGTAACACCAACGATGTCCTACAAGGATGGTTCCGGAATTGTCACAGCAGGATGGCGGAGTGGGGACCCTCGTCCGACTCCCGAGCCTGCTGCCGGCCATGGGATGCTGGATGGGTCCATAACCCGGTCCTCAGCGGCCTCATCCACATAACGGGGATGGCAACAGCGCCCGTTTCGGAGGCTTGGCCTGAGGGCCAAATGAGCTAATTTTCATAAAGCAGTTAGAACGGTGCCTGGCACAGCACTGTATAATTATAACTTCCATGGAAACTAACTGGATTTATACAATGGAATTTTTTAAAAATCCTCACCGTTCTTGAAATATCTATTCACCTTAGGTACCAGCAGTTGGATAGAATAACAAAAAGGTGATTTTTGTTGTTGTTGTCATTATATGGTTTAAAAAATATTTTTAAACACTTTTAAACTGTATAATGTCATTAATTATCTGCTGCGGTTTCCATATTGTCGACCACGTCAAAGTGTATTTGGACACCAATAAGCTAGGATAAAAATACATCGGTGGAAAATTGGCCCAGAATAGGTTGGTAACCCTAATAAGCAGCTTATGCAGTCTGGGTGAGGTACCTACGAGGGAAGAAGCCTATTTTTACTTGACATCAGTACCAATTATCAAGGAAAGGTATATTCAGACACAAATAAAACTTACTACTGATGCTGAATTTAGAAGTGAAGTTAATTTCAATAAAAACTGGATGTGGAAAAAATGAGTACCAGGGGCATAGTCATCCCAGCGTTTTGGTCAGTGGAAAAGCTCCAATCCAAAGCCCCAGGAGGTGCAGGAGCAGAGGTGGAGGAAAGGAGAGCGTATCAGACACACCCGGCACCAGGACGCGACAGCAGCCGTCCCAACTGCTACTCGCGCCAGGCCTGCATCTCCAGGGAGGCCTGACGGCAAAGGGTGCTCATTGCCTCTCTGTGTTCTTGCCCCGTTGACCACCCTGCATATTCAGCAAAGTTACTGAAACGTTATACATCTGCTTCTGTGTTATTGGTGTATTCCACAGTATTTGGATGGAGATGGTCTGAAGGGGGCTGTGCTAGTAATTCAGGTGACAGGCGTCCCGGGCAAGATAACTACTCGGATGGAGAGGATTGTACAGATTCCAGAAATAATTGGGGAAAATCATGTATAGAAACTTGGAGATAAACTACAGATGAGATGAGGGGATTGAGGGAGAGGAAGAAGCAAAGAGATGCTCTGGGGTCCAGTTGAGGCCATTCGGGGGAGGTGCCGCTCTGGGAGGATGGTTGAGAATGAGGTGAGGTCGGGGCGGGGCGGGGTGAGTTTCGTTTAGGGCTGAGAACATCCACATGGAAATGCCCAGCGCACCCTTCAGATCTGAAGCTTAGGAAGGGAATCTGTGCTGAAGAGGCAGACGAGGAAGTTGGGGTGTCAACAGTAATTCAGGCAAAGAGAGCCAACGGGGACTCCATTCAAGAAGCGCTCACAGGGCACTGCTCAGTTACTCTGAACGTACACTCCAGGCACCTTCATTTAGTCTTTGGTAATAAGAGTCTCCTTCACACGTACTTGTATTAATCTCTTGACCAAGCTGAATATTACAGGTTTTTGGCACCCAAAGCAGACTAAACCAGGTAAGCACAGAAGTTAGAATTCTGAGTTGTGTTTTAAGGAGAATATTTACCTTGAATGTACATTAACATGTGTTCTCCAAAGCTTTACATGTTTATATACCCTAGGCTATATGTGTGCGTGGGCACAGTTACAGGGATACAATTCACTTTGTAATGGATACAGTAGTTAAATAATAAATGTAATAAATAGTTCTGCTGAAAATAATTCTCTACTAAACAATGTAATTAGCATTCATTAAAAACATAAATTGCTCAATAAACGCTTTTTAAGCAATTTAACACTTTAGCCCAAGATTTGAAGCCCAAGAGAAATTAATTAGAAAGAACTTCACTCAAGGCTAAGGTGCCTCTAGCATCTGATCATCAGAAGGTTGAAGCCGACTAGAAAAGAGGGAAAACCAGGAGCCACGGTTACCTGTGCGCTGAGCCTGGAGTGGAGCTTGTGATCCGACAGCCAAGGGTGCTTGAGAGCTTCACTTGCACTTATTCTCCAACTAAAGGGAAATGCAGGGGGTTATTGTATCCCCTGCATTTGGATCCTCCCCTTCCACCCAAGGCTCTAAACGAGATAGAAATGTATCTCCCTCTCACATAATAGTCTAGGGCTGGCCTGGTTCCAGGCTCCAAACACGGCAAAAGAGACCTCGGCTCTGACCATTGCCTTTGGGAGACCAGATGGCCGAATGTCAAAGACAAGCAAGGCAAATAATTCAGAATTCTTGTTAATAACTGAACATTTATCTTCAAATAGAAGTAACCATTCTTGATGGAATGTGTGAGCTTCATAAATTGAACTTCTATCAGTCAGTTGAAGAATAAACATATATTTATTAATATAAGACAAAATTCTACTATGATTCTTGATGATTGCAAAAGCAATTTATGTGTCAAAACTTTTGAATAATATGTATTGCTAATGTTTGAATTAAGAAGTTTTGAGAGTCAAATAAATGGAGAAATAGATGGAACGTCAATGTAAGTATTGAGAGAGAGTATATTAGAAATTCTTGAGCCAACAAAGGTTTATACAATTAAAAAATATATGAGGAAGAATCATAAAGATTATATATCATAATTTTAAGCTTTGTAAACCTGTCTTGTGTGCTAATGTTTATCACATTAAACAAAATAACCTTTCAAGCTAAAAAATTATGAGTGAGTGCAATAATCTGAAGTCTACTTCTGAAACAGTATCAAGAAAGTAGTTTCAAGCAGTCATGAAGTTCAGTCTATAGAATTGCTTCAATAAAATTGCTTCATTAGACACCAAATATTTAAGTATAAGAAGAGGATGTAATGGAAAAGAATCTGAAAAAGAATATATATATACAACTGAATCACTTTGCTGTACACTTGAAACTAACACAGCATTATAAATTAACTACACTTCAATTAAAAAGAAGAAGAGGAGAAAAGTCTTTACTTTAGTCAATGAAGGATAACTTGGTGACAACATCGCCAGTAGGACCCTAAATAAATAGATATAATTTAAAAAAAAAAACTCTGGACCTCCACCAACTTCAGTTGGAAGAGTTATTCTGTTGACTACCATAAATTTTCCGTGTTGGACCCCAGAAGCATTCCAACAGCTGACCGTGCTAAAAAATTATTCCTGCACTCCAGTGTCAAACTTTTAAGAGCTGACTATTAAAAAGTTAACTATAACATTGTACTAATAATTAAATATTTAATACAATTCCAAGTTTACTTTTGTAGCCCAGAAATTTATTCTATGGTAGTAATGGTTGGCATTGGCCTTGGTTTCATTCATGCACTGACTTGAATGCTTAGCCAGTTGTTTTTCTGCCCAAACACGCAATTGTTGCTCTTTAGGTAAAGAACAAAGCCCTCAGACTGAGGGTGGGCAGAGCCAGGGTGCTGGAGCCCCTGAGCCAGCTGGGCGGCTGCTTCCCTGCTCTGAGCCTCAGCTCCCTCATCTGTAAAGTAACTGTGACAGCATCCACATGCCACAGGATCAGCTGGAGGATTAAACCAGCTGACACATAAGAGCACGTGTGTAACATAGGTTCTCAGTAAGTGTGGATTTCTCAGCCTCCAAAGATTTGACGGAGATGACATTTTGCATCTGTTCTCTGCTGGCATTCAGCAATGTACAGACAGTGATGCTGGTTACATCATCAGCGATGCTGGTACAATATACAGACAGTGATGCTGTCTTTCCTTATCTTTCTTGGCTCTAAAGAGCTCTCCGATTGACACTCCAGCTGGGCTAAGCCCTCCTCACCTTTCAGGCTCAGTTCTGGCCCGTGTCAATACACTCCATCTTTAATAAATGTTAACCACATTTCACTGCCTCTTTTAAAATATACCCGTGTCTTCTATTAGCTCGTGACTTAATTAAAGGCAGGGACTGGGCTTTATACATCTGTTCTCAAAGCCCCAGACATATTTCCTGGCAGCTTGGAGATAGTCAGTGAAGTGCCGCATGAAGGAGTATGTCAGGCTCTGCACCAGACCCGTTACCCCTGCCGTTCCCTGACCCCCATCACCCCCATGGTTCTAAAATGCAAGCCCCTATATTTCAGTATCACTACTCTTCATCCACTGAATTTTGAATTATGTGATTTTAGCAGGGCAGACAAATAGAAGTCCATGTAATACATAACAGTTAAGTGCACGGCCTTGCGTTGATTATCGGTTCTGCCACTTAACTAGCCGTATGATCTTGGAGTCTCATGCATAGAATATTATTGATAATTTCCACCCATGGAGCTGGGTGGGGTTAAAGAGATAACGTCTGTAAAGCAGTTGGCACAGTCTGGTCCATAGCAGGCTCTCAAATGAAATGATCGTCAAGTGTTCACCTACATGGAGCCACATATGCCTCGTAGATGTGAAAGGGATCATGGGAATAACTTGTCCCAAACCCTTCATTTTGAGGGTGAGTGCACAGAGGTCCAGCAAGAGACCCTAACTGCCTTGTTGGAAAAGGCAGAAGGATGGGTTTTTGCAGCCCCATTCAAGCCTCGTGACCATGGCAGTCCCAGATCTCAGGAAACTGGGTCAAGAGCATCAAACTCATTCTAACTACGACTCTGCAGGTGCATCACAGATGTCACTGAGGGGGTGGTAGTTCTCTGACATGAGTTCTCACAACCCTGGTGGAGCACGCCTCTCTGTTACCCCTACTTCTTCCTGAACACGGAGTGGATGTGATCACCTCTTCTCCTTGATCAGAAGCTTGGAGATGAACCCCCGGGCCTCCTCCGAGATGTCCTGAAATCCTTCATCCTCCAGATCCCACCTGCAGGCCAGGATGTTGTTCAGGGTCTCGGCGTCGTTATCTCCCAGGAAGGGGGACAAACCGCTGAGTCTGTAAGACACGGCGTCCGGGGTGAGTAGTCTTTAAACACCTTCAAACCTTGTACAGATAAGTTGCCTTCTTGGTTCTGTCCTTTAAAATTGAAAGAAGGCAAATCACCAAGAATTAAGCATAATTTTATAATATGTTTTTGCAATCGAGAAAATGCTATGTCTCCCACCCAACTCCTAACTTAAACAAGGTCACAATGAAGGCGGCAGCTACCCTCAGATATGAATCTCAGAGAACAGTAAAACTGCCTTTTTAAAGCACTTTACAGCTAGCAAAGTGCTGTCACATCCGCAGACGGCAACTGCCAGGAACGCCACTTCTGAAGAGTAAGGCTACTCAGTCATTTCAGGGATCAGGACACAAGTTTGGGAGCGGTTGTTTTTTTCTAACTTCTTTGGGGGCACTAGGTGTTGTCCTAGGGTTAGGGTGATGAATGAAGAAGACATCCTTTTACTTTTCCAGGGGATGTACAGGGAAAGAGTTGACTCCTTTCACCCACGGGAGTCAACAGAACCTAGGAAGTATCTGACTATGGAACAGACTTATTTATTTTCGAAAGACCTAAATTAGGGTTTTTATTCAAAATAGCAAATAGAATATGCGGGGCGATTGAGAACAAGCGTCAGAGGGGCTGGGGGTCCACTTACAGCATGTAAGTGATGACTCCCACGCTCCACATGTCCGTGGAAAAGGAAACAAAATCATAGTTCACAACTTCAGGGGCGAGGAATTCTGGAGTTCCGAAGTTCACCTTCAGCTTCTCTCTGGGTTTGTATCTGAAATTTAGGAGACAATGCAGGGGAATGGAGAGGGTCAATCAAAAGTCAAAAAGCACGGAAATGGAAAGGATGCAGTCTACTAGCAAAAGAACTGCAGCCACACAGCAAATTTAAAATAAAGAGACGCTAAAGGAAATCACATATTGAAGAGATGGTGTCCAAAACTTGTAAAGAAGCTTCCCACTAGAAAGCCTTAATAATCTGAAATTATTGTGAGAAAAGCCACTTGGAATAATTTCGAGCACAAATTATGGAACACGACAAAAGGAGCAGTGATACAGACTGTGACGTGTTGATGGCTTGAACGAGCCTGTTTTAATGAATAAAGAAGATGCGGTAATTTACGACCATTTAACATTTTCACTAATGCGCTGAGGTCCATGCAAAGTCTTTGCTCCCTTAAGAAGCTTATCTGTGCCAGAACCCTTTGCAATCTTGCTCACACTATTAATTTTTTTAAGTAAATATTCTCTTTACACATGGAACAAATATAAAAGACTAAGACAAACTCTTACAAATCCTGAATTAATGTCTTCAAGTTTAATAACTGCACTGTATTAGGTTTTAATATTCCATATTTTTCTTGCGTGCACTGTGGAAACTCCTAAACGTTCGAATTCTGAAGCCAGCAAGGTAAAGCTGAAACATAACTCTGGTTAATTTTAAATGGGGATATGAAACCAAGGGGTAGATCAGATTTTTCTTTGCAAAGAAAGAGCACCCATCATGCTCCCTAACTCAGTTCATACACCTATGTCCAAATTGACATACCTTCTGGCCAATCCAAAGTCAATAATTTTTATTTGTTTAGTATCCCGATTCACACACAGGATGTTCTCAGGCTGCCAGGAGAAAGAGACACATTAGCAATGAAAACAACCATCCTTCACTCAAATTGTCCCTGAACCACAACTAAAAATACAACGATGCTCGGGAAAAACATATCAGGCCTTTCCCTCTGGGGCTGGCTTGTCTGCGTGGGTATTTTCTCCTTTAATTATGTGGTGGACAAGGCTGGAGGTCCCCTGCCTAGCTCGCCTGGCCCTGCCCATCCCTCCCCCAGCTCTGCCGCCGACGATCACGCCTGAGTTCAGGCTGAGGCCTACTGCCTCAGGACTTTCCAAACGGACTGGTGGGGGCCGTCTCAGCCTTGACATCTGCCCCCTAAAATTATTAAGTATGAATTTCCCCTTCTTGGAGGAATATTTTTCCTGAGGATTTATGAGTTCCAGGAGAAATGGCCTGATTCATTTCACCAGCCACACTGAATATGCACTGTAATGAGAACGGCCCTGACCTCCAGACTCCCCTTGTGCTCAGCCTGTGGGAAAGTCACATGTAAAAGGAGGGCTCCCTCACCCCCGCTCACGCTTCCTTCTCAGCAATTCCAGAGTTTTGCTGAGTTTGGTCTCAGTGCCTAAAACCCTTGACTAAGTGTTCCCTTGGAGTTTGAGTCTGGAAAGACTTTGCCCCGCCAACCGGACAGTCGCAGGGTGAGGAGGAGAAAGGTAGGTAGCATTACAACTCAGTGTTTACAGAATGTCTTACAAGTGTGCCTACCTTTGTGAAGACAGAAAAACTGAGGTCTGGGAAAAATAAGGGATTTGTTTTAAAGTCAAGGTCATCCATAAAAGAGAAATAAAATTTTCAAAGAATTGCCTGAAACTTCCAAGCTCTAATTAACCCCAACTCTTCCCTAAGTGCTGGGGGGAAGGGGGGGTTAGCCAAGTTGCCAAATCCCCAGGATTCATGTCCCATCCTTTAGGTGGGATCATGGCTGTCCCTCCCCTGCCTGTCTAGGTAGAGAAGAGGTTAGAATGAGATCAGAAACTCAGAAACACTTTATGAAATGACCTAGTGTCACCTTGCCGATAATCAATAGTCCATTTGGTTGGGCATAATGTCTTTGGAAGCCTTTTTCTAAAATATCTCTAAAACAGATGTCTATCAGAAAAGGCGACTTATGGAGAAGTCGGTGCTATACAAGAAGATTTGGCCTCATGCTTAAATAACTGATCAATCATGTATAAAGCTGTCCAATTGCCAAAGAGCACCGTGACATAAAATATTTGCATGCAGAATGTAAAGAAACAGCTCTGAGGGCACTTTAAAAGGTTAAATTTTTTTTCTAATTATGAAATTAAAGCATATTCATTGAACAAGTTTTGCAAAACACAAAAAATATATAAAGGAGACCATTCTTAAGTCACCTATAATCTCCCCTACATAGTGACAAGCATTCAATACTTTGGGCCCCTTTCCTTCCAAGGAGCTTTCTGAAAGGGATGCCTGACCCTTAATGATTCATCCAGCTGTCGCTTTTATTATGATCTTTACATACAAGCCACAGCTAAAATTGCCCGTTGCAAGTCCTCAATCAACATTATGAAGCCACATATGGAGTTGTTTGACTTATGACAGGTCAGGTCCTCATTTCAATTGCCAATCAAACCCCTGTAGGGATATTTGTAGAATATCTACACTCAATGAAAATGCTCCGTGAAAATATGCATTATCAAACCAGTTCATAGCCACGGGCTTTGCAAATGATTTTTAACCTCTGACTTTGTCATTTTATATATTGCTTCCTCCTGCCCTGTGAGTGGGAGAGGCAAAGGACATAAATCAAGAGAGGAAGGGAAGCCAAGTTAGAGGAGCAGCGGCCCATGGAAACCTATTTAAGGAAGTTAAATTTATTCAGCTCTGCAATCCCTGATGACTTGCAGTAGATGGTATGTTATACAGAATATATATTTTATCTCACTGTCATGCTGTGCAAACAGGGAAATGAGAAAATGACTGAGCCACACAAGAAGATGAACTTTACGAAATTAGAGCTGGTCGGAGTTATTGGTCTTTCACTGGTTGTAACTATGCACAGTCCAATCCTAGGGACTTCATAATGGGAGAGAGAGCAAAAGGAAAGGCTCATTAAATAAGAGGAGAAAGAAGGCTTGGCTCCCCGCTGTTGCCACAGGCTTTCCACTGCTCCCAGGGTGCTGCCCAGCCCCACCCCGCCACCCTTCTGCCCCTCGCCCTTTTAGCACCTCCCTCTGGCTGCCCTGTATCCCATTCTGCCATTTCTCCTCTGTGCTCTAGTATGCCTGTAGAAAAACAATCCCTAAAGTCCTCAGTTTCCTATGGTGGTGGTGGTGGTGATGATGGTGATGGTGGTGGTGGTGATGGTGATGATGGTGATGGTGGTGGTTATGATGGTGGTGGTGGTGGTGGTGATGGTGGTGGTGATAATGGTGATGATGGTGATGGTGGTGGTGGTGATAGTGGTGGTGATGATGGTGATGGTGGTGGTGGTGATGATGGTGGTGGTGGTGGTGGTGATGATGGTGATGGTGGTGGTGGTGATGGTGATGGTGGTGTTGGTGATGATGGTGATGGTGGTGGTGGTGATGATGGTGATGGTGGTGGTGGTGGTGATGGTGGTGGTGGTGGTGATGATGGTGATGGTGGTGGTGGTGATGGTGGTGATGGTGGTGGTGGTGATGGTGGTGGTGGTGGTGGTGATGATGGTGATGGTGGTGGTGGTGATGGTGGTGGTGATGATGGTGATGGTGGTGGTGGTGATGGTGGTGGTGGTGGTGGTGATGATGGTGATGGTGGTGGTGGTGATGGTGGTGGTGATGATGGTGATGGTGGTGGTGGTGATGATGGTGATGGTGGTGGTGGTGATGGTGATGGTGGTGTTGGTGGTGGTGGTGATGATGGTGATGGTTGTGGTGGTGATGATGGTGATGGTTGTGGTGGTGATGATGGTGATGGTGGTGGTGGTGATGATGGTGGTGGTGGTGGTGGTGATGATGGTGATGGTTGTGGTGGTGATGATGGTGATGGTTGTGGTGGTGATGGTGGTGGTGGTGGTGGTGATGATGGTGGTGGTGGTGGTGGTGATGATGGTGGTGGTGGTGGTGATGATGGTGATGGTGGTGGTGATGGTGGTGGTGGTGATGATGGTGATGGTGGTGGTGGTGATGATGGTGATGGTGGTGGTGGTGATGATGGTGATGGTGGTGGTGGTGATGGTGATGGTGGTGGTGGTGATGGTCATGATGGTGGTGATGATGGTGATGGTGGTGGTGATGATGGTGATGGTGGTGGTGGTGGTGATGGTGATGGTGGTGGTGGTGATGGTGGTGGTGGTGGTGGTGATGGTGGTGGTGGTGGTGATGATGGTGATGGTGGTGGTGGTGATGGTGGTGATGATGGTGATGGTGGTGGTGGTGATAGTGGTGGTAATGATGATGATGGTGGTGGTGGTGATGATGGTGATGGTGGTGATGGTGGTGGTGGTGATGGTGGTGGTGATTATGGTGGTGGTGGTGGTGATGATGGTGATGGTGGTGGTGGTGATGGTGATGGTGGTGTTGGTGATGATGGTGATGGTGGTGGTGGTGATGATGGTGGTGGTGGTGGTGGTGATGATGGTGATGGTGGTGGTGGTGATGGTGATGGTGGTGTTGGTGATGATGGTGATGGTGGTGGTGGTGATGATGGTGATGGTGGTGGTGGTGGTGATGGTGGCCATGATGGTGATGGTCATGATGGTGGTGATGGTGGTGGTGATGATGGTGACGGTGGTGGCGATGATGGGGGTGGTGGTGGTGGAAACCATCTCCCATGTGAATTCCTTTAACAAAGGCAAGTTACAAGAATCTGAATAGCTGTTCCCTACAGATGGAGACATGCACATATTAGGAGGTGAGAGAAGTTGAGAATGGGGAGATGAGGCTAAGAATCCAGATTTTTAAATTCCTGAATATGTACCTAGTGACAGGATCAATCCCCCGAGCTGGTGTACAGTACCCAACAGCGCCCCCTGATCCAAGTCCACTCACTGAGGGGAGGGTTTGGGAAGGGTTTACATTTCAGATGATGCAAAACACACCCTACCTTCAGGTCTAAGTGGAGGATGTACATCTGATGCATGTGTCTTATCCCCTCACATATCTGCCTGGTGAACAGGATGGTATCAAGCTCGGTCAGATTGTAGTTGTCATCAATGATGCGGTCGAAGAGCTCCCCTCCATCCACACTGCAGGGAAAGAGGGGGGCGTCCTGAGTCACGACCTCTTGATGAGCACGTGTTTCTCGTGTCTGATCCTCTCTGACCCTTCCAACAGGTGTGTGGGCAGCTATGTCTCTACCTTCTCAGTTAGATGCCTCTTACGTTGAAGGCCCTTATTTGAGCCACCATCACTTTCACAGATGGAAAGTCTCAAAGCCCTCTCATCCAGTGGCTACAGCTCTGGGATGGGTCCATCTCTGCCGTTTCCTAATGCATATGGAGGATGAAGAGGATGCTAAGAAGGCAGGGAGAGGGATTCCAAATACCACGGGAAGGTTAGACTGATTTCAGTGATAAAATGCTTCTATGTGGCTGATGCTGGATATTTTATCATCCAAAATCCCCATTGCACAGTGATAAACAAAACCCAAAATGGGGGCTAGGGGTGGGGAAATGATGTGAATCACAAACACCGATTCAGTGTCAGAATGACTCACTTTCTAACTAAACACTTACTACGTTTTTATAAAAGTAATTTGAAACAGAAGCTTCTTAGCCCTACTTATAAGAGTTTGACATGAACTTTGTATTAGCAATTAGGTCAAAGGTGAGATGCAGTTCAAGATTCACTTTCCTCCAGGTTACCCAGAACAAGAGTTAAGCTGGGGTTTTGACAGTACAGCTTGGAAATAAAGCTAAACCTCTGTTGTCATCCTGCTACTTATCAACAAAATCTCACATGGAGACGTCAATTCCTGAGTAATTTCCTTCCCAAAGTGGATGAGATTCTGACACATGCAAGTCAGAATCAGGGCGCCCCAGCATGGTCCAGCAGCTCCGAGGCAGGACAGAGCCGCAGCCGTGTATAAAGGGGCCCTGGTTGTGTGTGTAGGTTTGGGGCAGCGGCGGGGGACATACTACTCCATGACCAGGACGATGTCGTTCTTAGACTCGAAGGCATCGTAGAGCTGGATGAGGTTCACGTGGTCCAGCTGGTTCATGACATTGATCTCATTCTTCACTTCATCCTGGGAAGAGGGAAGGGCAGGTTTAGTGCCGTGAGGACAACATCCAGGTGGGGTCCACACTGCACAGCCCTTACCTTGTCCTTCATGCCTCTGGTCTTGATGATCTTGGCCGCCAGCTTCAGACCTGTGGCTTTCTCCTCACACTTGTGAACCTGGCCGAAGCGCCCCCTGCCGGAGAAGAGGACGAGGCCCAGCATGAGGGTCTGTCCCCACCAGGGCCCTGCTCCAGTCACTGCCCAGTGGACAATACAGCTGGCCGGCACCCCACTTTTTGACTTTGAATGAGCAAGCCTGTTATGCACGTGCTGTAGCCAATATCTCCTAGAACAGGGACTTCCTTGGTCGCACAGTGGTTAAAAATCCACCTGCCAATGCAGCGGACACGGGTTCGAGCCCTGGTCCGGGAGGATCCCACATGCCGTGGAGCAATAAGTGCATGCGCCATGACTACTGAGCCTGCGCTCTAGAGGCCGCGAGCCACAACTACTGAAGCCTGCGCACCTAGAGCTCATGCTCCGCAACAAGTGAAGCCACCACAATGAGAAGCCCCGCTCACTGCAACTAGAGAAAGCCTGCGCACAGCAACGAAGACCCAACACAGCGAAAAATTAATTAATTAATTAATTAATTAATTTTAAAAAAAAAATCTCCCAGAACACGTCAAGTTCTGATACAGGCCACTGGCATCAGAATTCCCTGGGGGGTGATGTCCCAGCCCTACTCCAGCCTTACTGATGCAGGAAGGCCGGGGGAGGCCCCAGAAGCTGCACTTTCACGACGCCCCTTGGGTGGTTCATATGCACCCTAAAATTTGAGAACTTCCGTCATAGAAAAAATAGAATCTTTACGAATACATATGAATGTAACAAGCTAGGCTTCATAAGCATATGAGTGATACAGGCTGTAGGTCAGGCATATCAGATTACTTTTGGAAACTGCATATAAATAAGTAAGAAGTAATAACAAAATTGCATATAGACACATTTAATCAAAATACATATTACATAATCACCTGTGAGATTTTTTGACAGTTTAGCTTGGATATAAATTTAAATATACTTCTTTTTTTAAATAAATTTATTTATTTTTATTTTATTTATTTTTGGATCTGTTGGGTCTTTGTTGCTGCGTGCGGGCTTTCTCTAGTTGTGGCGAGCAGGCTTCTCACTGCAGTGGCTTCTCTTGTTGCGGAGCACGGGATCTAGGCATGTGGGCTTCAGTAGCTGTGGCACTTGGGCTCGGTACTTGTGGCTCGTGGGCTCTAGAGCGCAGGCTCGGTAGTTGTGGCGCATGGGCTTCGTTGCTCCGCGGCATGTGGGATCTTCCCGGACCAGGGCTCAAACCCGTGTCCCCTGCATTGGCAGGCGGATTCTTAACCACTGCATCACCAGGGAAGTTCTAAATATACTTCTTAAGACAGCTTCTTTCAAATATCCTCACATACCGAAATGCACACTCAAGAACAATCTTCAGATTTGACTTGCTTGCTGTGATGCCCGATTTAGTGAAATAACTGGATCCCACGTGCCTGCCTGTGTAGCGCTGGCCGCATGCAGGAGCGGAAGGAGAGCTCCCCAACGTCGTGGCCAGAAGCCCACAGCAGAGGGGAGGGCTGCTGCAACAGTGAAGGGGTGGGAGTGGGGTGAGGGCACCGCATCCACCCGACTCAGCCACGCTCCCTGAACAGAGGCAGATGGGTCCGTAAGCACAGCCAAGTGTGACTTCAATCCCACCCAGCGGCCCAGGCATGGTCTCTTTCCTGGAGCTCATGAACCTACAGCCCCAGGCGCTTCAGATGTGGCTGTTCATTACGAAAGGGCTTGTGTCTTAATTAGCAACGGCCCCCAGGACGGCCTGGCCCAGCAGTGGTGCCACATCACTGTTTTGCTTTAGGACTACCCCGTCCGTCTCTCTGGCCTGGTTTATTCTGCAAAGCCTTGAGTGATGAGGTGACCTCACAGGGTCCCTGCTGGTCCACCAGGCTGATAACCTCATGCTAACTGAACGGGGTGAGCAGGGACTCTAATCCCCCTACAGGCCATGGGGGAGATGAACCCCAGGAAAATTCAGGGGCCTGACACCGCATGCAGGGTCCAGGGATCCTTGCCATGGTGTAATAGCTCTGCCCAAAGTACAGGATGATTTGCTGCATCTTGACTCTCCTACTACTGAGAAGGAGGTCCACCTGCTGATGACCTCTTTGCGTTTTGAGGCAAACGTACACATCTGACTGTGTTCCTCTAAATTACTTACTGAGCCCAGAACGGGGGGTGATGGGCAGCTGGTCCTGCCTGCAGGATGACAAAGAAGAGCCAACGCTGCCCAAAGGGGCAGGAAGGAAACTCTAAGAGTCACTGACAAACCTCGACCAGAAGCACGCGCAAACCCTGGCGGTTGTTTCAAAGCCGCTTCTGCAAATAACTTCTCTCCTTTAGAGAAACAGTCGCTGGCTTGCCACCCAAGTATCCCTTTCCCCCCAGCCCATCCTCACAGGCTTGAGGGGCCTTCGCCACAATGGATCAGCCAGCTGGCCGAGGAGGAGGAAGTTCAGGTACATCCGCGCAACAAAGGGCAAAAGGTAAATGGGATTGGAAGAGGGGGGAGGGGCTTTGCAAAATCAACCTCACCCCCAAGGACCACAGGCAGGAACGCGATCTGTAGTAGCCACGCGTGTTTTCCCTGTGTTGGTAAGTAAATTTCTATATATTTGTATAAATGTTCTGCTTTCCTCTTCCTATTTTACATGGATATGCTGATGGGAGTCAACTGAATAATTTAAGCCTTAAGTTCCTAGATCTTGCAGGGTGATTGTGACTGAAGAAGGAACTTCACCCAGTGATGGACCCGCCCCCGATAGACTTGACTCTTCCTTCTTCAGGGAGATGTGAATGTCCTGCCAATAAGTCCTTCTGGGAGGCAAGTAACCGACTGAAATACAGTAATAATAGTAACTCATACGGTAACAGCACAGACAGAAACCAACAATGACAAACACGTGCCATGAGAAATACAGTGTTCGCTCATTTCTACATTCTGTTCCTCGGTTTTCAAGCTTCTAAACCTTCTGGGGACTCACTCCAGACACGACAGCACAGGAAGTGAAGCAGATGTTAAATGTGGAGGGTAGTCACCACATCAACCTCTCCGGCATCAGTGACGATTTTCAGAAATGGTTAACATCTCTTAAAATGTTCGCTTATGATGTGTCCGGTTCTCTGGTTGAGACTGGCAAACACTTATGAAATTCTCAAGATCCGTCTCTTTGTTCATAGCGGCACTATTTACAATAGCCAAGACATGGAAGCAACCTAAGTGTCCATCGACAGATGAATGAGGAAGATGTGGTACATATACACAATGGAATACTCCTCAGCCATAAAAAAGAATGAAATAATGTCATTTGCGGCAACATGGGTGGACCTAGAGATTGTCATACTAAGTGCAGTAAGTCAGACAAAGACAAATTATCATAGGATATCATTTATATGCGGAATCTAAAAAAATGATACAAACGAACTTATTTACAAAACAGAAACAGACCCGCAGACATAGAAAACAAACTTATGGTTACCAAAGGGGAAAGGTGGGGCGGGGGGGAGGATAAATTAGGAGTTTGGGATTAACATGTACACACTACTATATATAAAACAGATAAGCAACAAGGACCCACTGTATAGTACAGGGAACTCTACTCAATATTCTGTAATAACCTATAATGGAAAAGAATCTGAGAAAGAATAGATGTATGTATATGTATAACTGAATCACTATGCTGTACACCTGAAACTAACACAACATTATAAATTAACTATACCTCAATATAAAATAAAAATTTTAAAACATGAAAAAGCAGTACAAAAACTAAAATAATAAAAATAAAAATAAAAACACTTATAAGAATTGAAACAACAAAAAAAGACCTGTCTCTTAGAAAGCACTCTTCTTTCTTCTTTCGTCGAGAGAGTATTGAAGCTGAGCGCTACTCACCCTCCTAAGACTTCTGTTCTGCTCACGGTGTAGAAGCTGTTGACCGCGGCCTGCTTGGCTGTCACGATGCGGTGATCAAACGGCGCAGGCGGTGCCCGGGCCTCGTCTGGAGGTGAGAGAAGGGCCACGTGAGAAGCGGCCCGAGGGCCAAGCCTGGGCCTGAGTGCAAATGTGCTCATTTAATAATAAAACACAATGGGCCACCTATTTTATTTCTAATGATCCAGGGAATGTAAGTTTTCATTTCATGTTAGGATTTATGGCTCATGAAGGTGACGCGCAACACCTTTGAGAAAGGGTGTCAGGGCCTCTGAACCGTGGCACCTATCTCCCTCAGGGCAGCTTTCAGAAACGTCAAACCACTGAAAATCTCCAAGCCCTGTACAGTCCAAACAGCTAATACTTCCAAACTGGAGACATTTGAACACAAACCCCAGAAACTGTTTGACCCATTTTTTTAAAAGCACCACTGATAAACTCCATTATTTTCTTTAAGGCACAGAGAAAAAGATGAAAAATTTCTTCATGTCATTGAAAGTTTTGATATTACTATATATGACTTTCCAAAATATTTTAGCCAGTATTCAAGGCACATTTAAGGCACACAGATGCATTTTTCCTGGCTGAAATAAAACACCCAGTAAAACTGGCGAAGTATATATTGTACAGCTCTCAAATTTCTCCCGCTTTCTACCTTCCAGCCTAAGCATCTAACCTCCAGTCCGGCTCAGTTCTAAAATACATAGTTCCTCACTAATATTCTTCCAGTATCCTTTTTACTTTTCCATGGTTACTGCTGTTAAAATTTGCTTGCCGTGAACCTATTCATTTCCCCATTTATTCATTACTTAAATATCTACTGCGCGCAGCTTCTTACATGTGTACAAAGGGTACAAAGGGTACAAAGGGAAGTGAGTAGATAATAACTTTGCTTTCAAAAATTTACATTTATTCAAAATGTAATTCTTGAGCACTTATCTTGAGCTAGGTACTTTGCCAAGTGTTCATATTTTTTAAGATTCAGATAATATAGATCTCTGGGCAATTGATTTGATGGGGGCATTCTCCCTTCACACCATAAATACGCTGAAAAGTGAAGAAGGTAGGAAAGAATTCTCTTGGTGGCATTCGTCTCTTTAGACCAAAAAAAACCCCAAAAGTGATTGAGTTATGAACACAAATGGCATCAATGTGGCATGACGTCTCCTTCAGGCTGTTAGGCTAAGTGAAATTTAGTCAGAAATGTTTGCTGGAAAGGTTAGGGAGCTTTAAAGGGCTGGAACAAAAGCCGTTTCCTACCCAGGGGGGTCACCAGATCTTGCTGCCTGGGGGTCTTTGCTCCAGGGGACCCCAGGACTTTGTCTTGTTGGTCCCCCCGGCGCCTCCGGCTTCCTGTGTCCTCCATGTGCATCTGTCACCTGCACCTGCCGCATCTATTCTGCTCTTCTTGTTCTCCTGGACCAAGCTCACCTCCGCCCCTCTCCGCTTACTGACGCCTGAGGGCTCTGTTGGATCAGAGTTCTGCAAAACAGGTCCTGTCGCTGACTTTCCTGTGGTTCGTGATGTGAAAATAGCTTTTATGCTGCTGATACACCTGGAAAATAAAATCCAGCCACAGCTCTCAAAGTTTCTGGGAGAAAACTTTCAGATGGCCAAATTTCTGAGCACTAAAGCTTCCTCAAGATGATGCTTTGCTGCAGGGACATAAGCTTCATGATGGGGAGTTGGCGATGTCAGTGTTTGGGGTGAGATGAAGCAGGATGCGCCCCCATCATCCCAAGCAGCACGGTTACAGGTGGAGATGACCAGCATCCCAGAGACTCTCCCTAACAACCTCACAGTGACCCCAAGTTAGTCCACTGACCCTTTACAAAGGCAGTCATTTTATGACTCCCTAACTAATTTGATCTTCATTTTTCACTTCCTTTCCTTAAAGAAGATAGAAGTGACCACGTTAAAGCAAAATAAAAGGAGCAATGGTCTCTGAATAGTAACAGCAGTGAGAGTCAGCCTTTACTGTGAAAGAATTGACCTAATTTAAGTTTCCCAACAGCTCCAGACCTTACTAAAAACATCTCTGCAGTGATGGACTTTCTTAGTAAACATTAGTGTTTACATTTAATTCTTGGAAAATTAGACTTCTCTACAATTAGTTTCCAAAATACATTAGTTAAGAATGAAATAAGGGGTATTCCCTGGCGCTCCAGTGGTTAGGACTCCATGCTCTCACTGCTGAGGACCTGGGTTCAGTCCCTGGTCAGGGAACTAAAATTCCACAAGCTGCGCGGGGAGGCCAAAAAAAAAAAGAAAGAAAGAAGAATTATGTCTTAAATCCCTAAAAAATACCACAGATGTTTGAATTGGGATGCTCTTTGTTCCAAACAGATTCTGTGGCTCATCATAACGTAGATTAATTCATTTTAGTTGGCTATATAATTGCCTGAATTTATATGTGAAACTTCACGGTTGAGGAAGAATCATTCAAAAACCTACTGTGGGGCTTCCCTGGTGGTGCAGTGGTTGAGAATCCTCCTGCCAATGCAGGGGACACGGGTTCGAGCCCTGGTCTGGGAAGATCCCACATGCCGCGGAGCAGCTGGGCCAGTGAGCCACAACTACTGAGCCTGCGCGTCTATTGTTCAGTTATCGATCTTAGGAAGGATGTGCTCTATACTGCTAAAAATAAGAAACTTTTACTTGATGTTTTAAAAATACTGGATGTGATTACTACTAATCATTATATCCATCTATCATTTGGTAGAAGACTTAGAAAACAATAAAATGCCTGAAAATGTCACAGGGAAGAAGAAAAAATAATGGCAAGAAAACGTGGCCAAGAAAAATCCACACAGCTGGGAAAGTGGCTTCTAAACCACTGCTTTAAAGAGTCACTTCAGTTATCCTTCGATATGGACTTAAATTGCAACGGCACATAGATCTGCAGAAAACGTCAGCTGTGGAAGCAAATGCTTTAAACCCTACCTTTCATAGGATTGACCACTGTCAGTTCTATAAAAACACTGCTCTTTATTTGAACACTTCTCCAGCACTGTTTCATCTGGAATTTCGGATTCTCCTTTTTCCTTAGCTTCTCGGTCACCAGGCTTTTCCTTAGAACGAAGCCCATTTTTCTCTTCTTTGAACACTGGCCATTCATTTTTATCTGCAGAGCCTTGCTTATCATCCCCAGAGCTATTATTTTCTTGTCGGCTCAGTCTCTCTGGGCATGAAATGCCTCTCCCGTCTTCGCTTTCTCTTGGCTCTGTGGAATTTCTTAGAGCAAAATCTTCTATTTCATCCTGTGGTCTTTCTGTATGAAATGTGGTGAAACTTCTCTGAACTAGAGGCAGGGGTCTTCTAAGCCTGTTTCGTGTTGAGCTTTATTAAACGTTTCTTTCTCAGATTGTTCTTCTGGGAAGATCTCTCTAAAAGCCACCATAGGACACAATGCTTTAATGGAGGACGCATGTGATCGGTGTAATTTTGGCTTCACAGAATGGCATCTCTATACAGGCTTCTCTTTATCGGCAGATAAAAGCTTTGGGGAAGCAAAGTAGGAGAAAACGTGACCAATGGACTGACAGCTGGGCCCCCAAAGAATTTCTAGTTTGTAACTAGTAGGACCCAAAGCCAATCAAACAAAGGTATTCAAACAGCACTTCACCCGACACAGGGCATCACGAACATGTAACTTCCTCTGAACAAGAACAACCTCGTGACTTGTATAACAGAGCTTGACCCACAAATATCTAGTCTTATAAAAAGGTTACCTGTGGGAGGCGCTGTCCTTTTGCCTTTGGCTGGTGCTGTTTCCTTCAGGCCGGGGTGTGAGCACACCTGCTCCTTAGCCTGTGGGCACACGATTGAGTAATGAGTAATGTGACTTACACATCACATCAGGCTCTCTTGACCTCAGCACTTCTGACACTTGGGGCTGGAGAATTCTTTGTTATGGGGAATGTCACGAGGATTATAGGACGTTTAGCAACATCTCTGGCCTCTGCCCACCCGAAGCCCACAGTACTCTCCCCGACCCAGGTGTAATAGCCAAAAAAAAGCCTCCAGAAATTGCTAAATGTCTCCGGTGGGCAAACTCACCCCATATTGAGAAACATTGTATTACACAATTCAAACACAGAAAAAAATACCAAAATAAATAGTAATTTAGAGGGCAGAACAGTCTGAATTAATGAAGCCCTGTACAGACTAGAGTATTTGAAAGCAAATGACTTCACTATTTTAAAAGAAATTTTGTAAAACTCTGGCATTGTTTGTAGAAGAAGGCCCATCTTCATGGATAGATAAAGGATATTGTAACGTGTTTGTCACCCTTGACCTCTGTTTGTATTGTCTTGATATAGTTCACATATAAATCAAATAAAAATGAGAGGCTATATGTGAGTGGGTTTTGTAAACCAGAAAGTAGGAGAGTAAAGTAAGCCTTTATAAAAGGGGCTTCTACATTGCCGAGAACAGATGGCCCCTTTCTAAGGAGATAAACGTTCTTCTCACAGTCCTGGTCTCTCTGAATTAGCTAAGCAAACCCTTTTAAAATACCACATGAAAGGTAAACATTAGCCCAATCCACCCAAATTATCACAAGTTCTGAAGTTATACGTTATAAGTTAATGAAATTGTTTGGATGTCCAAAGAATCAGTCTTTTTTTCTTTGGAAAGAGAGTAAAATTTGCCTGAGGGTGACTTGCAAGCATGAAACACCATGTAAGTGCAGGTCATAGATATCAAGACAAATTATAAATGTGCTTTTAAACAATCCAAAGGGCAGTCCCATAGGTTCAGAGCATTTCCATTTTTCAGATAAGGACCTTCAAACACAGAGGCATGTTTAGTAAATCTGCGGAAAAGCAAAATTATAGATTAGAGCCCAGGAGTTTGAACTTTCTCTTTTAAGTGAAAGGGCAGGCAAATGTCTTTTAGTTTCCCTCCTCTATACTTGCACAGCAATCAGCACATACTCCCACCCCAGTATAGACTGCAACATTTTCTTAAACATTTTTTCTCATCAATTTCCCACTAGATTATAGGACTCAAGTGGGCAAAAAGACTGATTCATCTTTGAATCTCTGGCACTTAGCCCAGGGATATAATGATGGTGGAGGTGATGATGGTGATGATGGTGTTGGTGATGATGGTGATGGTGGTGATGATGGTGTTGGTGATGTTGGTGATGGTGGTGATGATGGTGTTGGTGATGATGGTGATGGTGGTGATGATGGTGTTGGTGATGTTGGTGATGGTGGTGATGACGGTGTTGGTGATGATGGTGATGGTGGTGATGACGGTGTTGGTGATGTTGGTGATGGTGGTGATGACGGTGTTGGTGATGATGGTGATGGTGGTGATGACGGTGTTGGTGATGATGGTGATGGTGGTGATGACGGTGTTGGTGATGATGGTGATGGTGGTGATGACGGTGTTGGTGATGATGGTGATGGTGGTGATGACGGTGTTGGTGATGATGGTGATGGTGGTGATGATGGTGACGGTGATGATGGTGATGGTGGTGATGATGGTGACAGTCACGGTGATGGGGGTGATGATGGTGATGATGGTGATGACAATGATGATGGCTAATATATACTAAGTACTGATTACATACCAGGCACATTTCTAAGCACATTACGTTATTAATTGCTTGTTCCTCATAGCAACCCTTTGGGATAGATACTATCAGCCCCATTTTATAATAAAGGTGGGTAATTTCACAGGGTTATATAATTCAGAAATGGTACAACCAGGATCCTAACTCTGAACTACAGCTGTACTGTCACTCTGAAAAAAGAAATAGAAGCTTATAGGCAAGGTATATCTTTAATATTGATTGGATATCTACCATACAGCCAGCACCACAGGAGACAAGAAAAAAGATTAAAAGAGAACGGCATAAAATAGAAACAAATTAGTAAAGAAATAAATATTTATTGGTCAAAAGATTAGAATAAACATGGAAGAGAGGAGAGGAAGAGAATTTCACTCCAATTTTGAAAATGAGTCAGATAAGATAATTTAACAAATTTTTAAAGATATTTTATAGCTTTGTCTTTCAATGCTTCTCTTTTGCAGTGAAAACCCCTGGTGGACAGGCATTTTTCTCCTGGGTTTATTCTGGGTGGCGTGAATGTGATGGTAAAAGCAAAGGTGGGCTTAGTAACAAAAACTGGTGTGTCAGTTAATTTCAGTCTATCAAAATATGTAAAATTGAGAATTTGGCTGTAAGCCTCCAGGCGTTTGCCTCCAGGGACGTCTCAGTGTCCGTGGTGGGTGCCCACAGGATGTGCTGACGCTCTCTGGGTGCAGTGTTCTGATTTGACCAACAGGAGAACTATCAATTCTGAGGAAGGTAAGAAACAAGCTTCCAAACCAGACCATCTTTTCCTTTAATTATATATCAGATATGATTCACCATTTAGATAACGTAAGAAGGTCTTTATTCATTGCCACAGGCTATCATATTTTCATTTCCCTAGGTCATACTGACATCTAGAGGAACTTTGAACTGAAGAGTTCCCGAAAAACAGAAGACGTATTTCTCCTTTTCTGTTTCTGGGCAGCGACTTCAGTACGAAGTTCATTCTTAGTGTTTCCAAGTTATATGTAGAAGTTGCTAAAATAGGAAGTACAGGTGTGTAAGCACATCTTGTTTGCTTTCCAAAAACAAACGTATTCTGTACTGATTAAAGAAGACTGGTCAGTGCTGGAAGCATGAAGCTCCTGGAAGGATTATGATCACGGTCTGCTAAGGGATAAAAAAATCAGGTCAGACACCGTGTCCTTTGCTGAATTCACGCTGACGGACCAGACGAGCACGAGGGCCCCATTTCACTCACAGTCACTCATTAATTTGTTCACTTAATCATTACTCATATATTTGCACATGGATTCCTTTTGTAACCATTTCCCCATTCCTTTTATAATATCAGTGGATTTAGAATGACTCGGGGAAGAAAGGGGATTTGGCCCAAATACCCAAGTATTCAAAACACAGTTCTGCCCTCTCTACTCTGTCCCGTTTCCGGGCTGGTGTCCTGAGTGGGCCTGTGCTCCCAAGCTTGTCCAGCTAGTCTCTGAGGGTCATGGAGGAAATGTCAGAACTAATTTCTGTTCTTTCTCCATTCTTTTCAAATGTATATTTTACTTATGTTTTAAAACATGTATGAGTAATATTGAGCACATATAATTTATGTCTGTAATATATGAAATGTTTATAAAAATATGTATACGTGTATTGCTTATCCATTTATATCATTTATAAATAGAGTAAAATATTGCCATATGCTTTAAAATATTTTGCCGATAGCAGTGAACAATCAAAATACTTCGGAGACCATTCCTCTAGATAACACTATTTCTCACATTCTGCTTTTCTGAAATATGTGCTTTAGAGAAGAATCATTCTAATTAGCAGGTTCAAGGGCAAGTACCTAATTAGAGCTATCAGCTCAATTCTTGCAAACTCTTCCCCACCTTCTACAAAGTACTGCTTTTAAGAGGTCAGGATTCGTTCTTCAGATGACCTTTGTGACAGAGTAAACCAACTGCATGCACTTCATACTCCTGTCTCTGTTGTAGTTTCGCTTATTGCCGTGGAATCGAGACCCGTAGAGTAAGCAACACGGGTGCACAGGTGTATGCCGTGTACCACCAGCCTCACCAGCCCAACACTAAAACCCTACTTTTCCTCAGTGGTGGGATAACCAAAAGCGAAATTAATTCGATTGAACAACTATGCCCAATCCCTCTTTCATTCCCATTCAATAAAAATCTATTTTAAGAAGCAAGCCTGAAATGGCTTTAACTTTGAAATAACAGAAAGACTGAGATGGTTGCTGCCTTCTCTGGACGGTCCTTTCCTGGGTTATGGCACTGTCCCCGGCCCAGGGGTACGGACCTTTCCCTGCACCTCTTCTTCCCCAGCACCACACGAAGGGTCAGGGTTCTAGAAGTGCCTGGTGAACCCGTGTGCACGAAGGAAGAAGTGCCTTCCGGACTGGTGGTCTCATGGCGAGAACATCCGTGTGTCAGGCTGCATCGCTGAAAAGCCGGACCGCCCCAGGCACCACCTGACGTGCACCCTGCCACTAACTCTCACATTCTTTGCATCACTTAGCTGATGTTAAGTGACATCCACAGCCCTGCATTTGGGGACTACAGTTGCTTCAGAAAACTGTTTTCTTAACATCACAATGGGACACGACTAAACTAACTGCATAAATCCTGAGCTGAGGGTATATTACTGCTTATGGAGGTGCCAAGATGAACGCGTTTGGTAATTTTAACATTATGCCTTAGAAATACAAAAGCAAAATTATAACAACTGTAATGACCTTGTTAAACTCTGATTAGAATCCTCGTGCGGAAGAGAGAAAAACAGAGGCTAAAAGAAGACATAGAGAGGAATTTTCAGAAGAAACATTAAAACCGTGTTTCCTCGCCTGGGCATAGAAGATGACTGTAGAGATCACTTGTGAGAGAAATCTATTTCTCTTCATCCTCAGGGCACACTCAGATTCCCTGGCATTAAGGAGAAAGCTCCCTAAAGTCCCTGGCTGATACAACCCCCTTTGTGATGTGCAGGGCCTGGTAGGACAGGATCTGACGGAGGCAGGAAGGCAAGTGCTGACCCTGACCTCAGAGCCCAGCGAGTGGACCCTCCCCAGGCTGCGGAAAACATCGGGGATAATCAGATAGAAGACTAAAGCCTCTTGGTGTGTCCACAATTCCAGGGACAGGCTTCATCCAGAAACCAAGGAAATAGGACTCCTCACGGGTGTATGTCAAGAAAGAGCCCAGAATCAAAGGCATTGGTTCAGGAAAGTCTAATCGGTGGCTCTGTCAAGGGAAGAGACGTGGGCAATTTTGCTTTCATTTGATTATAAGACGCATGGACAGTTCCATAAAAAGGCGGCACACTGCACAGGGGGCAGCGCCTCCAGCCAGAGAAGATGGATGGGGACCAGCACCACTCAGAGGTACTGGCAGGTTACTCCTCCCTGACCACAGATTTACTTAATTTAAACACACTTTTGAGTCTTCTTATCTCCACAACCCCTGCTGCGGCCAAGGCCCCGTGGCCATAGGTGGGTGCTGAGCAGGCCTGTGCAGACCCAGGGTTACGGGAGAGGCCGGCCCTTGGTCTGCCCTGCCCCCTCGGGGGCCAGGCTGTGGACCAGAGCCGCAGACTACTGACAATATAGGCCTCCTCCACTCTCCTCTCCAGCCTGGCTTTGTCGATTCAAAAGGACTGGTTAGAATTAACCTGGAGCAAATTAAAAGTCTTCTCCTAAAGATCCAGTCACATTGGGTACTTGGATCACAAGGATTTTATTTTCCCTCGTCTCACTGCTGATGGATGAGCTCACCTGAGACATCTTATACCAGATTCTTATTTTCCGATTTTCTGCCCACCGCCATCTCTCCTGTCTGCCCCGAACAGGGAACGCTCAGCCATGCGACTCATACCTGCTCTTTTCCCACAAGCTGCCGACGAGACTCTGCCTGGCGGCCCCGTGCCACCCCGCTTCCCCGCCTGCCCAGACTCTCCCGCGCTCTGACCTGGTGCTTCTCAGCCACCCGGGGTGGCGGAACGGCCGGCAGCGATCAGCGCCCGGGGCCCACAGGGGAGTCTCACGACCCTGCCCTGGTGGAGCCTGGACACCGAGGCTGTGAGGCCCGCACGGACCGTCAGGCTCTGCCGGGTTTGGGGGCCGCGGCTCGCCGGCCCCGCCCCTCTGGCTTTGGAGGCACTTTGGTCCCTCCCCGCCCGAGCGGCCCCACCAGAGTGTGGAGGCCAGGAAGACCCCGGGGAGGCCGGTTTCTCGTGTTTCCCTTTATCCCTGCCGCCTCCCACCCGCCTTCAAGGGTCTGACCCTCCCCAGGGTGCACGATTACCCAGCAGACCACTGCCTCCCAGGGGCACGTGTGGAAATGGGTCTGGGGCACAGCCCCGAAGACCACAGCCCCCAGGCTGACCTCGGGGGGGATCGGGGTTGGGGGAGCCAAGAAAAAGCCCGCGCTGCCAAGCGCCCCTCGGGACCCTCCGCCTGGACCCTCCGCCCGGGACCCTCCGTCCGGATCTTCCGCCCGGGACCCTCCACCCGGGACCCTCCGCCGGGCCTGCTGGTCAAAATGTAGTCATGGCCAGTGATTTAATTCCTCCACCAAAATGGAGGTGAGCAGAGGAGGGGAGACTCAGGCTGAAGTGCAAGAACACTACCTTCCAGGGCACAGAAGTATTTACACACTCCACACAGAAGTGTGTCTGAACACCCCGAATCATTGCAGGCCTCTGTCTTCTTGGGATTCTGTCCCCAGAATAGAACCTGGCACTTCAGACCGTGCGGCAAAGTCACTGAGGAACGGCGGGTGTGTGTGTGTGTGTGTGTGTAACCAGTTTCAAACGCAGATATAAATGGGATTAGAGCTCCTTGAGGTTCATTTGATTAAAATGAGTCTTACTTCGTAAAATTCCTCTCTTATACCACACAAGACCCGACCTTGGAATGTTTTCACATGAAGTTTACTACGTTTTATCATCACCTAATAAAACTCTTTGATTTCTCCCAGCTGCAGACAGTTTTGTAAGGATTCGTTTCACACGGTGTTCTCAGTCTGCTTTTTAATTTTTATTTTAGGTTCGCTTTTATCACTCCGTCCCCTGTCTCCTGCTCCGAGTAAGCGGTGGGCGGTTCAGCCCATGCCCCCCACCCCGCATGGGCCTTCTTGGAGGCGGGCACCTCCCGGGGGCCCAGTGTTCCCCAAGGGAGGGGCTGTGTGGTCCCTTGGTGGTAAGGGAAGTTCAGAGGTCTGAACTTAGATTCACTGAACGAAATATTTAACCTCACGTTTTGCCTTTCCACAGCTTCCCCAGGGCAGCAAAATTTGAAAGCACATTACAAAGCAAAGTGGCTTTCAAAGGCTATCTCTGAAAAACAGTGAGAAGCTGCAAAGCTCTTAAAAAGTCTCTGAACGTGGAATGTAATACAAACTCTGTAGATATAAACCCATCTGTTATGACTATCCCCAAATATTTAGTTGCCTGGTCCCTTCTACTCAAAGTAGGTCCGTGGCCAGCACCACCAGGGAGCTTGTTAGAAATGCAGACTGTCAGCCCCACCACACCCACCGGATCAGAATCTGTGCTTTCACCAATCCCACAAGGCTCCCGTGAACGCTAACATTTGAGAAGCGCTGGCCTAGGTAACACACATAATGACTTGGTGTAAAGAAACTTTTCACAAAATATTCATCACAGCCTCTTGTATTGATTTGAATCTTGCCTCCATCCACGAAGAGCGAATGTCACACTTGGGGAAGCTCAGAGGGGGGCAGGGGGGAAAGGGGGGCGGAGCCTAGACACAGCTCAGCTGGTCTGGAAACCAGTGGCCTTGAGGGGCATAGGCGGGGGAATCCAGCACCGTGTTGAATACTAGTGACCTTCGCAGAATGTCCAGAATCTTGACACCGACCCAGGGGTCCTCAAAGGGACTCAGAAGAGAATGCCAGCCTTGATACCATGTGCCGAGAACTGTCCACTCACCTCTGGGGTCTCCACTGATGGCGGGAGCTCTGGCCACAGAGAAAAGCAGCATTGAGGTGTAAAGGTCCTGCTACAGACTGAACGTTTGCGTCCCTACAAAATTCATATACTGAAGCCCTAACTCCCAGGATGAATGTATTAGGAGGCGGGGCCTTTGGGAAGTGATCAGGTTTAGATGAGGTCCTGAGGGCGGGGTCGGACAATGAGATTAGTGTTTTTATAAGAAGAGGAAGGTATCAGGGTCTTCCTCTGTCCCTCTGCCACGTGGGGACACAGGGAGAAGGCGGCCGTCTGCAGCCCGAGAGAGGGCCCTCATCAGAGCCCGACCGTGCTGGCCCCCAACCTCAGGCCTTCAGCTTCCAGAACTGTGAGAGACAAACGTCAGTTGTTCAGGCCGTCCAGGCCACAGCATTTTGTTACAGCCACCCCAGCTAAGACAGGGACAATGAAAACTGTCACAGTGGAAACTCTAGAGAATTAGGGATATGTTCTGATCAGCTCCAACCTGCAAAGAACACAGTTAGGAATATTAACACAAGTGCTATAACTTGGTTATAGCAAGCTATCAACTTTAAAAGGAACAAAAGTAATTTTATTTAGCCCAGTTCTTATGAAACAAAAATTTAGAAGCACACAGACAGTACATGGCCTCTGATACGGTCTAGTTGTCTGTGCTTTTACTCCTAAGGTAGCCTTAAACCCTCAATTTACGGAGAACATAAATACCTTACTGAACTCTTGGTGTTTTTAACTCACTGTCTTTTGTCTTATTGTGGACATACGGGAAACTATTCAGCGGGCACTTATACCAGTTATTAAAATAGGGAAATGCTTCAATACTGGTTGGTAAATAGTGGATGTCTTGCGACCTCCAGGGGTCCCCCTCAGCTCCTGACCCAGCCGCCCTGCCAGCCTCTGGACCTTCCTAAGACCCAACAACTCGGGAGTCCGTACCTGGCGGGGCGGGGACCTCTGGGTCCCTGCTCCGATGGGCGAGTGACTGAAATCCCAGTTTTTCAACTCAGTCCTGCACAGGGAACAGGGATAAAATATGAGTGCTCCTGGCCACAAGAGCAGACTCCTGGCTACACAATTTTCAATAGTTGAATAAAGGCTTGTAATTTTATTTTTGCTACCCCTACGAGTTATCATTAGTGGGAAATTGGAAAGTGTGTCTTGACAGTCAAGGGGAGAGCCGTGGGCGATGAGTGAAGAGGACGCGGGTGTTTCTGCCGGCACCCCCTTTGCTGCCTTAGGCCTTGGGGCAGTGGTTCTGCAGTTTACTAAGCTCCTGCCCCAGAGAGCCTTAACTAGTAGCTCTGGGCTGGAGCCCGAGAACACTTTTCACGAACTCTGTGATTCTGATGTAAGTGGTCCAGGGGCCATACCTTGAGGAACCATAGGGAATTCCTACTCATTATTCAACACCGTACCCAAGAAGGTTTCCCGCTGTGAATTCTCCCTTGAAACACTCCTTCCCTTAGCCTTATACTGAAAGAGGAATCAGTCTTTCTTCCATGTGTGTTGGCTGTGCATCTATCATGCATTTATCATAGCGACCCTGCCTAGACACCTTGGTATCCTTAGCGTCTAACTCTGTGCTTGATCAATTGATTAATTGATTGATCGATCGATTAGTAAGTGGGGGGGATGCTGATGCCAGATGGTATTTGCTGAGCACCTAAGTCACCTGTATAAAATGTTATCTTAAGGGATGACCTATTTATTATATCCTTTATTACATCCTCCTCAGTATGAGGCTAGACGTCCAGCTCCCAGGCTCCTGGGCCACCTAGATGTCCCCACGCTCACGTAGTGGGCTTTGTGGGCCTGTACCTCTGAGAGAAAGCCCATGCTCTGCTCAGACCGTTGTGTCACCAGTTATGTATCATTTTACCACTTTCTCAACAAATGTCTCATACCTAATAAAAATCATTTGCTTAACGTATATATTTCAGATCTATTATTCATACCTCTGTATTGACGGTAACTTCCTTAACATGCTTCAGAGACACTTAATGAACACTTCCCATGACGGAAAGGAGAAGAGGTTAGAGTATCAGCACTGCTACGTTTTACTTCATTAGGATTATGAAACAGTTTTGCCTGAAGGCAAGAGTGCGCAGCAGCTATTTCCTTTGAAATGTCTGATTAAATTTCTTTGTACATCACCTAGCTCAGCACTAGAATAGGTGCTAAGTCAATGCCTTTGCCTTTGCCACTGAAGTCCTTCACTGTGTTTGTCCTGGGATTAAGGAGCCAGCCTAGCAGTTATTCTAATGCTCCTTCAGCTCTCCAAGTCTACGATGCCACAGGATCTAGACTACAACTTGGTAGAGTTAAAGGGCACACTCCAAATCTTTGTCTGCTGGCACGAAACCGCTTCTTGGGGGCTTTTTCAAGTACCTTCACCCTTGGAATCTATCTCCTGTTGCGATGATGGTTTAGTAGTAACCAGATGCCTGCGTGGAAATGTCTTTAGGGCAGATCGTAGAAAGTAGTGTGCTTGTTTGTTTGGCTGCGTGATATTAATTTTCCATTTCTCAGCTGGCGGGGCGTTGCTTCAATGGCGTTGGCTTCTCCCCACTGCATTAGGCCCTGTTGACACGGGGAGGGGGCGGTCTCTTGGGAACTTTACCAACAGAGGCCCGTTTCCCCCTCTCCAAGGGGAAGGGAGTGTGGTGGGTTAGTCCTGTTTCTTCCCCAGCATCGCTCAGAGGCAGTGATGTGGGGATAGGCTTGTATGACGCGCACGTCAGCTCCTTCGCAAATTTGTAGTCTCGGGCAGCCTTGGCAATGAGCCTGTCCTCCTTGTTTAAACAGGGAGCTTCATTCACTGATTCAAATAAGAATAACGGTCTCTTGTTTGCCAAGGTGAGAGACTGCTGCGTCAATGAACAAAACCAATACAAGCGAAAAGGTAGCATTTTTCATTATGGAAATCAGCTCTTTATCTTCTATAATAGCTGAAGGCAGAACCAGGAGAAATAGGAAAAATCAGCTTAGATGAAACATCACAGGTTTAAATTAGATTTTAAAAAGAAATTAAGATAATGGAAGTAGTTTTCTGCACAGTCAGGTGGGTTAGATACACAACTGTTTTGTATTCCCAACCACACAATTTACCACAAAAGAACCCAGTATTTTAACAGTTCAAAATAAGACAAAGAAATAGAAAACTTACTAAATCATAAAATCTATTTAGAATTTGAAGAGACTTTGAAGGGCATGTAGCCCGATCAGCTCAACCGAAAATGAGAAAAACGAGATTCTTCCCAATTCCACCCAATTATAGGAGATTTTAATAATATTTGAAACGTTTCTGCTAAAAGGGGTGGCTCTGGATAATACTGGTGGTTCTTCCTACAACACCTTCATCCTTAAAAGTGTTAACAGGGCTTCATGGAGTACAGACTCTGTCCTCGTTTTCTCTCACTAAACATCTACCCACCACAGTACATATTCCAAATGTACACACAGTTCTCAATATCCCATTTGTTATTACACAGCAGTTTTCTGTGACTTTTAGAAGAACAGGCAACTATAGATGAATTTATGTTAGGAGCTGGTATAAGCATAAGCATTAACTTGTGTTATGGTATCGGTGTGCCAGAGTGAGAAGGACATAGTTAGGTCAAGTAAACTTTAAAGTGCCTACTTTTGTTTGGAGGAAAAACTTCTTCTCAAATAAGACACGATAATGGACAGGATTAAGGAAACTCGATTAGCACCTGCAGGAGGTATCTAAAGAGAGTCTCTAGGCTTGCACTGGACAGGGCCTGAGGACGAGGAGGGGCTGGTCTGCTTTCCTTGGCTTGTTGGGGCCCCGCCTGGAATTCCCTGTGGGTTTCAGGAGAGCAAAGTCCTGTGTCGTGTACTGCCATAGGAAGCACAAACGGCGAACACTTGCTCGCCCACCTTCCTGGAGACCGTTTGCTAGACTACGCCCAGAATAGCAGTCAATAACTAAGTGCCTCCGATGGGGTGACAGCCAGCCTCGGCCGCAGCACTGCACAATCACAGCTGCAAAGTGCAGTCATGGGTATTCCAAGAGTAGGACTGCAGTCTGTTTTCAGTTAGGAACCTCGTATAAAACCGTACTCCATCTACATTCCCTCCATTCAGCTGTGCCCCCCTCAACGTGCCTAATGAACTCTTTCTTCTTTGTGAACCTGACTGACACACAAAGGTAACCCCCTTAGGTAAAAGTCATGAGCAAAATGCTCATATAAAACCACAGGGGCCGATACCTGTGTGCTCTTTTCCTCTGTTAACTGAGAGGCACGGCATGCTTCATGCTCACAGGCTAGGCTATCTCGTCAAATTCCAGAAAATACATCTAAACTGTGAAATGAGAAGCTGCTAAAAGGAAAAAAAAAAAAAAAAAATAGAAGTAACTTTTTCCAACTATTCTGGTCACATCTCATTATTTTCATGTATTAAAATTTAGGCAATAGTCTAAATATACTTGAATTTCACATTTAACGAGACCAGTTCAATTTGGCATTTAACAATCACTGTAAAATTTTTCATTTTGATTTAATTCAGTTATAAGCAATATATTTTTCAAACTGACCTCATTATTGGTGGAGTACATTTACACAAGTATATAACTTACTATAGCAACATCGGTCAAATCTGAACATGAAAGTTTCTTTACATGCTATTACTTTGCTGTTGTTCATTTTCTATTCACTCCCACAAAATTACTCGTATTGGCACCAACTTTGCCTATTCAATAGAGAAGTAGCATTATTTAAAAATAAATAAGTTCAGTTTCCAGGTAGATGTTATAAAAAATATTAAGTACTTTTTATGACTTCTAGTCTTAGTTAGTATCACCTCAAAATTTTTTCTCTACTAAAAGTTATGACAATTAATGTCAAAGTCAAATGCAGGGTTTTTTTCTTTTGAATTGTAAAGAAAATGAACCAGATGAGGATTACAACTCCTATAAAAATCCACATTCTATAAAACGAGGACTCCAGCTGCAAAAAAATCCTCAACTCAAAATCCTAAAATCTAGGGGTTTTTTCAAGTGATTAAATAACTAAGACTAGTTTATATTATAATACGGATATATAATTTTTAATGAAATAGCATACCATTTATATGCATTTCATAATCATCCATATTTTTATTAAATCTTGGTCCCATCAATACTGATTTAACCAAATTCACGTCTGCAAAGTGTACATAACCTTTTCCCCCTAGATGATCTAATATCTTTATTAAAATTTAAAAATAAGAATTTTGATAGAATTATCCTAACCCTATATGTAAATATAGTTCCTCTAAACAATGTTTTATTGTAATAATTAATAATGTTAAAATAAGTTTCCTTACTAAATTCAAGTACTAATCAAAGAACACCAGCTCCAAACTAAAAAAACAACTTGGGAAAGTTGACTGAATCTATAAACATACTTGTGCTTAGAAATAATAGAAATGTGTTCTTAGGAGTGATATTCTTTGATGAAAACTCTGTTTTTTAAATTTGCCTTCAAGCATTACATTTTGTTACCTTCTCTTTCAATAGTTTTTCAAATCATTTTTTCAGAGGTTACCAAAGAGTTGATCTTTTCTTAATCAAAGTTTAACGTCACAGATTTGCCATACAATGTAGCCTTTGTCACCATGACTTTTGGCTGTGAAAAAAGGAAAAAAAATCACGTCTCACCTTCCCATTCCCTCCAGTGACAGCACAGAAGGAGTTGTCCACTCTCAGATGTGCTGTGACCTAAGCCATCAGTCTCATTAGCCTCAGGTAGCCCAGGAGTTAATTAGGTACTAAGATGCTCAGGGATTCTGCCGGCTCTCAGCTTCTCACAGGGCTGTGTCTTGTTTATATCCAGGACTATATGTTCCTTCCACTTACTATTTTGGCTTCTTACTTTGTACTCCAACTCCAATGAAAAGTTCTGGTCTCCTCCCCACCCGGCTCCCTCAGTGTAGAAGTCTTTATTAAGACTGGGTTTGTCTTCTGGCTGTGACACCTCAGTATTTTCCCTACACAGCTCACATCCTTGAAAACACTATCTGGTTTCTTTCTAAATGAGCACCTCTGGTAGGGCACTTGTAAAAATATCTAAAAGTTAAAATCTAAAACCTCCCTTTGTAAGCCATGTGCCTCTCAGGTTTCAGATGATGCCCATTCTCTTAGACAATGTTTTCACCTCATCCCATTAGTGGTCCTCATGATTTACGCGTGATCAGGAACTGAGAGCTGTTTGGCATTTCTTCCTGCTTTGGCCTTCATCTACCAGGCTTCTCCGTCCACTAGTGTATTTGACATCTATGAGCATTGAGCCCTGGTTTATTCTCCTTGGAGAACTCACCGACACTTTCAGCTAAACTCTATACAAATGATCTCAGAATTCTGTCTTTAATCCCATAATCCCAATGATTGCTAGATCTCAACATTTTGCCATGCTATAAGGCTCTCAAACGGTACAAATCTAAAATAAAACCCAACATCTTACACCTGCATTGGCTTGCCTTCAGTGATTCCAGGCTCTGTCAACAGCGCTGTGACGGTCTTAAGTGTAGATCTGCCAGGGAGCCACAGGGTCCGGCTGAAAACAAGCCAGGGCCAGGCCTGAGCCTTGCACTAAAGTCCCCCATCCTCCCACCGGGTACAGCCCTCAGAGGAGGCTCACCAACCTTAGACCCAAGGCCATGGCAAGCTCCACCGTTTAGGCATGCGACTAGTAGCAGGACTCCAACAAGTGAGCACAGAAAAACAAATGGGAATCCAGAGAAACACTGCTGTGAGTTCCAAATGGGAAAACAAATCCTGAAAGGTCTACTCATGGCGAATACGGCCCCAATGCTAAGCTTGGGTCCCAGGGTGCAGCAACAGTCTCTAGGGGGGAGCCCAACAAGGTCAAGATCTAGACTCGGCTCTGACACACACAACGAAACTTGAAATGGGGACCAGAAAAGCCTGGTCCTAATATCTGGGGTCTCCTTGGGAGATGGGGTGCTCTAGTCTGGGGACTCAGGCGTAGGAGGCTCACATGAGAACTCAGGGTGCCCACGGGGGGAGCTACACATCTGAGAACCATGTAGAGGTCAGGATCAGCTTCACGCAATGGCCTGATGTACAGAAAGGAGCCCAGGGGCTGGGCAGAGACACTTCATTTCCCAAGAATTCTAATAGGGAGAATTTCCTAGAATAAAGCTCCTCTGTCTAAGGAAGGGCAGAGAGGTCAAGGCTGCCTAGCATTTCCTGCTTCACCCCAAGCCTGTGGGTCCACTGATCCCTGAGGTCAGCCTGTGGGAAGCTAAGGGCCAGGATACCTTGGAAAGGAGGCGGACGCTTACAACTGAAGGTCCTGAGAACAGGTTCAAAGTCGAAATGCACATTACGGGGCAGTGACCTGCAACCCCAGCTGCACCATAGAATCACCTGGAGAGCCTCTGATAAATACCAGCCCTGGTGTCCCATTCCAGGCCAACTGTATCCAAGTCTCTGGAGTGGGACCCTCACTTCAACATTTTCTAAAGGCTTAGACTTGTCAGACTTAGCAAATGAAAACATAGGATGCCCAGTTAAATTCAAATTCAGATGAACAACACATAATTTTTTAATATATGTATGTCCCTTACTAAAAAAGTCATTCATTGTTTATCTGAAATTCCATTTTAAGTGACGTCCTGTGTATTTTCTGGGGCAACTCATGTTGAGTAACGTACAGTCAAGGCTTGGGGACAGCTGCCCTGGGGTTAGCCTGCCAAGGTCTTAGCCCTCTAATTTGCAAAGTTTGTCTTACGTGGAAAGTGAGTTCTGTCACAGCCGAGACTCCCCTGTGAGGTTTATGAACTAGGGTTTAATTCGCCAGACTTGAATGGTGTGTGCAGGAGACAGCCAGGGTCGACAGCAGGGACGTAAGCAAGACAGTGTCGCTGTCCTCCAGGGACTAGCCGTCCAGAGGTGAAATAAAATAATACATTATTTCCTATTAAAATAAGAAATAATTTCTTTAAAATATTTACCTAATTAGTAACTGATCATGTTGACATCTCTGTTTATGAGAGAAGTCTATTTGGAGCAAGACTTACAGAAATAAAACCTTTTTGGAACCTTTTAGATGGAACATCAAAACTTCATTCTTAAAAATTAACCACTTTGAAATACTGATTTAAAGCTTCTGCCGTCTATAAGTTTTCTGGCACCGAAAGCCACCTCCAGGTTCGAAGGATGCCTCACTCCTGCAGGCTGCTCTCAACTGTGGAGGTGGAAGCTCCCAAGCCCTGGGGTTCCTTAGGAGATTCGAAGCACACCTTTTAGTGTTCTTTAAAGATGGAGTTTAAAATGTTGAACAGGATGACGCAAGGGACAAGGGGCCAAGTCATAGCACAGACTGTCTTACAATATCTCATAGTAGCACAAATACTTTGTTACTAATAACGTCCCAAGTACTGAAATCTGCCAGCCTTTCATTTTCCAGATCAGAGTGGTAAATTTATTCTCAGAATGATGTCTCTTGCACTAACCAGTTTCCGGGTGTGTTTTCTTGAGTGGGAGGGACAGCGTGGAACTGTGGCCAGTCTGCTGGACTGTACGTACCCCGCACACAACCGTGGACACAAGTCCAGGAGGGGAACAGCCATCCTCCACATGTGCCACAACAGAAAGCAACTGAGGACCATGGCTCCAGGTTCATATCAATCCACAATTAACATGTATTGAGGATGGTTCTCTAATTAACCACAACTTCACCCGGCTCTTCTGTTATCCAGTTTACATGCCTCTGAATTTCCCACAAGACATGGTAAGAAACTTAATTGCAGAAATTAATCTAAATCATGGCACTCTCACATCAGCCAGTTTAGTAACCCAGGAGAAAAAGGAATAAGATGAATTTAGCACGACATTTCCTTGATGAATGCAAGTTACAAAATTTTTGGCGATAGCAGCCCCTATCTTTACCCCCAGATGGTCCATATCCTAAATACTCTTAGCCACCAGTTACTTCCAAATTTTCTCATTAAATTCTCTTACCTATGGCTCAGTAGAGATGGAATGAAATGAGGGAAAGACTTTTTACTTTCAAACTTTGTTTGAGTATGACACGGCAAGGAAATTTCTGGCTATCCTGCATGAGCTTTTCTGTGGGGTGTCAGCCCTGGTTCATGAACAAGCTTTAACAGGGTGGTATCATCTGAGAAGCTGTAAAGTGCAAAGATGCTTTGGAAGGGCATCTCACACGTAACATTATCCACTAGTTAAAAACTATTTTTAAGTAATGCTAACGTTGGGTATCTTTGGTTTAAAAGACATAGGCAACTTTTAAGGTCTATAATTTTAGAGTAGGCTCTGAGGATTTCGTTCCAAAGAGCACCATAAGACTGATGATTGTTTTTCATGATAACAAAAGCTCTTTCCTCCAGTCATGGCATCCTTGACAAAAGGTGCTTCTGTAAAGATATAAATAATAAATCAAATTTATACATTTTGCAGGTAAATATACAATAGAATACATATCAGAGTTGGCACGTGAGATAGGTTTTTCTCATCTTTTGTTTTAAAGCAGAAAAGGGCCTGCTGTTCACTGGTTTATTTAAGGAAACCGTCTCCACGTTCCCACTAATACTCCCCGTAACCTAAAACCCTCAGGCGCTGATTCTGCTGTCCCTGTAACAACAGCTTCATCATGCTCTGGGGCTCACATTCGGCAGAGGCCACCTGAGTTGAGGAGTGACCTCCGTGGAGAGAAGCCATAAAAGTCAGCTGGTTGCCTTTGTCTATCAGTGGCGTCTACATGCTGTGCCCATGAGCCCCTGTGTTCTTGGCCACTCAGGTCTCCAGCTAGTAAATTCCAGAAGATGGACCATTTATGCGTGGGCTTCCATATTTGCAAATAGCCTGGTGAGGGCTGCCCAGACCTGTGTGTCTACTTCAGGCCACTTAAAATCCAGCAGGAAAGCACCAGTCACTCAAAGACCATTGCCAGTGACATAGAACTTCACATGATCTCTGACTTGAGCCAAGCAGGGCAACAACAAGAGACCCAGGAAATTCTTTAGTCTATGACGTTCATGTTTTGAGAAGTTGATTTTAATGATCATGAGAGTCATCAGCAGTGGTGTCTAACCTTAAGCCAAGCAGAGTTAACCAGACTGAGTCTCAAAGTCTTGTGAGGAGCACTGGTGGTACCCACCGAGGTTAGGGAGGCCCGGGGGGGAGGGGCAGTGTGCCATCTTCATGGAGCTGGGCTTTACCACCAGGATTTATGGAGAAGGGGCTGGACGCAAGCTACACCTCTGCCGCTGCTCCACAGAATACTTTGCTTCAAGCCATAAAAAGTCCTGAAGAAAGCAGGCTATTCAGATGCATGAAATCTTAACTCTCAGTGGGGATCATCTCTATCAAATGGACCACTGGTCCACAGCCAGGATGCTGGGTTCTAGTAACGTTTCTGTTAACCAACTGCGTCCCCTGCAGAAGGCACTTCATATCTCAAAGACTATGGTTCTCTCAGTCAAATGGGCTTATCTCCGCTAGTTCCAAAGATTATTGAGAGGCTAAGATACAGTGACAAATGTGCAAGTGTTTTTGGAAAAAGAAAAACAACAAAGACACTAAGTTGGTGTGGTCTCCCTGGAACAAGCCTGTTCAGCTGTCTGCACAAACGGTGTCTGCTCCGACTCCTCCACTGCCTCGGTCAAGTCCACCTCCAACGCTGAAATAGGAGGAGTGTCCATGCCTGACCCTGACACTTGGAAGAGCACTCTCCCATTTACATAAGGGCTAGCAAAAGCTGTCACCAGTATTACGTTAGAGAGGGCCATTCCCACCCCAGAGTCAGGGCATGATTTAATGGTCAGGAATCCCTGGAGAGGTCTCTGGGGATCACCACGGCCGGGCGATGCAGGGTTTCCCAGCCAGCTCCTTCTAAAGGTCGGATCCCGTATTTGGGCCCAGGTGTAGGTTGATGAATGTACCCTGAGCTACCATTTGGTGGAGAACTTTGCTTTTATGGTTCCTCCTCAAAACACTCCCACCAAACCCAGAATGAAGAATGCTTTTTCTTGAGTGAAAAGTAACATAAGCCAAAACCACAGCGAGATACCACCCCACACCCATCACACCATGGAGCCTACCAAAAAAACAAAAAGTAAGTGTCGGTGAGGATGTGGAGAAATTGGAACCCTGTGCTCTGCTGGCGGAAACGTAAAATGGCGCAGCCACTGGGGAAGATAGTGTGGCAGTTTCTCCAAAAATTTAACGTGGAGTTGCCATATGACCCAGCAATCCCTCTTCTGGGTATACACCCAAAAGAATTAAAAGCAAGGATTCAAAGAGATATTTGCACACCCATGTTCATAGCAGCATTATGCACAATGGCCAAGATGTGGAAGCAACCCAAGTGTCTGTTGATGTGGTCCGTCCATACAATGGAGTATTGTTCAGCCTTAGAAAGGAAGGAAATTCTGATACAGGCTGAAACCTGGAGCCTCTTTTTTTTATGTTATGTATATTTTTATGTTTTATGTTATGTATATTTTACTGCGATTTTTAAAAAAGTAATATAAGCTAACTTCATATGTTTCACTGTTTGAGAACTTTCTTAGGAGAAAGTAGGCTGATCCAGACAATTGTGGGCTGAGAGAAGTACCGGGTTGCGGTTTTCCTGCAGCATCAAAGGTCTGAGCACAGGAGCTTGTATTGACCAAGGGGAAGAGCATATCCCCAAAGGCGTCCGAATCGAGGCTTTCTGCTGACTTCCAAGAGTGAACTAGGCCTGCTTCCAGTGTCCAGCCTGTAGGATCGAAATCACAAACAAACATGTTCTGCTCAGGTTCAACTCTGCTTCGGAGAGAGGTACATCTTTGTACCATATGCAAAATAAAGGCATTTTCCCTGCCAGAGGAGGAGATGAAATGTCCACACAGTAGAAGAACTCAGCGCACTCAAGTCCCTTGGAAAGTCCAAGATTTATGGACCCTCTTCTGTGCGAGCCCGGGGTCCATGGTTTGTTATACCCACCTCCCAGGCTCCCAAGACCGAGGCCGCCATGGGCTTTAGAGCCTTTGTGCTCTGCTCGAAGCCCCCCACGCCCTCCCATCACCACCCCTCCTCTGCTCCTTTAGAAAAACACTCCAGTGAATGCTTCTTTGTAAATGTAGAAGAATAACAGAAATGAAAGGATTCTGAGTGAGCAGTGCTGAGAGCACACTGGCTAAGAGACGTAATTATCTCATTTCTTCCTCTGTTCCCCAAAGTAGAGGTTACTACTATGTGGTTAGAACATTTTAAAAATTGGACTTGGGGCTATGATCAATACTTTTAAATGATCAACAATTTTTATGGACACAAAATCGACAGAATTTTCAAGGTATCACAGTTAATCAAAATATCATAATCACTTTTCATTTTTGATAAGTTGAAAATAGCCCTGTATGTACTAAGCAACGAGCAGAATGTTTAAGAGTGATCTTGTTTGGATAAATTCTTTAAATCACATACATATATGCTGGTATTTCTAAAAGAAATCACAGGAAATGATTAACAGTGTTCACGGTGAAAAGAAACTTGAATTGGGGTCATAGAGTAATTTCTCATCATTTTAGAGTTTCCTGTACAGTTCAAATTTGTTACCCCATGGTGTGTGTATACATATTCATTCATTCATTCATTCATTCATTCATTCAGGATAGAATGCTGGGTATGCACAGAGGAATAAGACAGAGCCCCTGACAGAAAATTCTTATAAACTAGTGAGAAAAACTGATAAGTACATTATTAAAATAATTATCATGTATGTGTTATAGTTGTTTAAGAAACTGGATTCACATCCTGACTTGGCCGTTTCCTAGCTGTATGATCTTTGGGCAAGCCACTTAACCTTTCCATGCCTCAATTTTCATCTGTAAAATGAGGATAATAACAGTTCTTACCTTACAGAGTTTTCATGAGCATTAAGTGAACATATATAAAGCACTTAGACCAGTGCCTGGCACACAGTAAGCTCTCAACAAACGCCTGATGCTATTACAGTGAAGATACAGACAGGAATTACACCAGCACAGGGGAAAGAGGGATTCCTCCTGCCTGGGTCCTGGGTTATCAAGGCTTTGAAGTAGAGTTGCTGCTTGAGCCGGGCCTGAAAAGATAAATAAGTTTTTGCCAGGTGAATAGGAGAGAAAGGCCATCTCAGGGAAAGAGAACAGTCTGAGGAAACGCAGGGCAATGTGGGCATCTGGACAGCCGCCCCAAACAGGCAAAGTGAACTCCTGAACTTTCCTTCCAGGAGCTTCTCAAGGAAATAAAAAAGAAAGAGCAACTTTGTTCATTTTTAAAGTCCAGTACGTAATTTGTGTAAAGTCCCACCCTTGGTATGGCATTTCAGACTCACTTGTTAAATTGCTTTTTTATAGTTTTCTTGGTAGAAGTTCACACCTGATCAAACATCTGTAAATGAGCCAGTATAAAAAATGAAAATCCTGAAACACAAAGCAGACACGCACGCAGACCTCCAGAGCGGACGTGCAGCGCGGAGTGAACTTGTACTTTTCGAAATCCGATTTGCACCTGCTTCTGGGGTCGAGCTGTTTACAAGATGCCGTTCGGCACTGGAAATGATCTTGTGGCCGTTCACCCCAGCATCCACCACGTGGGACTCCAGGTGAAGGTCCAGCACCTCACATCTGCCTGCTTGTCCCCAAGTCCGAGGTTGGCCTGTGACCCTGGGCTCCTCAGTTTAAAGCCACGTTGAGTAAGTACCTCTGTGTGGGAGTCTCCACACCGAGAAGCTTTCACAGACCTCATCTCCATCCCCTTCCCAGAAGCAGATGTTACTATTTCCTCCTTGTAGAGGGAAAGCTGCACTTCTGAGAAGTAAAGCCATTTGTCCAAGTTCCTGACCCATAGCTCAGGACTGTGTCCACCTCTTCTGCCTCCACATTCAGTGCTCTTTTGACTGCTACGAGTTGCCTCCTCTGAGAAATGCTTAAACCCAGCACACCAAGATGCCATACCCATAGAATAGAGTGTTAGGGACGTCTGACCTGTGGTCTCCAGCCCACACACTGAGAACCCCCTCGCTGCCCATGGTTCCAGATGCACTCTCAGCCTTGTGTCTGGACTGACCATGTCATAGGTTGCTAGTGGCCTATCCAATGTCCTTCTCCCATCTCCCCTTCTAAGAGATCCCTGGATAATGTGCTTGGCTGAAAAACTACATTCTTCAGCCTCCATTGCAGAGGGGGTGACCACTGAGACATAAGCATGAAAGAGCAAAAGGCTTTCAAAGGAAAACTTTTTGCCCTTCAGTCCTCAAGTTGCAGCAAAAGCAGATGCTGTGTGTGGCAGGAGCTCCAGCAACCTCATTGGGACCGTGAAGAAAAGGCCAGAGGATTTCAGAGACCTTGGCTGTAAACCAACACCCTTGGACCTCTTGACTGTCAGGGTCTAAACCTTCAGGTATTTAATTCACCAGAGTTAGAATTCTGTTTCTAGAAGTCACATACAATTCCTAAGTGATACACTGACTAAACATGGGCACGTACTAACTCTTACCATTGTTCAAATGTTTGTTTACACTGGTGTGGTTAGTAAAAGTCAAACCTATTTGAAAGAATCAGTGAATAAAAATAGCTTTTAGTCATGTATTTTCTCAACAGAAAATAACAGAGGTATAGCTGCTATTATTAGGGAGTCTGTGAATTTTCAAATTTTACATTCATAAGGCTGAATGTCACTAGTCTCATTGGAGCCTTAAAGTGACTTTTGAAGGCCAGTTCTCTGCATTCTCTTTTACTCCACTGACATCACTTAGGACTGCTGTTGTAGACAGGCCAGCAAGGCATGAGCAGAGTCCCGGGGCTTCTAAGGGAAAGCCAGGACTCTATACACACACACACATTCTTCAAAGGGCAGGATGTGCAGCTAAATCTGGGCTTACATCCTTGAGTCACATCCACCCACCCATGGGAGAAAGCACTCCAGTCAGCTTCAGGCATAAAGACCAGCACATTGGATGTTTATCAGTGAGGAAGGAAGGAAGGAAGGATGGAAGGAAAGAAGGAAAGAGGGAGGGAGGGTGGGAGGGAGGACAGAGCAATGGGCCATAGTAAAAAGAGACAAACCAATGGCACTTCCGGGGACCGGAAGGCTGAGGCACCATTTCCCCCTGAGAGCACGAAAAGAGGGCCACTGTCTCACAGGTACATTTGTGAGTTTGAAAGCCATTAAATATAGTAACTTCCCATCTAGCTACAGAATTGAATGTGCCAAATAATTTTGTATTCATTGACTGTGAAAATGCATGGCATTTTATAGCCCTTGAATTCCTTGCCTGTGTTTAGTGGTTTATTAATTGTAGATGACACGTTACAGTTCACAATTTGTCTTTCTGTTACTCTCATTAGAGTAAACCCTCCACAATTCCAAGTTCAGGTAGACGAAAAGTCTGTAAAAAGAAAAATTTATGAAATTTGCTTAAAGAGAAGCAAGAATTTTATTTCAGTTCTGCGAATTCAGCAATACAGATTAATAGCTAATAAAGTGCAGTTCAGGGCATAGCAAATCAGATTCACATCAGTAGCAGCATTTGTAATCAGAGGAACTTTTTGTCTTTCTGCATATAAGTTCTAATAATATCCTTGAATATTTTTTCTCTTAACCAGTTTACCAATCTGCAGTGTCGTTTACACTAATTTTTTTAATTAAAAAAAAATGGAGAAAGGCAAACTTCACCCAAGTCCATCATCACTAATTATAAATTAGTCAAGTTTGACTACGTGAGGTTTTAACTATACAGCTGACTGTGGTACCAGTGCTCTCATATTTAAAGAAAATTTGGGTTGATTTTAAGATAGTAGCCCCTTCTGAATAAATGAAGTGAAATTAAAATTACTGCTGATATATTTGTACACATGTCAATATACACTAGAACTGAACTAGAAGGCCCCTTCCGGTTTAAAACTGACCTCCGCAAAGTGTCCTTTCCTCCTTATCTTACTCTATGCTCTGCTCCTTCTTCAGACCCTACTAAAATAGCAGTAAAGGGATCTGTGAAACGGCAAACACACACACGCGTGCGCGCACACACACACACACACACAAGGTCAAAAAATAACAAGAGAAGACATGGCAGTAATATAATTTTGGAAACTGGAGGCAGATGGATAAGTGGTCATCAACTGGGCACAGCGAGGAAAGCTGAATCTTAAGACAACAGAGGAGGAACATTGAAAAGCAACTTGAATTGTCCCGCAAAACACTGGAAACTTCAAAAAATACTAATTCCTTTATCTTAGTCCCTGAGATTACAATTTAGTTGGTCTGCCATGTGGTCTGGATGTTGGCATTTTTAAAGATTTCCTACGTGATTGTAATATGCAGACAAATTTTGGGACTTCTGCCTAATATGAAAAACAGAGGCTAAAACTAATGAAGCAAAGCAAGCTGGAGGAAGCAGAGGTGATGCAGAAAAAAGAAAACTTTTTAAAAAACTCATCAATATCCTCATAAAACATATTAAATCTCTGTTACAAGAACAGGATTCGCATAAAAGAAACACTCAGAGAATAGGAAAGAGTTCCTGGAATTGACTCTGATAGTTGACAAGAGAACTTAAAGGAGCTTCCACAATAAAGAAATCTCCCTTAAAGCAGAGCAGAGGAGGAAAATAGAAGTGAAAGGATAAGAAATTTCGAGACCAGGCGAGGAGATCCAACACTCAAATACTAGGAGTTCCAGAACAAAAACAAGAGAACATGAAATTGACCAAGAGTTTCCCAGATGGAAGGATGTGAGAGCCCAGTAAACATCCTGCACAGTGGACAAAACACCCATACAAGGTCTGTCATTGTGAAATTTCACAATATCAGGGACAAATAGAGGGTGTCACAAGCTGCTAGAGAGAAGAATATCTGCCACTTACAAAGGGTCAGGATTCTGAACTCATTTGGACTTCTCAACAGCAACATGGAAGCTAGAAAATGACGGTACAATGCCTACCAAATTCTGAAAAGAAACTATTTTGAACCCAGCCAGATAAACTATTATCCAAGTGCATGTGTAAACTAAAGACATTTTCAGACGTGTAAGATCTCAAAAATATCACATTAGGAAACTACTGGAAGGTGTATTCCATCTAAACAAAGGAGTAAAACAAGAAAGAGAAGCAAAGGATACACAACAGAGGATGCCCTATCCAACAGAGGATAGGAGACAGGGTTTCTCCAGTAGAAATACTAGGACATCAGCTCTGCTTCAGGCTTAGAGGGCAACCACTGTACAGTAGAATAAAATTCAGATTGGTCAGAAGTCTCTGGGAGGAATTTCTTCAAGAAGATAAATTTGATAGGATACCTAATATATCTGAAGGTATGTAGAAAAGATTTGGACAATTAATAGATGGTTTGGTTTTGAATTCATGATACGTACTTTTAAAAGCTAAGCAAATTTTAAAAATCAAGGCGACCAATAACTCCAGGGAAAAGAAAGGGCTGAGCAAAAAATGAAAATTCATAATAATGCTCTACATTGCTCTCAGTCATGAATAGAATTTTCAAAATCACAATAATTGAAACATTGAATTTTTATTTAACCAAAAATTATAATATAACTATGTTGGGAGAATGGGGAAAAGGAGCAAAACATAAAAGGTGTGTGTGAGGGGGGTGAAGGTAGAGATGAAAGAGACCCAATCCTTACCTTTCTCTCAATACCATTTGATTTGAAAAGCTTAAATATGAAAAGGAAAAAGAACATACACATTATTTAGATATATGGAGATAATTGAAAGAATTAGCTAAAACAAATGAAAATATTTATCTCTGGTGAGGGGGAACATAGGGACAAAAGTAATAGAAATACTATGTCTCATGAAAAGCTTTGAGGAACTTTATGGATCTTTAGAGTAAGTGAATGTATAATGAATACAAAAAATTATATGAAAAATCTAAAGATTTTTATGTAAAAATATTTTTATGTATTTTATATAAAAAATGTTTACTTATGAGTGGGCTGTCCCAACTTTTAGCATGACAATTGAAATCCTATTATATCACCTTAATAATTTGTTTTTACACTGAATAATTCACATTTTTTTCAGTGATACACCAACCTCTCATATTTTCACTTCTTTAATTAAAAAAAGGAAAGTTGGGGCTTCCCTGGTGGCGCAGTGGTTGAGAATCTGCCTGCCAATGCAGGGGACACGGGTTCGAGCCCTGGTCTGGGAAGATCCCACATGCCGCGGAACAGCTGGGCCCGTGAGCCACAATTACTGGGTCTGCGCGTCTGGAGCCTGTGCTCCGCAACAAGAGAGGCCGCGATAGTGAGAGGCCCACGCACCGCGATGAAGAGTTGCCCCCGCTTGCCACAACTAGAGAAAGCCCTTGCACAGAAACAAAGACCCAACACAGCCATAAAAATAAATTAATTAATTAATTAATTATTTTTTAAAAAAAAGGAAAGTTACGCGAGCTCTGATAATTATCAAGCTGATCAGGTAGGGCCCATCCCTGCAGAGCATCGGAAAGAGTCTATTTTAAAGCTTGAAGTTGGAACAGATGTGCTCAAGCAATCCAACACTCAAACACTGGGAGGCACAGAAGATGCTCAGAAATGCTGGGGGACCGCCCTTGGCCTGGGCGCTCCTGAGGCTCTCCTGCCCTCACTGGCACCCCAGGGGCTGTGTTTGCTCTTTCATTTAGAATCAATTTTCCATATTTCCTCTTCATCGTGGCCCATCCAAAGCACCTCATAAAGTTAGGGTTTTGGCTTTTCACATCTTCAATAAGAGCTCAGGTGGAAGTGGTCGGGCTGTGGGTGCCTCTGGCTCCAGCCATCCCTGGCTAGACAGATGCCCTTCATGAGGCTGCTAGCACTCGTAGGAGCTTTGCTATTTCTCGGCTCTTCTCCACAAAGTGATTTTGTCTGTTTCCATACCCGTCACCCTGGCTCTCTGGTGGATCACTTTGAAGATGGCCTTGCCCTCCTTCAGTGCCCTGCAGCCAAGAACGGCATTTCTACTCCTCGCCCAGCACCTGTGCCAATGGGCTAGACTCACAAGGGCCATTGCGGCGACTTCCCAGTCACCACCACCAAAGCCATGGATCCTGGTGTTCCTGCTCCTCAGGGTCCAGCAGGGGCTTGCTCTGGGCAGGGGTATATTAAGGAAAAACAACAGGAATCCCAGAGGGCTCACATCCAAAGGGGCTCTGAAAAAGGTCCTTCAACTTTGATCCAGCTGAGGAGAAACAAATCCCTACCTCAAGCAGAACGGCATTTAGAGACCCTGGCTGAGGAACAAAAATGCAAAGGGTCAGTGAGAGTCTTCTGAGAAATCGTGGAGGAAAGAAGATAGCTTTTTTGGGGGGCGGGGGAGGGTGGCAAGTAAAAAAAAAAATCGCACTACAGAAACTCATCCTTTAGACCTCTATGGTCAGTTGCTAACCTCATGTGTACTGAGGGAATATACATCAGAACTCAACATACATCAGGATTCAGTATTAAAACAAAATAAAAGACTCCTACGGTTGGGAGTGGCATTAAGTGTGTCTCATCCAAGCTCCTTCTACAACATCCTGACACATGGTTCCAGCTTCGAGCCCATGACTTCCCCAGCCTGTTCTGGGAGGGCAGGACCTCAGGATTTGGAAGGCCCTTCTTGTCCACCAAGGTCAGAACTCCTGGTGTATTATCTTCAAGACACTGGCCTCAAGGGTCCGCCCAGGAGCAAGTAGGGCTTCTCTCACTGTCAGCTGCACACATTAACCCGGAGTTAAGGGCACGGGGACATTTCTGAAAAGGCTAGGAAGAAATCAGCATCTCCAATGTACTTAGGAAATGTACACCACTTGTGAAAGTCCAAAAATGGTACTGAGACACTGTAGCTGCAGAATTGCAAAAAAAGAAGTAAAATGTTTCAGGTTACAGACAGACGTAATAAAAAGCAGAGCAGATGTAGTAGGTGAGAAAGAGGAAGGGGGTCTGGGCACACAAAGCCGTAGCCATTTGCCAGGAAATGGTTTAAGTGGTTTGTGTGAAACCAGGTCTCAGCGTTAGGCGTCCGCTTAAGTAAATTCCATCCTTGATGTGCTTTCCCTGTGGCCGTTCACACCAACTCAGAGGAGACGAAAGCCGTGCCCGGGGTTGTTAGGTGACTACAGGAGACAGAGTGAAATGCAGAAGAGGCTCAGAGGAGACTCAGACCTTACCATGTAATTACTATGTAATTAACCAAATGGTAATTCAGGCTAAAACAGACTTCTATGTACACATCTTAAAACTGGATTTTTACTTTGTGGCAGGAGAGACCACTTTCATGATACTTTGAATTGTAAACATGTCACAGGCTGTTGTCCTCTGAAATGGGGTCCTTGTAGAGTCCCTGTGGGGCTTCAGAGAACATAGATGTGGGCAGATGGGTGGCAGCCCAGGAGCTTGGAGAATTTGCTCTTTCTGGTCAACCTTCAAGAATCTTGAAGAACTGGCTCCATTAACTAAATCAAAGTCAAAGGCCGCTACCCTTTAAAACGAAATGGATCCAACACAACCTCAAACACAGGCGTTTGGATTCTGTTTCCCTACGATTCTGGCCCCAAGGAAGAAGCAAGACACTGGAAAGCCCTACAAGGCTTTTGGGGTAAAAATGGAAACTAAGAAGGGGGATGTGCCAGGAAAGGGGCTGCCCAAGGTCTGGGGGCGGGGCCGCTGGAGAGCTCCCCCTTCTGCCCCAGAGGCTCAGCGCACAACCCTCCCCATCGGTGGGCAGGAAACCCCCAGAGGTCAGGCATTCTTTCACTGAAAACAAAGTCTGTGTTTCCAAAATTTTAGAATCCTAAGAATCACTTAAGCAGGACTATTAGAAATCGGATTTCATAGGTCTGGAGTGATTGGGTCGCATCTCATCGTTATTATCATTAATAGCAACCTCTTTCTGAGGACTCACCACGGCCTGGCTGCCCTGGTTTAGTCCGCTAAGCGCTCATGTCTCCTCCCTTCTACACAGGTAAACTGAGGCTCAGAAAGGTTCTGTGGTGACTCCAGCGTCACTTGGGTAGTAAGTAGCAGAGCCCCGATCTCTGTTTCTAAAGGTAACCAGGTACCGCAGTTTGAACAACAAGGTCCCCACAAGGGGCATCGGACACCAGGCAGCAGTCCTAGGCTGTGGGAAGGCGGTGTTCGTACGTAGGGCGTGGGGAGTCAGTGAAACCTTACTGTTCTCTGCAGAAGGGAGGTTTGCACCCCACCACTCTGGAGGGGCCACTTGTATCTCTTTAATTTAACTCATCCTGTACTGTTTGAAGAAAGAGCTTAAAAATAAGAAAGTTTGGCAATCGCAGCCTTGAGGAGATTTAAGCCCTTTATCAGGACCTTGGGGCCTTGAGCCCGCCTGCCTTTCCATCCTCACCTCCTGCCACCTCCCGTCTTACCCAGCCTGCTGGGCCCCTTCTTCTACCTGTGACTTTCCCACCGGGTTAGGCTGGGACTCCAGAACCAAGCGGGGGGCACTCCAATGCATTTCTCTTCCATTCTGGTTATCACGGTGACCAAAAGTCCTCTGTACCCGGCCGGCTTCTCTTCACCAACGTGGAAACCCAGGACAGTCACATCTCCTTCTTCTTGACCTTCAAATCAATCTGTCAAGCCCCCGCCTCCCAGTCAGCCACTCTCTGTCCCCCCACAACCCAGGCGAGAGACCACCCATGGTGCCCGCAGGCCCCCGGTGTCTGAGCTCCGCCTCTGTCCCTGCCTTCTGCTGGGCTGTGACAGCCCCCAGATCTGTAAGGACACCGGTGCCCCAGGAGTGGGCACGGGCGCCTCCACTCCCTCCATTTCCAGCCCACCAGCTGTGCCCACACCTGGCTCCCGGGTTCCAGGGTCAGCTCACGGCCACGGTCACAAAGCACCTCGTGGGCAGCCTGCTCACAGGCTGTGCCCTGCTACAATGTAACTGAAAAGACAGGAGGCCCTGTGAAATGTGAATTTCAGAGAAGCAACAAGTAACTTCTGAGTATAAGTATGTCCCAAATATTACATGGACATACTTACGCTAAAAATGATGCATTATTTCTCTGAAATTCAAATTTCACTGAGGTCCTGAACTTTATTTGGCAGCCCTGCCCGAGCCCCTGCCTGCAGCCCTGGGCCAGACGCCCTCGTTAGGCCTCTTGGGACCCTTTCTGGACTGTGGGCTCAGTTCATCGGATGTGTCTTAGTGACTCTGAACCTCCTGGGGAGACGCTGAAGGCCTCCTTTTGTTCCCTCCTCCGGGGCATTTTTCAGCCTTTACGTACCAAGACCCCTGGGAAAGCAGTTTTTGACAAACTACAAAGGAGCCTATTAAAACCTACCCCGGGGCAGTGGTTTCTGTGATTTTTCATTGACGTAACCCAGAAGGGTCACTGGAGCAACTGCTCCCGGCAGGAGCTCCGGGCCAAGCAGCTTTACCTCGTCCAGGTGGGGACGCGGTCGGCAACCTTCAGATGCTTCCTCTCCTCCCCTCTCGAGCACCGCCTTCCCAGGAAACCCACCACAGTCTTTCGCAAATGCGTTATTTTATTTGGAGTCTTAGGAATAAACTCTCAGCAGCTCAACAGGAATGAGTGGTCAGCTGGCTAAGAACAAAGCTCGTCGTGCCAGCGAGACATCCACGATGTGTGCTTCACACGCTGAGCAAAGCTGCCGGGGTTGTGGGGGAGGAAGGTGGGCTGAGAGCCAGTTGTGGTTGAGCTCTCCACCTCGGGGCTGAGCCCACGAAAGGGACTTCTTCTCCCGTAAGCGTCGTCGGCTGGCCAGGATGTCAGGCCACCGGGCACATGGAAGGATGTCCCCACAAATCTACTGCCCTGGGGGGAGCAGTTTGGAAACCTTTGTACCAAAGAACTTTGCCAGCCTGGCGTGACCCTCTAGCCCAGGAGGATGGGCGGAGAAAGGGCGAGAAAACAGAGGAAGGGGTCAAGTCTCAAACACCCAGCTTTCCTTAACTGCACATCGACTAAAGAACTCTAAATAGCCACAGAAGCAGGTCCCTCCGCGGTTAAAGGCTCTGGCATTTACTTAAGAGGCTAATTCTCAGGCCACATTCTCTTACTCAGCACTTTTAATCACAATAATCAGTCCAGTGTCTGAGGAGGAGCAGGGAATGAATGGGGCAGTGTAAGAGTCCCTAGCTGCTAATGAAATATTTAAAAATCCAGGACAGGGATGGCCTGTACTATTTCATACAAAGGAGACTCTTACCGTGCCCCCCACATATGCTGTTTTTTTGGGGGGGGGGTTTGCAAGGGGAAAAAAATAGAATTTATGCACCTTAAAAAAATATGAAGTGAAAAATTATCCATTGGCACAGCAAAGACCTATTTCCAGGAAACAGGTTTTAAAAGAAAATTCTTGACATCCTGAGGTTAAGCCAGGAGGTGTCATGACTTTGAACGTGGATGATGAAAGAGCCACTGTGTCCAGGTGCCGCGCAGGCCTGACTCGTTTCATCGTTAAGGGAGGCTGGTTAAACCCCTGGTCGTGGTCCAAAAATATCCTGGCAGTTAGCGTCCTGCATTAAAATTTATAAACCACGAAAGACCTTTTCTCACAGAAAAGCTAATTCAGTCTGGACAGCCTGGAAAAAGAGTATTTAAGGGGTAGTCATCAGAAGTGGTTAAATGGAAAACTAGAGGTAAGTAATTCTTTTTACTCCCCTAAAACATGCTAAAAATATAGCAATAGTAACTTCAGAAGGAAGGGAAATGGCACCAAGTATAATCTCATTTCTAAGAAGTCCTAGGAACGAGGCCTAGAACTACCAGAATTAGCTTTCGGGGGTGATAAAATAATGGCAGGGGTATTAGCAGGAAGTGGGCCTGACCAAGGGGTGGAAACGGGCCCCCCTTGGTATCGGCTCTGCAGCCAGCCCAGAGGTACCCCTGTCTCGGCTCTGGCTGGTCAGTCTGCAAGGGCATCTTTTCCATCTCCCACTGCCTTCCTCCCTCCTTCACTCTGAGCCTTTATTGGGCTCCTCCTGTATGCTGCCCTGGCTCTGTTCCTGCCCACGCTTCAGGTGTGAGCTTAAGAGGCCTTCCCTACTCCCCACAGATTAGGGAAGCCCCCTGCATCTGCTCTGCTCTCAGCCCTCTGCACCCCTTCCTTTGCCTGGCTTCTCTGTAAGACTGCGGGGAAGAGGGGAGCCCCGTGCTTCTCACCACGGTCTCCGGCCTCACCGCCCCCCCTCCCCACATACCCACTGGGTGCTCAGGGAATATCAGTGAGATGGATGAATGCCAGACTCTGTAAGTTCAGTTCTATGTACCTATTTTATCTTTTATTCCAAAAGGACCTGGAGATGCGGCTCTGAAGTTAGCCTTTTAAGGGGATCGGCCAAGAAAAGTGGCAGCAAAGACAGGGTGACCATCGAGATAGCTGGCCATTATATGACCCTCCTCCAGCAGTGAAGGGTCAGTAGGCACCCACCTGACAGCCTGGAGTGACCCACTCTGCTCACCTAAGTGACAGCAGGGAAAGCCCTAAACGGGCCCATCTGCAGGACTGTCCCAGGAAGTCAGCCAGAATTCCCATGCTTGGAGAATTACTGTCCCCAAGAACCACGCTTGAACTGCCCATCTTGTTTTCTTCCAGATTCACACAATCCAACATTTCGCCCTCAACTAGATGATGAGCTTCTAGAGTGACAGGAACAGTAGTGACATCGCCGTTTGCTGAGCACTCGCTGTGTACCGGGCACAGTGCTAAGCGTTTTCTACACAGTCTGGGTGTATCTGCCCAGCAGCCCTCAGGAGAGCAACGTCACTCACCCCCTGTGCCACCCGCTCAGCAAGCCGCGGGAGTCGCTGTAGGTCCGACAGCTAACCATCATGGGCATTTCTTTGTCCTCCTCTGTAGATCCTAGGGGGCATCTGGGCACTTGGGAGGCATTTAATAAATTCTTCCACTTTGCCTGAGCAGAACGGTACTAGTCCTTGCATTTCTGGCCACAGAAGTTCCCACCTGGGCCCCACATTCTCAGCAGCCACCTGAGCTGGGCCCTGGCCTTGACAGAGTTTACTGCCAGCTCCAAAGCGCCCTAGGACTGCTGTTCTGTGCCAGCCGTGCTGAGGGAAGCCCGAGGCCACCAGCACCTAGGGCAGGTGTGGGCCAGCATTCTGGGAGGGGAGCTGAGTCTGCTGCTAGCTAAGGCCCTAAAACTGGAAATCAAGCGGGTTTTGCAAGAATGGCCAAAGGGACTGCACTGGTGCTTCATTGCTGCTCAAAGTGACCTCGGGCTGCAGAAAGCTTGGCCTTCTCTCCATCTACGCTTGGCTGTTCCTCCCAAACATTCCTTCACTCACACCCTCCCTTGACCAACCCTGTCCCCATGTGCTCTCTCCATCTATTTGTGGACTCGTTTAGTAAGAACTCTCGGGTTGGATTTCATTCAGGTTCTCAAGTCGATTCAAGGAAGGTCCACTTTATTGCAATTCTTCACAGAAACGGGCCCTTCCTGCTGGGACGCACGGCAACAGGACTGTCATTTCTTCTTCAAACCTTGTGTAACATCTTCTTCTGTTAAGATGATTTTTAATCTGTTGGTTTTACCCTCGTGAAACCTCTTTTGCTACCCCAACTAATCCCACAAAACATTTATTGATACAACTGACGCAAAGATAAAAGAGTTATGGTGGGAACGGAAATGTATACCTAAACTAGCGTTGCCACAGTTTCCCATGAATTCATAATCCCCAGAGACCAAACGAGCACTGGAGGGGCAAGAAACTTGGTGACATCAGCCAACATTCATGTAACTCTCAGAACCGAGAACCTTCTAACACGTGTGCTGTGATCAGCCTTATTCCACAGATGAGGAAACTCGAGTGGTCACAAGACTAACTTAGTTAGAAGAGGTGGGTGATGAGTACTCATCGCACAGAGAGATCAAATATTTCAAGTTTAATGTATTTTTTATGGCCTAACCAACCCCCAGCAAAGACACATTATCATCTTTTTAGTTGCCAGTTATAACAAGTTCCGAGAGAGGAGAGTGAGCCGGGCAGGAGTCAGATGGAGTCCCTAGAAGGGGCCCAGCCAACCGCACTTCTCCCAAGAATCCCCGGGACGGCCGTTAGAAGCACAGAGTCCCTCATGGGGACTCCGCTGCAGTGGCTTTAGGGACCTGGGATCTGAGTTTGCCAAGCATCCAGCTGATGGTCACCCGCAGGAGAGTTTGAGAGATGCTGTCCTGGATAAACAAATATCAGAGAGTCACACAGCTCGCTCAAAGTCAAGATCACTTATCCAATGTGAGGAGCCCAGCCCAGATGGACCCATGAGCTCCAGACACAGTGACCTTTCCTCTTGACCCCGGGAGCTTCGGAAGCAGTGCCGTCCTAAGTAGACGCAATGGATCCAGCCGCTCCGCACACACATGCTCATGTCTACACACTAGAAAGCCCGCAAAAGGGACTCAGTCACAAGATGAATCTCACGGATTACCCCTTTACTCAGCACACTTTCAATTAGACCACCTGCTGCTTCGCAGACAAGGGCAGACCAAGGACTTTCCATGACGCAGTGGCTCATCACGGGCCCCCACCTTTCAAATGGGTGAGGAGCTCGGGGTCCAGACCCATCTGAGAGGCCCAGTGACCTTCACAGGGAGACAGGCCACGCCCAGCACCTCACACGTCCCTCACCCCAGCTTATCTAACTGGCCACAGTACAAGTTTTGTATTTTGTCTGCTGGGAAATCTAATGGAAAGAACTATTATTAGACATATTTATTTTACCAAGGAAAATATGCTCTTAAAATGTTCAAGAAAGGATTTTGCCTGGTTCCCAAGAAACAGCCTGACAGACTCCTGGAAGAATATATACACTATACACACACACACACACACACACACACACACACACACACATATACACACATATACACAGGCATTCTGGATATGTTTGTGTGTATATGTATGTATATAATATGTAAGCATTATTCACAACTGTGGTAGTAAATGTTTTTCTTTCAGCATTTTTTTACACTAAACTTTAATTAACCCTTCATTTTTCAATTGCAGAAGATAACAAACATTCTACTGTTTCTTACGCTTTAATGCGCACATGAGCAGGAACCTTGTTCAAATGCAGATTCCTACCCAGCAGGTCTGGGTGGGACCTGATAGTCTGCATCTCTAACCAGCTCCCAGGTGACGCTGGCGAGCCATGGACCACTCTTTGAGTAAAAAAAAAGTCCAGTTTGTGGTGAATGACCATCTTCATCACACGTAAAACAGCAACTGTCAAAGATTAGAATACATAAAAGAAACAAACAAATAAAAACTATGTTCAGATTAACTTACTCTTTCTTGGATAATCTCAAAATGGACTTCAGAATCTATACAATGCCTCTTGGCCATAATTGTAAACAAGTTTCACTCAATTTTATGAGAGCCATTTCAGAGAACAAGCTGACAGACAAATTTTGACTTGAGAGAAAGAGGCAGAAGGCAGCCAGAGCTACAGGTGTCCTGTTACTACGGACACTCTGATCCGTGGGTAAATGAAGAAAGCCCGGGTATATCAGATCACACTGACCTCTCAAAGTTGACTCTGACAGTCTAGAAATGATTAAAATTTCATTCAAGCACATCCTCTTGGAACTCGTGGGGAAAATTCCAACACCAATATTATTCCAAATACTCTGCTATTTGGAGCTTCGCCCTACTCATTACTTAGAATATTTGAAATAAGTATACTAATAATTATCCTCACTTCAAAGGCTTAAAATACGAAACTGTCCCTAAACTGTGCTGGTAATAACTAGAACACAAATGAAAATGGACATGCGTAATACAGGTGCTGTGAAGGATACAAAGAAATATAGGGAACGATCCCCATGGGGAAGGAGCCCCAGGTTTTAGGAGCAGAGGCCAAACCTGAGTAACTACCAGAAAGGGCATCAAAACTACCCACACAAACGGCACAGGGTATTTAAACGGTGTACTTAAAGGATGATGTAGTCAGTGCAAACTGGGGAGGTCGGATTAGAATCAACTGTGCTGGGATTTGAATCTCACCTTGAAGGACAGAAGGATCCCAAAAGGCACAGGAGAGGAGAGAGAATGAGGAAAGGTGTGGTGAAAGGTAAAAAAGTGGGAACAGAAGTTACATTTGGGTCACATCTCTGCGCCAGGCACCAAGCCACTGGCTAACAGGTGGATTAGCTCATTTCATCCTAAACTTCTCCTGCGAGGTTGGCATCATTACACTACTTTGGTGAACCACGGATGGAGACTCAGGTCACACAGCTGGTAAGGGCTCCCACGGGAACTTGAATCTGGGTCTCTGATACCCAAGTCAATAATCGGTTTTCCCTAAACCAGCCTTCCCGCAGGTGCACCTGGCGGCACCCTGCGATATGGATATGAGTCAGGAAACAGAGACTTCAGTGGTCAAATAAACTCTGAAAGCTCTTAGGATAAATAATACTAATAACATTTCAGATATGAGTTAACATTTATTGAATGCTTCCCATGTGCCTGGTTAAAAACGGCTTTGTTGTTGTTGTTTTAGCAGCGGAACCTCTCAGAGTCTTTAATGTTCTAACGTGCATTGAGAATTTCCAATATTATGTGTTGGGGAATAATATTAATAATCCCACGTAAGATGATGTTGATTGTGCAAACACATAATATTAAAATAGAATAACTGGAAATGGGCTGATGGGCTTCAGTTTAGGTCATCATCTGCTGAGACAAGCTGACGCTTCAGACATCATGACAGGTGACTGTCCACTCTTCCCTTTAATCCCCAGATAATTGCATCAGAATACACAGCTCTGTAATAAACTCTGTGTGGCCCACTGAGCTTGGGACCAGGGACAGAGGGTGGGGAGGCGGAGAACGCAGCTTCCCCCAGGGTGTTCAACAGCGGGCTCAGTGGGGTCTGGTCAATCACCATTTGAAATATCAAGAGACGAAGGTTCCTGACAGGACACCAGTGGAATCCCTCCTGCCCTTTTATCACACCGGTGATCATAACTCTTCTAATCTGAGGGTTTGTAAATCTCTGTAAACTCTAACTATGTCAGGCTTGAACTACTGTGCACTGCCCCACTCCCATGTCATGTTGGAAAACATGTTCAATAAAATAAATAGTCCTGCTTTCTCTCATGTTCTATTAAGCCCACGTTGCTAAATCTTTCTGTGTTTTTCAAATAACACAACCCCACCATTAAGCATTTGGTGATTTTCCAAGTCATGTTCCCATTATGGTCCTGTGAATAGCTGGGCCTCTTGAGAAGGGATTCGTGCGGCCTGGATGGAGTGCTGTTCTCTGCCTTGGGATCTCTGAAGATCACGCATCTTATCTGTACACATCCTTGGATGACAGTGAGAGAAATACCAACCCATTTTGCCATCATCCCAGATGTCAGAAACCTTTCAAGAAGTCACATCCAGAATTTGGTGTTTGACAGGATGTGACAGTGGAAGGAAGGGTCAATAGTACAAGACAGTGAGGTCAAGATCACTAAGGTTTCCAACCCAGTCACCAGGAAACCTGGAAGGAAATTCTGGGTGGTGGAAAGACAGTAGAGGGGAAAAGTCCCTCGGGAACTGGAGTGTGGGGCTCTCAGTAGGAAAGAGGTCAGGCCACAGAAGAGACGCCACTGCTGCGTAAAGGCTCAGCTGCTGCTAACAATAAACATTTACTGCTTTGTCTGTGGTGCCCTCTCTCTATGCCAAGCACCGTATGAACTACTTTGCACAACAACCCTGTGGGTTGTTAACCCCAGGTTGTATTGTTAACCCCAGATGAGGAAGTAGGTGAGAGAGGCTGAATAATATGCTCGGTGTCATAAAGGCAGCAAAAGGCAGAAATGAAATCCAAGCTTGTGGTCTTACACTAAACTATGTGCACAGTAAAAACGGCTCACCTTGTAGCTCCTCACTAGTAAGTACAAGCACCTGCAAAAATACCACGTATCAATTCTACTGTAAAAGCTGAACAAGATAGCCCTGGATTATCCACCTTCCTGATCTATCGTCCACTATCTTTAGTGGAAACTCAATTCCAATCAATAGGCAGGACTCAACTATGATTAATAAAGTACAGAGAATATAGAAACTGTCGTGTATTGTATAACAAACAAATTAAGTATCTTATGGCATGCTGACAAACAGCATTTAGTTTATAATTTTGCAGCCTTATTATATGTTTGAGAAAATCATTAGTCCCAATGTTTTGTTTCCTGGCTTCTCCTCTGTCCAGGAATCACAGGCTGAGAACAGGCTGATGGCAGCCTCAAGACATTGGTTTCAACAATTGGAAGGGTGAGAATGTAAACTGGTGCAGCCACTGTGGGAAACAGTATGGAGATTCCTCAAAAAGCTAAAAATATAGCTACCATATGATCCTGTAATCCCACTCCTGGGTATATAGCCAAAGAAAACAAAAACACTAATTCGAAAAGATACTTGCACCCCGATGTTCATAATTGCATTATTTTTACAATAGCCAAGATATGGAAGCAACCCAAGTGTCCCTTAAGAGATGAATGGGTAAAGAGGATGTAGTATATATATGCAATGGAGTATCACTCAGCCTTAAAAAAGAATGAAATAATACCATTTGAAACAACATGGATGGACCTAGAGGGTATTATGCTTAGTGAAATAAGTCAGAGAATGACAAATGCTGTATGATATCACTTATATGTGGGATCTAAAAAAATAATACAAAGGAATGGATATGCAAAACAGAAACAGACTCTCAGACATAGAAAACAAACTAGTGGTTATGAAAGGGGAGGGAGAAGGGGGAGGGGCAAATAAGGGGTATGGAATTAAAAAACTACTATGTATAAAACAGATAAGCAACAAGGATATATTGTACAGCACAGAGAAATATAGCCACTATCTTGTAATAACTTTAAATGGAGTATAATCTATAAAAACATTGAATCACTATGTTGTACATCTGAAATTAATATTGTAAATCAAACTATACTTCAATTAAATAATTACTTAAACAATTTTTAAAAACCAACTGGATTACCCAGAGCTGCTCTGGCCTCATGGCAGGGCTGCAGTAACTTTTGTAACTTCTTCCCACTGGAGGTCACTGTTACATCGGTTCCAGAGAAGAGCCTCAATTTGCTGAGAAAAAGAAACTAGCCCGTTTTTATCTATCTACCCAGTCTGGCTGCGTTTGCATTAAGGCAGTGGTCTCCAACCTCTCTGGCACCAGGGACCAGTTTCGTGGAAGACAATTTTTCCACAGACGAGGGGGGTGGGGGAGGGGGGATGGTTTGGGGATGATTCAAGCCCATTACATTTACTGTGCACTTTATTTCTATTGCTATTGCATTGTAATATATAATGAAATAATTATACAACTCACCATAATGCTGACAGGAGGCGGAGCTCAGGCGGCAATGCGAGCGATGGGGAGCGGCTGTAAATACAGATGGAGCTTCGCTCGCCCGCCCCTCCCCCCACCTCCTCCTGTGCGGCCCGGTTCCTAACAGGCCACTGACTGGTACCGGGCCGTGGCCCGGGGGTTGGGGACCCCTGCATTACAGAATAGAACAACCAAACAAAACAATCACCAAAGGTGAAATGTATTTCAGATAATGTGAAGATAATACAAACTGTCCTTAGAAAATTCATCAGAGGTGGTTTTCAAATACTTAATGTTTAATTTCAGAACAATAAATTCCAGTTAAATGGTCTACAAATAAACCTAGTTCTCTGTTTCATGTGTTGGGCTAACTAATCCATTCAAAAAGAGGTATCGTGGTATATAGTTGCATAACTTTGGGCAAGTTCCTGACCTCAGTTTACTCATCTGCAAAACAGAGATGATAATTATACCAAATTCATGGGATCATTGTGAGGATTAACTGGGATGAAAAGTGTTCAGTGCAGTGCCGGGAGCATGACAAACACAACATAAGGGCTAGTGATCCTCACTATCATCCTTAGAGCTGATCAAAGTAGTGCCCACAAGGTTTACATGAGTTCATATCCGTAAAGTGCCTAAAACAGGGTCTGGCACACAGTGAGGGCCACTTACATGTTTGTTAAATAAAACAGGTAAATACGTAGACCCTAGTTGAAAGCATAAATCCTAAGTAGGTAAAATGCAAACACAGCCTTAAGAATATAGAAACTTACCTATATTATCCTATCAATTAAACATGCTCATTCCGGAAGGTTAGGAAGAAATGAGACCTTACGCTCGTCGTCATCCATTTTTAAATTTCGAAATAAGTAGAGATCGCCAAGTAGTCTAAAGGAAGACCCTAACATAAACATCTCTGTGTAGGCGTGTTGAGCTGCAGACCATGTGTACCCTTTAAATAAATGATCTCGTTTCATCAGATTCTGCCTCTTTTTGAGATCATCAGTGACCACCAGTAAGGGAAACTGCTCTGGTCCTTGGGTCTCAAGTGTCTGCCCTCCAAACGGAGATGCATTCGGCAATGATTACTGGAAATTCTTCATTCAGTGGGAGCTCAGTGATTCTTCACTGAGTAAATTAATATAGAATCTAGGCACAAAGATTTACGTGAATTCTTAGACTCCGATACAGGCTGATTAAATGCATTTATAGTCCTGCTTCACCAAGTACATTCTTAAGGAAACCTGGCTCTTTAAAAAACGAAAACTAAAGCTTTGAGTGTCTGGCGGTGAAAAGTGCAGTGGTTACTAGTACACTCTGGTGCCACGGCCTGATTTTGTGTGGAGGTGTCAACAGTTTTACCCACCACTGCCTTTTTGTCACTAGTGCAGATGTCAAGGCAGTGAAAAAAAGCAAAAATATTAGAATAGAACAGAAAATAGTTTTGACCGTGCAGACCTCTAAAAGAGTCTTAGGGTCCCCTGGTGGGTTCAGGGACCTCACTTTGAGAACTGCTGGTCCCAGGGAAAGACAGAGCTGGACAGCATAGATTCATCACGTGCTCCCCTTGGCTGGTCCAGCCTCTCCTTCTCTGGACCATTTGTGAAAACCCCCGGGGCTGTTGGGACCCTCCTTAAGGTTCAGGCTGGACAGCGTGACAAGCGTCTTCTGAGGCCACACCCGTGGTGCTTTCTAAAGCTCTCTCCCGAGAACTGTAGAGGCCTGAGAGATTCAGGAGAGGGCCAGGGCCTTCGGCAGATTCTGGGAGACTTGGAAGCTCCACGTAAACTCTTCACTTCCTGCTACCTCCCCTCCTGTCCCCTGGCATCCGAGGGAGCTCAAACCCCTTTCAGGTTGGGGAACCATCCTGCAAACCATATATACACTGGACTCAAAGACACCCAAGCTGGACGTGGGCCCCGGAACTGACAGGTGCCCTGGGACAGGCCCAGGGTGGAGCAGCACCTGCCAGGGGTTGACAGTCTGCCTGTCAGATCTCCACAGTCAACATCCCAGGGCTCCGCCTGTGCCCTGCCATACCCCAAACAGAGCACAACTCAACTTAGAATCGTATGGCTGGAAGGGGATGCACCATCATAAAGCGTCTACGTTGTACAGAAGGTAGAGACCTTTCTTTGGGACACAGAAAAAAAAACATTTATGAATTAAAATCTTGTCTTTATAATTCATTTCTACACTTACTCCTATCCTAATTTAGTTTGGATAAGCCCTAAACGGTATAAAAAACATAAGGAAAGGAAAGGTGGCATCCGTGTTCACTGCTCACATTTGGAATGCAAACCCTACAAGCTAAAGGTCCACTAGACAAACCAGGTTGGGCTCACACCCCACTCACTTCCAGCCTGGTCTCTGCCTCTTTTCAGAATTTCCTGACTCCTGACCACGGACCGGGCATCAGTCTGCCCCGTCACGACCTGAGCCTTCTAACGGGCTCCTTGTCACACAGAGCCCAGCTCCCAGCTTGAGGCCTGGGGTGTTGTTCCCAGGGCAGCAGCCGGGGAGCAGGGGAGTCAGGAAGAGGTGGCACCAAGGCAGAGGCCAGGCCCCGGCTGACGCTCAGCCACCCTGCGAGGGGCCCGCAGGACCTCTGCCCGCTGATCCAGGGGCTGCCCCATGGCTGCTGTGCCGGGTCCGTGTGGGAACGGCCAGCAGGAACTGGACAGCGGCCTCGCCTAGGGTGGCCCAGCCCCCTGTGAAGAAGGCGGCCTCTGACCTGGACGTGGCTGGACATGGGGAAAGGACAGTCCCTCGATGCAGCGACCCTGGGACAGGCCCCCTTTACCTCTCCTGGGCTTTGAGTTCCCTCAGAGAAGGACCTGGGTCAGCTGACCTCCAAGGTCTCTCGGGAGCTATGCTTCCCAGGCCCCCGACCTCCTTTAACATCCCATCCATCGCGGAAACGCCACAGTGGCCTGCGCTCCTTGGGATCCCGGGTACACGAAGCCAGGAGCCACTCTCACACCGCAGGTCTGGGCTGCCAGCCTGTCGTTTGCACACAGTCAAGGGACTAGCCAATCAGACGTCTTTCCCTGATCAAAAGTTGTAAATGACGGGTGCGGTTCACCCACACGCAACTGAAAATGCTGGGGGTTTGTCACCCTGCGGACGGCCCTTGGAGTGGCAGGGGGCGATGCGGCCTTCGGGGCTCCCTTGTTTCACACCCCCGGGTCCCACTCCCGCTCCCACTCCCACTCCCTGAAGTCGATTCCCAGGACAATCCCAGCATCTGCACTCGAGCTCCCGACTTGGTGCCGCTTTCTGCTGGGACCTCAGGAGCGATGGCAGGGAGAACCGGGGCCAGCACGCGAGGGGCACTGGCTGAATTTCACCTGTTAGGGGTTTTCTATGTGTCTGTGTCCAGAGCGGAGACTTTGGGCCTCTCTTCTCTCCACTGCTGTCTGCTTATCACCCCCGTCCATCTTTGTTATCATCTCTATGTTTGGGGCGGAAAGTGAGAAATAAAGCCCAAAGTGCCCAGTGGCCCAGGACAAAGCCCTGGACACAGCGCCCCGAGGCCCGTGTCCAGCGGCTGACGTGGCATCACCTCCTTACTAGGGGTTTGGGGTGATTTTCGGTTGTGAACTAATAAACCATTTTTAAAATTTATATATGTGTGTGTTATTGTGTATTTGAAAATCTAGAACAAGCACATCTAAAACATGATTCCAGGGACTTCCCTGGTGGCGCAGTGGTTAAGAATCCTCCTGCCAATGCAGGGGACACGGGTTTGAGCCCTGGGCCGGGAAGATCCCACATGCCACGGAGCAACAAAGCCCGTGAGCCACAACTACTGAGCCTGTGCTCTAGAGCCCGCGAGCCACAACTACTGAGCCCACGTGCCGCAACTACTGAAGCCTGCGTGCCTAGAGCCCGTGCTCCGCAACAAGAGAAGCCACCACAATGAAAAGCCCGCGCACCACAACGAAGAGTAGCTCCCGCTTGCTGCAACTAGAGAAAGCCTGCACAGCAACAAAGACCCAAATGCAGCCAAAAGAATAATAATAAATAAATAAATAAATAAATAAATTTATTTTTTAAAAAACCATGATTCCACTCTATTCCTGCTTTTGCTAAAAATTTTTAATGACTTGATTTGTGAAAATATTAACTAATAAGAGTAAAAGTAGTATGTAGATGTAGCAAAAATCATGAAACGGGTGTGAGAAAAACTGAAGTCTGGGAAACACTGATAGATAAATGTGCTTTTTACGACCATAATGTCTTGGGTAAGTGGATCAGGACACAGTTTGGTCAACTGTATTTAGGAATTTCATTATCAATATGCTAATCATTTTCTTACTTAGGAACACAGACTTGATTTGCAATATTTATATATTTTGCTACACTGCTTTAACTTTTAGAGAGAGAAAATAAGATTTTTTTTCATAGTACACCAAATGACATGAAACTATCACAACTTTAATTATTCTGAGAACCTGAAATGACACAAACATAAACTGGGACTCCCAGAATCTCACACGGGCAGGGAGCTGCCCCCAGGATACTGGGAAGCCTTTCAATTGTTTTATGTCCTGAATGGAGACCGACATCCAGATAGGATTCTCTGATGCCCTGAAAAGGCAGCTCCTAAAACTATGCACTTGTAGAAACTTCTAAGACAAGAGGTTGCGCACATTTCTAAATAATCATTAGCAACGGAAAAAAACAAGAGGATGTGTTGTACAATCTGATTTAAGAGACATTTTCTTTACAGTTAAAAAGTTACAAAAACTTTTTTTAGGGGACTTCCCTGGTGGTGCAGTGGTTGGGAATCCACCTGCCAATGCAGGGGACACGGGTTTGAGCCCTGGTCTGGGAAGATCCCACATGCCGCGGAGCAACGAAGCCCGTGCACCACAACTACTGAGCCTGCGCTCTAGAGCCCGCGAGCCACAACTACTGAGCCCGCATGCCACAACTACTGAAGCCCGCGCACCTAGAACTCGTGCTCCGCAACAAGAGAAGCCACCGCAATGAGAAGCCCGCGCACCACAACGAAGAGTAGCCCCTGCTCACCGCAACTAGAGAAAGCCCGCGCAGAGCAACGAAGACCCAACGCCGCCAAAAATAAATAAATAAATTTATTTATTTTTTTAAAAAAACACACCCAAAGCACTACTAATTAGCCCAGCTATCTGTCAGCCTCTCCTCTGGGAAACACTTGGAGGCCATGTGTCATAGCCAGGGGAGTAACCCATTCTTTTCCCTGTGCAAGATGAAAGCGCACAGTGTTTCCCACTGGAGGTGTGCTCAACAGCCAAAAATGATTGACGCTCGGGCAACAGAGACAGTTATTGTGTCAGGTGCATGGACAGGAGCAGGGCCACCACGAAAGCCTAACTCCTTGAGTTCTGGGTCCTCTGAGCACCACCAGGACGAACAGCTGGTAGTTTGTTCGTTTTTGTTTTGTTTTGTTTTGTTTTTGGCCATGCCACGTGGCATGTGGCATCCTAGTTCCCTGACCAGGGATCGAACCCGGGCCCCCTGCGTTGGAAGCACGAAGGCTTAACCACTGGACCGCCAGGGAAGTCCCCATGGTGGTTTCTTGTTGAATAAGATACAAATCAGGCGTTTATATGCAGGTTTAGGGATATATCACCCAACTCCCCTGCAGAAATTTTTTAACCACAAATTAATGCATTTTCAATACAGGCAATATCCAAGGAGGTAAAAATTAATTCCTTAGGAGGGGTGAAAAAATCTTACTCTTTTTATGTGCAAAGCACAGATACACCTATAATACATGAACATGAATACAGTGCGTCTGTGGTATTAAGGTGTCATGGGAGGGGTCCCTGGGATGGGGAGATGGTGATGAGAAAGATGGGGCGCACCGCTGTCAATCCACTTCCTGTGGGAACAAGGATCCAAAACACTCCCTGTAGTATTTGCTAAACTCCCTTATATTGTCTTAAAAATAATTCATCTATGCTAATTGATAAAAGAATTAAATATGTGGAAAGAACTGATTTCCCAGATATGAATACCCTCTGTTGGGAAGAGCTAAAATCCTTAGAATCTGAATTCTTTCTCTTCTTACAGAATTCCACTGTTTGCCTGACAGAATTCCATTCCTAGAACAGCTACGGCATCACAGGAAAGGCATCATGGGGCAACGGTTCAAAGGAAAAAGCACGGAAGGCCGTGCTCGGTAGCTTTGTCAGAAGAGGTGATCACTCTTCAGACACTGCTTTTGCAGAGACTTCTTTATAAGGGGAAAGGATGCTTTGCTTTTGTGCCATTTTGTTTTCCTAAGTCATGTAAGAGGTAAGAGAAGAAGAGAGGCTGACATTATTCTTAGCTCTCACCGACAAAAATAGTGCACGTCAGGAATGGCTGTCTCCAGATTCCCCGAAAGCTGGTGGAGAGGTTGACATATGAAGTGTGCCACCTGCCTCTCCTGGTCCCAACCCCCAAGGCGGCCGTCCTGGGTGAGGATTGAGACGGGACATGCCTCCCCTCTGCAGGGCAAGCCCACTCCCTGGCTGGAAACACTCAAATAGGACAGTAACACAGATCCGCCACAGTTAAAAGTGACGATGTTACTACCTGCGTGTCCTCAAGGGCAGGCGCCTGTCTGCGGCCTCCCCGTGTCATCACGGACCGGAGCACACGCCAGAGGATGGGAGACGAGAGAAGGCATACGCTGCCTACGATCCAGACGCCTTTTCTTCTAAGTGATAAGTCCATCCCCGCCTTCCCTCCCCTGACCCAGCGCGAGCACCTTCCCAAGCAAAACTCTGCTCTGAGCAGGAGGCGTTGCCCAGCCCGCAGGGCTCTGCAGGACCCCAAGGGAGACGCTTCCAGTTACACCATCAGCGAGTAATCTGCCTCTTTAAAAGGAGAAAATAGGATGGCCCGTGTGACAGATCTGAAACAGGTGCAGCGGCAGAGGGAGACGGGCTGGCGACAAGTGACACCCCCGAGAATGCGCTCCTCTCCAGTTCAAGGACAATTAGCACCACGGAAACTGGGCCGCCGCCAGGGAGCTTCCTCCTGCCCTCGCGGTCCGGCGAGGAGCACGGAGACGGGGTGGGGACACGCAGCCCTAAACATCACAACCCCTCCACCCGCAGCTCCGCTATTTTGAGATCTAAGTTAGAGTCACTGTGACTGCCGCTGATGGTCCAATTTCATGGCGGTTAGGCAGGAAAGGCCACCTGCTATTCAATGCGCCAACTGCCATCACGCTTTGCCCCAACACACTCTAGCCTGTTCCCATCCTGTTGATGACTGACTGTCTTGTCCTGCTTGGCCTTTGGAGCATTTGGAGCGGTTAAACATTCCAGGGGCTGTGATCCCGCCCCCTTGGGGCCGTCCTCACTTCTGCCCGATAGCTTCCCTTCCTCCCCTGGGGACCACGCCTGGGGGTGGAGGGTAGGGGGCTAGGGGTCTCAGGAAGGCGGGGGAAACCAGAGGACAGGAGATGAGCACAGATAACGAACGCCGGGCACAAAAAGCAGGGATGCATACAGCAAATGGGGGCGGGCCGAGGAAGGCGGACGGAACCGCGGGGATTTGGCCTCCGGTTGTCTGAGAACGGAAGCTCCTTGGTCTTCCATTAAGCAAACAGAATGTGTGTGTGTGTGTATCAAAACAGCAAATTAGATCTGAGGGAAATGCAGCACAGGGCTTATTTATATAGGTAATAGAGAATGAACAAAAGAGGAAAACCTGGATTTGTGTAAAAGTAATACTAATTACAGTTATGAGAGCCGTTATCATTTACAAGTTAATGGTACATACACAGTAGCTATTAAACTCATCACTCATATGTGCCACATTAGTTATTTAAGTTTTACTTTATTTCAACACCATATTATGTGGCTTTAGATCTAGTTTATTATAGTGTATCTGCTAAAAGCCTTTAAAATGCTACACTATTTAGGTGATTTTGAACAGCCTTTGGAATATAAAAGAATGAGAAAAGTCATCTGAAAACAGAATTAAAAGGAAAGTTGGAAAACAAAAGGAACAAAACATAGTAGAAAAGTAGAGTGTGTGGAATTTAATCAATTCAACAAAAAATAAAGCGGAGGAAAAGAAGGAAGAGAGTTCAAAATAAATCCAGAGGAGGGAAAATGAGTGAAATAGAAAAACCTGGTTAAGAGCAGGAAAAGAAGAAGAATCTGAGCTTCACCAAACTATGTTAACAAACGTAAGTTATTGAATGCATAGATAATTTTTTCCTCTTAGGAGAGGAAAGACTCTTCTAGAAAGAAATTGAGCCTCAAGCCTTCAGAACAGTTTGCGTGTCACTCGAGTGTCTGAAGTTCAGTGTAAACTCTTGTCGGTGTACTGCAGGGAGGGTCTCGACTACGGTTAGCTGAGCTAAGCTTCTCAAGGAGAGGAGGGGGAAAGAGACAGGGAGCCAGGTGGGAAAACGATGCGAGCATTTTTATGGTTCCTGGAGAGGAGGGTGTGGGTTGGTGAAGATCTCCCGTGGCCCGGCAGGAGGCTGAGCCGAGTCAGTCCAGCTCCGTCCGCATTCCGGAGGACATCCGAGCCGCTGGAAGGCCCTCCTCGCCCACCCCTGCCAGGCCTGCTGGCCGCCCGTGCACCCACCCACTGGGCGAGCGAGGGCCCCCGGGGCCGGGGCCTTGGCAGACACAGAGAGAAGAGCTCCACGCCTCCCGACCGTGTGCCCGTCCGTCCTCCACAAGGCGAGACAGAGAGCCGGGGAGACTGCTGACATCTCTGGGCCCTGAGCCACTTACCAAGAAGAAACTGAATGGGACACATGGCCATTCCTCCCCACCTTCCACACAGCAGTGACCGCAGGGCCCACGCCAGGGCCCAGGTGACACAGGGGACATCAGACCAATCGCAAAGGACGTTCTTCTAGGGTCTCTGAGGAACAACATTCTCAGTGCTTCCCTCAAAAATATCCTAAAACATTTAACTTCCCAGTCATTTGATTTCTAATATTCTGGAACGGTTCATCACAAAAACAATTCTTCCTAAAAATGTTCATGTTTCTGCTTAGCACCATTTCGCTCTTTAAAGATATGGCCTACTTACAAAAATTATATCACAGAACCTGGAGAAAAACAGTCCTGGAAACATAATCAAATTCATAGAAACTATTGCAAATAGTTGGTTATTTCACAGTCATCCTGTAGGAATATTGTGTCTCCTCTGTTCTACAGAAATTAGTGAACAGAAGAGGAAACTCTTCTGTTCATTCATTTGTACTGTAAAGCAGCTCTAATGAGGAAGCCCTCGTATCTGACTTAAATTTTGCCCGTGGAAGTTTCTTCTTGGTGTTTGCTGAACAAGACGTTAGCTCATCAGGAAAGTGGAGGTCTCAAAACACCCACGTTTCAACCTGACTCGTTTCTTCTATCCAGTACATTTTACACACTCACGATGAAAAGACTCCTCCGCCCTTTACATCTAACAGCTTTAGTTCACTGTCTATTGCATCGTTAGAAATGCCCTTCCTACCTGGACAGGGGTTTTCAGAACAGTAGCCAGACAAAGAGGGATGTATCCCAAACCTACCTAAGAATCACTTGCTCTGATTATTAAAAATAATGATCCCCAGCCCTCAACCAGAATGCAGGACTCACTTAAATAGACCTGTTTGTTCCGCAAACATTCTTGGTGCCTATTCGGTGCCGTGACCAGGAAAGCAGCCAAGAATGCAAGGTGGAGTGATGTGAAGTCCTGACGTTGAAGAGGGCATCCAGAGAAGGGTGACAAACAAGTTCCAAACAATTGCAGGTGCTAGAGCGAGGCCCACGCCGGGCGGGCAGGAAGGGTGCTCCGTGGATGGTGAGGGAGACCCAGCGAGCTCAGACAGGGGACGGGGTGCGGCTGGCCGACACCTACTGAACGCCTACCCTGGTGACAGAGCCTGTGCTGAGTGCTTTACATACATTCAATGTTCCAACAGCTACGGCCCCACTATTCAGACAGGCAGCCCCCGGGTTGGTTTAGTAACTGCCAAAGAGCTAGTGGCCAGAATGGGGCTCTGCACGAGGTGTGCCATCGGCAAGGGCTTGTCCCTGACTCTGACCGCCACTGTCAACAGCGAGGACCTCAGGGTCTTGAGGAAGTTAGAAACTTCTGCAGGGCAATTGTGGCCCTCGCAGTGCTTCTCTGGATTTCATGCCCAAACCCATCCTTTTAAACCATCCTTCCTAAGAAATGTGTGTTTCCATACGCTCACCCTCGTAACCTGTAAAGCAGCCACCAGGCTGAGGAACTGCCTGCAGGGGAGAGGCGCACGTTCAAAGGCCCCCGAATGACACTGCACCCACCTGTATGTAAACCTCCGTGACACAGAATGGAAGTTTGCCTGTTCATGAAGTTTCTTTAACTCTACACAAGTGACCAAACAGAATCGGAAAACGGCCGTATAAATGGCGACAGGTATTGCTTTATGTGAGAAAAGATAAAGTAGAACTGACACTTTTCAGGAGACTAAATTAGCACAGTTACCTCACTCTTCCCAGATCTCGAATCCTGCTCACTAGAACTTTCTTCCAGAATACACTTCACTTCCTCCACCTCTTCCATGCACTGAAAAAAGGCCATTTTCTCCAGCTGGTCACCGTGGTAACACGTGTTGATTTCTTCCAGCCTCTTCACTTTTAGCATCTTGGTGGTGAGTCCGACTAAGTTCCTGCCTGGTGTGTGGTTTTCGTCCCCCTCTGTCTCCGACTTGTAAATCAGGGCGCAGGCGTGGCTTCTGAGTCTGCCCCCCTCTTGACCGCAAGGAGGAGAAACAAGAGTCCTCATCACCGACTCACACATTTGACTCTGTGGGAAAATGACCACTGGGAATTTAGAAGTCGCTTCTATTCAAACAGAAGGGACCCACAATTAGGAAGAGAAATGCAAATATCAATACTGAGTTTCCAATGCTGGAACTCTGAAAGGAAGAAGGTTTCTTTCCCCACTTTTTTCTACAAAAGCAAACAGTAAGAAGCCACCTTAAGTTTCACTGGGCAACTAAAATTTTCCCTCATTACCTAAAATAAGTGTTTACGTTAAGTTTATGTCAAGTGGCTGGTATAAGTATGGGAGACAAAGTTTCTCTGGGTTTAACTGGATTGCTGGTTTTGCCCCTCCTGGCCCTGATGGGAAGGGCTTGCTGTGTAAGGAAGGGGCTCTCTAGCGCTCCCCCGTGGGAATTCTGTGCCCTCGGAGGAGTGCTCGCCACCAAATGAGCCATTTCCAGAGCCCCTCTCTGCCTACATCTTAAAAGGTTTGGTGTTTATTTTAAAAAGAACTTTGTTTCCTAATAATCCTCTCACATAGATTAAGATTCCCAGATACTTTTCTTTGCATCCTCATCAGCAGCTAAGTACCAAAGATTTCACATCCTTGTGCTTTCCTTGAAATACTTCCCTTACAAATGTAAGTAATACGTGTTCTACTGCTCTGATACTAAAGATCCACGCGTATGTATGTGCCTATGCATCTCCTGATCATTAGGGGAGACTGATGAGAACTTGTGGCCTGTTCCCTCCTGAGGCCCCCTGCTGGAGGTTTTCTGGAAATTTCTTCTTCCAGCTTTTTCTCAGTTTGAAATCATCTGTAATTAGCTCCACAAAATGTCGTCTTTCATTTTCTCCACTCAACTAGTAAAAATAATACCTTGAGTTACAAATTATTTAAAATCCAATGCTCTACAAAATTCTACTGAACCACACAAAGACCTTACATTTAAACACACTAAAATGTAAGCAGGATCAACCAGAGCTCTGTAAAATATATTATAGACCAACATCAGTGTTCTTACAAGTTGCCCTGAAAACAATTATTATTAAAATAAGGATTTCATGGCTACGTCTAAGACAAACTACAACTAAAATCTAATATGTAATTGTAGATGGTACTCAAGTTGGCTCAGGAAGCCACATAAAAATTAACATATTAAAACAAAAGCTTGGGTCCAAGATATAAAAATTTTGCAGAGAAAATATTAAACGCTAAGCTCTACCTGGAGTTTGGTACAACTTGTTGTTTAAGGTGATGTAGAAAGACAGAAAATAAGAGTAATTACCATTTATAGGAGGACATGCTGGGGTCCAGACCATTCCAAGTGCAGAGTATAAGTTCCAGCAGATAAAAGGGAGTTTGCAGAGTTCAAAACAACTACGCAATTCCCTGGTAAAAGTCTTGACTCACTGTCAGAGTAAGTCTTCTGAAAAGACAAGTGTCCACTCTGAGAGGAAGTATCCTCTCTCTCAAATGCCACTTTGAGCCCCTGTTTAAACTCAGATGGTCCTTGATCTCATGTTGCTCAGCTGTTGCCTTCTTAGTCAGACGGGGAAGAATATTAATTTTAGACACTAGGCTTTTCAAAGCCGATGGCTCCATTTCAGAGGTCAGGTAAGGAGAGGACAGACCGTAACAGTGGATAAAGTATCACCTTCACCTTCTTGTCCCGTCAGGGTGCCAACACTCTCAGGACTACAGCGCTGCGTTTGTCTTTTGCCATCAGACGCTCCGCTCTCCTGCCCGTTTCAGACTCGGCATTTAGGGCACGCTTCCAGCCAGAGGGTTTAGGTGTGGGAACCGCACAGCCACCTTTTTTGCCCGCCTTACACTTTGAACACATCCAACTACAGTAGGAGAGAGCTTCTGATGGCCAAAGCACTCCGCAAGTCCTTAAAATTATTTGCAACATCTCCAGCTGTTTACAGCTGCAGGGAAAGTTCAAAGGCACAGGCATGAAGGGGAGTTACAAGAACAGTAATAAACTCTCCCTACAAGCAACACTCTGCCTTCCCCTGCCTTCCATCACAGGCCAAGAAAAGAGAATCCAGTGCCGGCAAACCACCTGCCTGATCCCAACAGCAGTGGATGCCTAGATTTATTGAAGTTGCATAAAGCCTTGATTCCCCAGAAAATCAAACTAATAATACAGACGATCCTGCAATTCTTTAACTTTCACCTCTTCAGAGCCTTTGCCAACCCCTCCACTCCCCAACCCAACACCAGTCTCTAGTGCCCTCTTGCTTTTCCAAAAAAGAATTTCTTATTTTTAATTCAGATCAATGTATTCCATATAAAATAAAAATACTTTTTCATTTTGAGTAGCATATAAAGAATTATAGCAAGATCTTTAAAAAGCCAAACGTTTGGTATTTTTCTAGGATTAGAGAACTTTGCTCTTCAGGAAGAATACCCAAACAATATTATGTATTGTGAAAGATAAATTATGTGACACAACTGTTATGAAAAGACTGAACTGATTTGAGGTTATCAATTTTCCTTGGAGTAATTAAACTGTGAAAAAGTACTGATAAGGTGACCAATCCCCACACCCAATGAAAACCATGTGTATGGCCTTCGGCTAATTTGACAGTACCCTCTACCCAGACCATCCAATCAGTGGAAGCAGACTTTCTGTCCCCTCAGCTCCAGCAAACCAGGCGCAGGCTCTAATCAGCCAGAAGTCAGCAGAAACTGCTCCTTTGCATATTTCCTTAATATTTTTTTTTATATTAGAGTAGTTTAAGATCTACAGAAAATGTAAAAAGTGAAAGGGTAGCAGAGAGTCCCCCTATGCTCTGCACCCAGTTTCCCGGATTTTTAACCTCTTACATGGGTATAGTACACTTGTCACAATGAATGAATCAATGCTGATACATTATTATGAACTAAACTCCTTACTTTATTCAGACTTAATGAGTTCTTCCCTAATGTCTCTTTTCTATGTTGGAATCTCATCCAGGATTTCATATTCCATTTAGAAACTCTAGGATTTATGATGGATTGGATACAGGGAGTGAAGGAAAGATGGTAGGCAAGGATGACTTTCTATATTTTTTCCTGAGCACGTGAAGGAGAGAGTTGACATTGACTGGGATGGAGAAGGTCATGGGAGGAGTAACTCTGGGGGAAAAAGTCAGGCCCTCAGTGTTTGACAGGTCTATTAGACATCTGAGTTGAACAGGTTGTGATATAGAAATCTAGGCTTCAGGGGAGAGGTCCAGGTTGGAGATATAAATTTGGAAGTCGTCACACGCAGATAAGTTTCGTGCACAGTATGTATTCAATAAGCATCTGTCAATTGATTACTAGAGAGAAGGTTTTTAATTATGTCTATTTGTCCTAAAGGAAAAGTCAATTAAAAGAACCCATGCTACTTGTCTTCTAAAATTAAACGACAGTAGTGCAGTTCTGCTGTGTCACACTATTTCTAGCTTCTGGCAGCACAGAGGACAGGCAGCCTGGTACAATATTGACCACCAAGAAAAACAGGTAATGCATGCATACCTACTGTGGTCTACCCACCTAGCCTCAGCACCCTAAGTCCATACCCATAAAATCACCGGAACATCTTTAAAGATGCTCTAAGGCAGCGGTCCCCAACCTTTTTTGGCACCAGGGATGGGTTTCGTGGAAGACAATTTGTCCAGGGACCGGGGGAGGGGGGGATGGTTCAGGCAGAAACGCGAGCGATGGGGAGCAATGGGGAGCGATGGGGAACGGCAGGTGAAGCTTCGCTCGCTTGCCCGCCGCTCACCTCCTGCTGTGCGGCCCCGTTCCTAACAGGGACCCCTGCTCTAAGGCGTGGAAAAATTCACAGTGAGGCTAGAAGCAGCCCCAGCGGTACTTTTGCTGGATTGCCCTCATATTTTGGAGTTGCAACCCTTTTTTAAAAATACTAACCTCAGGAAAACAGCATTCCACAGAGCCACAGAAATTGTGCTGCTTTTCAAGGGACATTGACCAGCAAGAGACCGTGCTGCCATAGGAGCGGGCGCGGCAGGCATTGCCAGTGACTCTGTGTGCTGGTCGGCGTCCAAAGCAGCCTGGACAGTGCTAATGGCTTCTGCGTGTGCACAGCATTCGGAATGTCTCAGAACAAGGGCTCTTAAACGTCTACGCACACAAGTGGAGCAACCTTCACAAACACCGAAACGCAGGTGAAAGGCATCCCTGTTATGCACATAGCTACTGAATTGTCTTCCTTTCAAAAAGCACCACTGAGTATGATTGGTAAGAGCAAAAATTGATACGCTGCACTTCACCAAAATTCAAAATCTGCTCTTCAAAAGACACCATAGGAAAATGGAAAGACAAGCTACAGACTCGGAGAAAATACTGTGAAATCATTTTGATAAACGACTTTGATATTTGATATTTGATAAACGACTCATATCCTGAAACAAACTCTTACAAATCAACAATATGATGACAACCCAATTTTTAAAATGGACAAGAGATTTGAAGGCTATCTTACCAAAGAAGATAGATAAAAGAATAGTTAATATGCACATAAAAAATGCTCCGAAATCTGTCATTAGAGAGATGAAAGTTAAAATCACAATGAAATAACATTTCACACCCGCCGGAAGAGCTATAATAAAAAGACAGAAGAAGGCAAATGTTGGTAAGGATGTGGAGTCACGGGAACCCTCAGCACACATGTCGGAGGGAGTGTAAAATGGTGCAGGTGCCTTGGGAAATAGTTAGTTCCTTAAAAAGTTATTCCCCATATGACCTAACAATTCTTCTCCCAGGTATCTTCCCAAGAGAAATGAAAACATTTGAACACACAAAGCCTCACATGCAAATGTTCACAGCCGCATTATTCACAACAGCCCAAAGCTGGAAACAACCCAAGTGTCCAGCAATGGATTCAGTGAATGGAGAAAGGTAATTGATATACCCATTCAAATGCAATACTACTCAACAATAAAAAGGAATGAAGCACTAATCCCTGCTACAAGCTGGATAAACAAAAACATTGTGCTAAGAGAAAAATGCCAGAAACAAAGACCGTATACTGTAAAGTTCCATTTGCATGCAATGTCCAGAAAAGGCACATCTATAGACACAGGAAGTAGATTTAGGTTGCCTGAGGCTGAGAGCAGGAACAGGGATTAACTGTAAACAGAATCTTATTGGGGTGATGGAAAGGTTCAAAAACATTTTGAACTGAGAACTCATTAAGTTCCCAAACACGTAGTTGAATTGTACACTTAGGATGGGTGACTTTTATGATACGTAAATTACACTTCAATAAAGTAATTAAGAAAGCAGAAAACCCAATAATATGAATAATTAAAGGTAAACTAGTTAAAAGAAGAAAGAAAAGCACCAGTGAACAGTTTGTGGCCGGCTGTTCCAGGTGACCCAGGCTGGATCCAAGGAGTCATAAATCATACCCGACGCTTGCCGGGTCACCTGGGGCCAGAGAAAAGGAAGAGGAAACGGTGAGTGGGAAAGAGTTAAGACTCTCACTCTTCTCTTCTCCGGGTAGGAATACCACATAGTGTATGATTTTGTAATTAGTAGAAAATGAACAGAAATTTAAAACTAATTTCTATCTCTCACTTTCTACTTGGAGACAGGAAACTCCGAGGCAGGAGGACAGTCATGTTACGGAACATTCAGACTTGTTTACAACCCAGTTGATATTAGACCCTTAAAATGTCCAAGTGACAGTGAGTAAGTAGCTAAATTTTGTGTCATAAAAAATGAAAATAAGATAGGAGGATTGAAAACAATTAGATAAAAATATAGCTGGGGCCATTTAAAAATTAGTCTCCTCGGAAGTACTAAACAGTGTTTTCTGTTCATTACTTCTATAATGGTTGCACAATTTGTTCATCTAATTATAGCCTTTTTTACTTTCTTGTAAAATGTAAATACATGTCACTGAGTTAATATACTGCCTAGAAAACATGTGTGATATTTAACAGGAACAGAGTACACGGTACAATCCTATTCATAAATTTATAAATACATTTCCAAAGCTCATACGACTTTTATATAATTTTTGTTAGACATGTTTCCTTTACTCTGAATTATTTTTTTAGAACGTAAAACCTGCAGAGAATTTGCATGAACAGTACAATGAATATCAATACACCCTGCACGTGGACTCACCAAATGTTTATGTTTTCAATATTTGCTGTCTCTCTCTTTTCTGAGAGTAAGTTACAGACCTTGTGAAACTTTATCCCTAAATACATTGGCATATGTCTCCTTGAGAACAAAGACAGGATCCAACCAAAAATCACACAGCACATTTAGTTGAGATGTCTTTTTAGTCTCTTTTTATCTATTCAAGGAACAATAACCCAGTCTTTTTTTTTTTTTAACCTTTCATGACATTGATATTTTTGAAGACTTCAGACCAATTTCTTCATAAAATATCGCTCAATTTGAATTGCCTGATTGTTTCTTCACATTTGGAACCAGGCAAACCTCTGATCATGAAAACCACATCAGTGATGGTGCGTCTTTCTAGGAATGTCTCAATAGGTGGTACGTGATGTAGCTTGTGTCATGATTCATATAATTTGGTATCCTGATTCAGGTGGTGTCTGCCAGATTTCTCCACAGTAAAGTTACCCTTATTTCTTTTGTAATTAATAAGTAACTTATGAGATTTTTATGGGTATCCTGTTCCACAACAATCTATCACTCCATGACTTTAGTATCCATTCTTGCATGAATCAGTTGTTACCACAGTGATTGTTAAGCGGTGATTTTCTGCATTTATTAATTGGTTGTTCTTCTAGTAAGAAGAGTCCTCCATCCCCAGCCTGATCCCCGTCCCTATTTAGTGTCATTTCTAAACATGATACACATTCCCGTGTTAGTCATGCTGATGCTCAAATTGTCCCAGATTTGGTCAATGGGAGCACCTCTGTACTTCTGACATATCACTACTGTTTTGGGGGGCACTTCATTGCTTTCTGGCGTAATGAGATGTTCAAAGCTCATCATGTCATTTTCCTGCCCTGTTTCTAGAATCTGCCATCTCTCAGAGAAGCCCTGGCTCCTTTCAGGGAAGAAGGGTATTTAGAAACCAAGACCAGGGCAATGGGGGTGCTCTTTGCTACTGGGGTGTCATTGCTTCTAGTCCTTTCAGTGGACAGAGCTGGAAATATAATTTTTTTAAATCCTGAGTTCATTCTTATAGTTTTCTAATTCCAACCCAGCACCATAGGATTCTCTCTGATCCTTCCCCCATTACACAAATGTACCTCCCTCCCATTAATTCATTAAGCCTGAAAATGAAAGAACAAAATAAAATGCCTGCTGTAAGGTAAAATTCATGCTTCTGTTGAGATTATTCTAAACAATTGGGAAAAGTGAGAGTATTCATGCCCAAATTTTAAAAATTCCATTCTACAGCATGAATCATCATTTTTTTTTTTCCAGTTGGAATTTGAGGAAGGGTATATTTATGTTTCCATTCTTGAGAAGGCTTTTCTACCTTCTAAATTGGAAGTGAATTTTAGGAGCTGGAAGAAGCTTATGACAGGAACAAGGCATGAAATTACAGAAGTGCAAAGCCCAAGACATGCTCTTCTGACCAAATGTTGGCCTACTTTTCCCAAGAGGGTAAGGTTCAGTAGAGAAATTTTCCATGGGGAAATGCTACAGCAGAGAGGGTAATAGTGGCTGAAGGGGAGGTGGGTGAAAACTCCGCATACTCTCAGGTTTGGGCTATTTCTTATTAAAGGTAAAAGTTGTATCTTTAGGTAGAAGATAAATTTGGCTATTATGTAATGGTTCATAATAGGTTTTTAGGTTTTATCCTACATATTCAAAAGTATTGACGTTTCTTGGTGCAAAAGGACCATGGCAGCTGGTAAAATGGTAAAAGGGCATTGTAAGTCCCAGCTCTTATATGGGACACACTTTCAGCATAAATGAAGCCTGGGAGGGCACAGCGTGGCACGCTCCTAACACTTCTGGTTGGAATGTAAACTGCCCTCATCTTTAGGGAGGGCAATTTGGCCATTCTCTTTGACCCCATTTGCATTCGTAAGACTTTTGCCCCAAAGAAATAGAATTGTAAAATATTATCTTTGAAGCAATACACGATGACATTATTTACTACATTTAAAACATTGAAATAAAACCGAAGTACAAGTTGATTGAATAGTTGTGGTTCTCCCATAAGAAAGAACATTATGCTTCCATTAAGTCGTGTGCAGAAGAATATTTAAGAATGTCAGAAAAAAATGAGTGTGGTAGTTCCGGGGAAGTAGTTGTTGGGGTAGATTTACTTCTGGGTAGCCTTGCCAGGAGGCACCGCCCTCCGGGGGCCAGCTTCACGAAGGGACATCTATTAGGCCCCTCCGCTTGAGGTTAGACCCCTGGCTCAGGTAGACCCTGGGCTCATGACCGGCACCCTCGCCTGCAGAGGCCACCCAAGGCCAGGCCCACGGTGGGCAGAATTAGCAAAAGCCCTCGGGGCAAAAGGAACTCTTGTGCTCAGGTCCCTCTGGTCTGTTTGGATTTGGATTCCCTTGGATTTTTGCCAGGTAGTTCCTATTTTATCAGGTCTTTGATACTTTTAAGAAGATTTCTAAACCATTTGATTCAGCATTTTTACTTGTTTTCAGCAGTTACTTGTGTTGATCTGAAGTTCCTAGCTGCCATTATTGGAAATGGAAACCCCTTGAATTAATTTTTTTTTAATTGAGGTGAAATTTGCTAACAGTGAAATGCACAGAGCTTGGATCTACAGTTCGATGGGTTTTGAGAAATGTGTGTTCATAATTAACCAACATCCCAACCAGGATACAGAACATTTCCGTTTTGCCCCCTTTCAGTCAATGCCCTTGTCTCAGCAACACCGATTTCTAACACTCCAGCTTCCTTAGACGCGCCTGTTCTTGAACTTCCTTCCAACGGACTCACCATCTGTGCTCTTTGTGTCTGGTTTCATTCACTCAACATAATATTTATGAGAATCATGTGTGGTTTTGCATGTATCACCAGTTCATCCTCTTCTAATTCAACGTAGCATTTCACACACCACAATCTGTTTATCCATCACCTGCAGATTTACATTGTTTCCAGGGGGTTTTTTTGTTTGTTTGTTTTGCTATTACAAATAAAGCTTCTATAAACATTCTTCTACAAGACTTTTTATACATATGTTCTCATCTCTTTGGGGTAAATACCTCAGAGTACAATTGATGGGTCATAGGGCAGGTGTATGTTTAATTTTATAAGAAATCAACAAGTTTTTCAAAGAGCCCATTTTAGGCTTGCACCAGCAATGCACCAGCAATGTGTGAGCATTCCAGCTGCTCTGTATCCTCGTTAACATTTGGTATTGACAGTCATGTGAACTTTGGTCATCCTTATGGGCAGGAAATAGGATCTTGCTGTGGTTTTTAAAATCAACCTTATTGAGATATAATTTACGTAAATAAACTGCACCCATTTTAAAGGTACAGTTTGATGAGTTTTGATAAATGCATATAATGGTGTAACCATCTCCTCAATTAATATATACCATATTTCTATCACTAGCTAAAAAATCCCTCATGCCCTGGCCACCAATAATCCCCATCCCTTCACCCACTGATGTAATTTCTACACTACAGATTAGCTTTGCCTGGTCTAGAACTTCACATAATTGGAATCATACAATACATATACTGTTTTGTGTCTGACTTCTTTTATTCAGCACAATGTTTCTAAGATTTATCATTGCTGTGTGTTGGCAGTTTATTTTTTTACCAAGTAGAATTCCATTGTATGAGTAAACCAAACTTTGTTTCTCCATTCCGCTGTTGATGGGCGTTTGCAGTGTTTCCAGTCTGGGGTTATTATGAATAAGGCTGCGCTAACCATTTGCATACAACCCGTTTTGTGGACACACTTTGAACATGTTTTCATCTCTCTTGGGTAAATTCTCTGGGAACAGAATTACTGGATGACATGGCAAGGGTGTGTTTCCCTTTTTAAGAAAACTGCCAAATGATTTTCCAAAACGATTTTACCATTTTATGTTCTCACAAGCAATGCTTTGAGTTCCAACTGTGCCTTGTCTTTGCCAACATGTAATGTTGTCAGTCTTTTTATTTTCAGTCATTCCAGAGGGAGTGTAGTGGCATCTCACTGTGGTTTTAATGTGCATTTCACTGTGCCTGTTTCATGTGTTTTTCTATCCATATATCTTCTTTTGTGAAGTATTCTTTTATACCTTTTGCCCATTTAAAAATGGAGGTGTTGGGAGGGGGAAGGGTAAGCTGGGACGAAGTGAGAGAGTGGCATGGACATATATACACTACCAAATGTAAAATAGCTAGCTAGTGGGAAGCAGCCGCATAGCACAGGGAGATCAGCTCGGTGCTTTGTGACCACCTAGAGGGGTGGGATAGGGAGGGTGGGAGGGAGACGCAAGAGGGAGGAGATATGGGGATATATGTATACATATAGCTGATTCACTTTGTTATACAGCAGAAACAAACACACCATTGTAAAGCAATTACACTCCAATAAAGATGTTAAAAAAAAAAGATTAAAAATGGAGGTATTTTGTCTTCTTATTGAGTTGCAATAATTCTTTATATACTCCGGAAATAAGTCCAGTGAGGACATATGTATTACAAATATTTTCTCTCAGGCTATGGCTTGTGTTTTCATTTTCCCACAGATATCTTTTTTTTTTTTTAAACATCTTTATTGGAGTATAATTGCTTTACAATGGTGTGTTAGTTTCTGCTGTATAACAAAGTGAATCAGCTGTATGTATACATATATCCCCATATCCCCTCCATCTTGCGTCTCCCTCCCACCCTCCCTATCCCACCCCTCTAGGTGGTCACAAAGCACCGAGCTGATCTCCCTGTGCTATGCAGCTGCTTCCCACTAGCTATCTATTTTACGTTTGGTAGTGTATATATGTCCATGACACTCTCTCACTTCGTCCCAGCTTACCCTTCTCCCTCCCCATGTCCTCAAGTCCATTCTGTAGTCTGCGTCTTTATTCCTGTCCTGCCCCTAGGTTCTTCAGAACAATTTTTTTTTTTTTAGATTCCATGTATATGTGTAAGCATACGGTATTTGTTTTTCTCTTTCTGACTTACTTCACTCTGTATGACAGTCCCTAGGTCCATCCACCTCACTACAAACTCAGTTTCGTTTCTTTTTATGGCTGAGTAATAGTCCATTCCCACAGATGTCTCCTGAAGAGCAGATGTTTTTTAAATTTTAATTAAGTTCAATTTATATAGATATATATATTCATGTGTATATTTTTAATGACCAGTGCTGTTTATGCCCTCACTAAGAAATCTTCATGTACCCCAAAGCCATGAAGATATTCTTCGTTTCCCTGTAGAAGCTTCATACTTCTAGCTTTTATATCAAGGCCTATGAGCCATCTTGAATTAATTTTTGCCTGTGGTGCAAGGTAGAAACCAAGGTTCACTTTTTCTCTTTCACTTACTCAGGTCGGACGGGATCACCTGTTGAACTCCACATTAACTTTTAATACGCTTCTTTAACAACATCTCTGAGATCCTCTTTACCCTTGCCTCATTCTACCAACCAGTCGCTTAGCAGCTCCCAGTGTATCCCCTACTCATTGCTGGAAACTCCTCGAAGAGTTGCTGAAATGTGCTGCAAGCTGTTCTGTGGGCTGCAGTCCTCACGTGTGTCTGCAGGGTCCTCCTGCCCTGCCAGGCGAAGACCATGGTCAAGACCCTCCTGGAAGAAGCCTGGGCGCTGGCCCTGCTGATGGGGCCTCGGTGCAAGCACCAGGGTCTGAGCGGGGCAGGGCAGAGCTAGGGGATGTCGCCTCCCCTCCAGCGCAGCGCTGCTAGGTCCTCCAGATCTAGATCCCTGCCCAGACGTCAGCTCGTCTTCTGGTCTTCAGCCCTCTCGCTGTAGGCTTTCAAATTCAGTTTGATGGACAAGAAGGAAACGGATGTCATGGCTCACCCTTCACTTTCTCTTCTTCCTTCCGTGAAAAATCCATCTCTCCCCAAAGCAACCCAGTCTTTCCTCCCAGTGGCAATTCTCCACTGTTCCTAGGAGACCATCTTAGTCTCACCTCCCAAAAAGTGCCCTTTCTCTTTATGGAAGGGTTCTCTGAATATCTCCATGTCGGCAGAAAGTCTTCATCTAATCTTTCCGTAACTAAAAGCCCCACTCAGGTGGTCTTTCTGGAAGAAACAGAACGTTCCTGCTGTGAACCTCACGGGAAAGGGCCAAGCCTGCACTTGATGTCTGCCTGACGGCTTTCACTTACTGGTCCCATTCAAGCACAGCCCAGCGCTCCCTACGTGTCAGGCATGGGGCCTGCACTGTCCTATAATGGAAGTTGGGCAGGAGTGGAAACAGCCATGCAAATGGGCAGTTATAATACTATGAGGCATCTGTCATAAGGGACAGACAAGGCGTCGAATAAGCAAAGGGACCAAACCAGCCTGGAGGGTCAGGGACAATTAACAGGACTTCTCTAAACTGAAGAGTAAGTAGTAACCCAGACGCAGCAAAGGACTGGAAAGGTCTCCAGGGCGAGGAGTGTGGGAAGAAACGACGAATATCTTTAGTGTTTTCATCATTAAACATAATGGTGGCTGCCAGTTTGAGGAAAAACAAAACACAACAAAAACCATCATGGTAAGGAGGTATCTTTCTCTATTTTACTAGAAGTTTTTGAAAATCAGGGATTGAAGTGGAATTTTGGCTCTGTCACTTCACTGTTCACTTTATAAGGTAAAGAGACCTGCTTTCTCCAACAATGTAATAATAACTAGTACTGGCCAACGCGATTCAGAAAGAAAACAAAATAATAGATAAATGTGTTGGAAAGAGGAAAAGTATTGTTCTGATACCAACTCTCCGACACCAACTGGGTGTCCTGCAATTCAATTCTGCTCTGACGCCCACCCACCAGAGTTAGTATCAGAACCCATGGATCAGGGCAGAGTCCTCACAATAATGACCCATTTCAGACTTCAGCCTCAAGCTCAGGGACCAGCACTCCTACCAACCAGCTACAAACATGGGGGTCCCACAACCCCCGCCCTCAGGTCTGATAATTCCCTGGAACAAATCACAGAACTCACTGAAAATAATTTGTTTTTTAACAAAGGATGCACATAACACGAGGTCTGGAGGATCCTGGACGCAGCTTCCATGCCCTCTGCATGGCGACAGGGCTCATCCCACCCCCATCGCTATATTCACCAACCAGGAAGCTCCACCAGCGCTGGTGTCCGGAGGTTTTACTGGGGTTCTACTATGTAGGCACGACTGATTAAATCACCGGCCGTGTGCTTGAAGGCAATCTCCAACATCCCTCCCCTCCCCAGCGATGGCTGGCCTGAAGTTCCAACCTCTAATTGTGTGGTTGGTGTTTCTGGTGACCAGTTCCCATCCTGAAGCTCTCCGGGGACCCACCAGGAGTCGCCTCATTGGCTCTCCTGTCACTCAGGAAATTCCAAGGATTTTTGAAGCTCGGTGCCAAGAACTGATGACAAAGTTCAGATGTATTCTTTTTGTACTACAAGTATCAATTGAAAATCACTTAAAACTAATAGAAGAGTTTCCCCAAAAAAAGCCAAATATGAAATAAATTATAAAAGTCAAAGCACTTTTTATACCAGTAAGACCAGTAATAAAATAGAACAATCCGGCGGTCTTATTACAGTAGCAAGAAAATGTATACAATTTACTAAAGTTAATAAGAAACGTGGCATAGATTCCAGGGGACACAAGGGAAAGTCAGGAAAAGAAAGGCATATGAGGATGGGTTAGGCAAGAGGACTCCCAAAGCAGGAAGGGGAACAGACGACCGTGGGGCTGACTTTTAGGATGGTGACTAAAGATGGCAGGGATGTGCGTCATGGTGGGATTAACTGAACTCAAAATGTCCAACATACCTTGGGTATGATTACGAGGGGCAAGATGACGCCTGAGGTCCGATAATACTAGGAGGCTTATCATGCGGCAGCACTCGGGACCTGCACCAGGCTGAGACTTTCCTTGTGGCCACTGAATAGATGGCTGATCTGAGAGTTGAGCCACACACGGAACCCGTCATCCCCATTGTGATTCTGGGGCAGAGGACAGAGACAGCTACACCGCTCAGCGTGAACGCCAAGTCCGGCTGAAGACAAGAAAGCAGTGAGGGATTAACGGAGGACATTTAAGCCGAGGGTTTACTGCTTTACATTGAGCTCATTTACTGCAACCTTATAATAGAGTTTACATTTATTTGTATTTATGCTGATTTAAAAAGAAAGTTTAAATCTGGTTAGAGGCTGGTATGGTTTACTCATTTTATTTTTCTACCATCACCATCTAGCGGAGAAAACTTTGAACTTCAGGCAGCATGAGCTGGGGTTCAGGAAAACAGAGTAATAGAGGGCTTACTCTGTGCGCGGCACGGTACTAAACACCTTTACATTCATAAGATCACTTAATTCTCACAACAGATTGAGAGGGAGGCATTACTGTTCCCCTCTTAGATTTGGAAGCTGAGTCTGGGAGGGGAAGGAGCTCGCCCAAGGTCACACCATGTCCAACTCAAGCCCAGATTCTAGGGCAAGTCCAGTGCACTTTCACCTCACAGGCCATCCAAATGGTGCGATTTTATTCATGTATGAGACCATAGGAGTAAAGTACATATACGTATATGGAGAGTTTTGTCTTTTCTTCTTATGTTTCCTTTTTCTTATTTTTTTCTTTTATATATTATATATACGAGCAGAACGCTTGTATAAAAATAAAATGGGACTATACTATATAGTTTTGTATCTTCTAACTTTTACTCCGTATTACGCAATGAATATTTTCCCATTACAGTACAAACTTTTGAAAATATATATTAGGTAACAATAAAGACAGATATAGAATTACATTTATATGTAAATACACAGTGTAGTCTTAAGGTATATTTTTCTTTTTGAAATGCATTTTAAAAGCCTGGAATAGGGTGCTGAAATATTAACAATGAGAATCTCTGAGTAGAGTTTCCATAATAAGCATATATTATTTCTAAAAAAAAAAAATAAGTTTTAAGCTTTACATTTATTAAAAGACTCAGGAAGCTTCAGAGTTGTTGCCCAGTTTGTTGTCATTATTTTAAAATATTTTGCTTGTGTTAGAGGAGACCACATGTCCACCTATTTCTGTACGTGTTTAAAATTAACGTAGTGTATTATATTTCCATATTTAGTAATACTTTCCTTCACAACTCATTTTGAGGACGGCCCTAGAACCTGACAGGCAGCAGAATACATTGCACCAAACCGTGCCCGTTTGGCCTAAGGATTGTATTGAGCTGAAGGCAATTAAGCTGATACAAGAAAAGCTCTCTGCTCTCTCCCTACTTCCTAAGAGCAGGACATAAATTTGCAAAGGTGGGGCTTCCCTCGTGGTGCAGTGGTTGAGAATCTGCCTGCTAATGCAGGGGACACGGGTTCGAGCCCTGGTCCGGGAAGATCCCACGTGCCTCGGAGCAACTGGGCCCGTGAGCCACAATTACTGAGCCTGCGCGTCTGGAGCCTGTGCTCTGCAACAAGAGAGGCCGCGATAGTGAGAGGCCCGCGCACCGCGATGAAGAGTGGCCCCCGCTCGCCGCAACTGCAGAAAGCCCTCGCACAGAAACGAAGACCCAACACAGCCAAAAATAAATTAATTAATTAATTTAAAAAATTTAAAAAAAAAAATTTGCAAAGGTGTGTCTCCCACTCCCATCTACCAGGAAGGGCAGAAGTTAATCACAGGAGAAAACTCTAGACCCTCATCAGCCCCGAGGTGGCACTGAAGGAATCTGCATAACCAACTTTACTAACTAGTTCTTGTCTCCCATCAGTTTCCCGTATATTTGCCTTCCCCCAATTTGCCGCCCTAAAAACTCAAGGTCCTTTTCCTTTGTCTTGTCGCTTCTCTACAAGTGTTTTGTTCTTTTGATAAATTGCTACGTAAGCCCGCCCATCACCAGGTACTCCGTGTGTAGGGGCGCTGCAAATGTTAACAGTCCGTTTTTCTTTTTAATCTGTCTTTTGTCAGTTAAATTCACAGGGCCCGAGCTAATAGCCCTAAGACAAGGAGAGAAGATTTCTTTCCCCGCCCGCAAACCTCTTCTCAAAAGTACTTGCTTTTGTTAAGTTCGGGGGCTGGATGCTCTGGGCGATAAGTAAAAGGCTATATAAAAGCTCATGATCCTACATTTCAAATTGTATGATGGCCAAACAATAAAAGACTCCATAACTCATTCTTACTTACCTTTTCTACTAATGCTACTTTTGAGCCTAACATACGTAGTTGGAAAAACTATCAGAAAGTCAGATTTCAGTCCTCTCAACACGTGCCAGCAGGTTGGGACACATGCTTCACAACCAGTATCAACTGAAAAAAACACTTTCTTTGCCCTTTCCTTTTATACCATCTTTTACCTAATTCTAGTTCTTTGGGAGGCATTCCTTTTTGTAAAATCATCTCATATGAAGAGGCTCATTTAACCCTTAGGGGTTTGCGTTTGGGTAAGTTCCAAGGAGATGGTCTTGTGCAGATTAAATAAACACCCCAGTTTCGTCAACTTTTAGGAAAGTCCCTTCTTTTCTAAAATTGTCTCACTTTCGTTTTCATTCCCCTTCTATTTTCTTCTTCTAAATACCAAAAATGCAGGTTTCTGTCACATTTCTGAAGGAGAAGTTTAGAGAAAAGCAGGAACGCGTGCCAGAGACGATCATCCCGTCGCCCCAGGCCAGACTCCTCGCGGGTCTCAACCCGACGTCCCTCGGCCCGGGGGCGGCGCGCGCGGCGGAGCCTAACGCCGCCTCGAGATGCCCGCGCATTTCTAACGTTTAACTACAAAACGGCCGTGAGACACCACGTGTGCGAGCGCGCGTTTGGGGTAAAAGGCCAACAATCTGGGGCGGGCGGTTCTCTCTCCGTGTTTCTGGCCGCCGCCGCCGCCCAGGCGAACACTCCCACTCGGGAGGACCTTCGTGCTCCCTTTGCTCCATCACCACCCAGCTCCCCGCCCGCGCGTCCCGCGTCTCTCCCCTTTCTCCACCCACTGCCCTCCGCCCCCTGCCCTCCGCCCCCTGCCCTCCGCCCCCTGCCCTCCGCCCCCTGCCCCCGCCACGCGCGGAAAGCCACGCCCCTCGCGCAGCCGCGACGCGTTTCCACGGCTCCGCCGGCGCCCCGTCCACGGAGGATAGGCCTGCGCACGCGCAACCCGCTGGCCTCTCGCGAGCCCGGCCGGAAGGGAACGCACTGCAGCCGGGAGAACGTCCACGGACTACACTTCCCGATAGGCCGCGCGAGCCGTTGCCCACGGCGGCCAGGCGAACCTCCGTGGACTACATTTCCCGACAGGCCGCGCGAACCGTTGCGAGCGGCCGCGGACTACGTTTCCCGTCAGGCCGCGCGGGCCGTTGCCAGCGGCTGCCGGGCGAGGGGCCGCGGACTCCGCTTCCCGGCGCGCCGCGCGAGGCGCCGGGGCCGCCGGCCGAGGGCGGGCCGACGCGGGCAGCCCGGACGTGAGGCATGAGCGGCGCCCTCCGCCGGCCCGCTCGCGTCCTGCCGCCTCCCCGAGCGAGGGTCGCGCGGCGCGGGGCTTAGCGCGGCGGCCGCCATGGAGGTGAGCGGGCCCGAGGACGACCCGTTCCTGGCGCAGCTGCACCGGGTGCAGTGCCCCGTGTGCCAGCAGACCATGCCCGCCGCGCACATCAACTCGCACCTGGACCGCTGCCTGCTGCTGCACCCGGCGGGCCACGCGGAGCCCGCGCCGCCCCGCGCCAAGCGGCGCCGGCCGTCCGAGAGCTCGGCGCTCAAGCAGCCGGCCACGCCGACGGCGGCCGAGAGCAGCGAGGGCGAGGCCGAGGAGCCGGACGACGGCGGCGAGACCGAGAGCCGAGAGAGCTACGACGCGCCGCCCACGCCCAGCGGCGCGCGGCTCATCCCCGACTTCCCGGTGGCGCGGCCCGGCAGCCCCGGCGGGAAGGGCGCGGGGCAGCGACCGGCGGCGGCGGCGGGCAGCGCGTCCCCGCGGAGCTGGGACGAGGCGGAGGCGCCGGAGGAGGAGGAGGCGGCGGGCGACGCGGACGGCGAGGACGACGCGGGCCGCTGGGACGCGGACGCCGCCGCCGCCTTCGAGGCCCCGGGGGGCCGCCCGCTCGCCCGGGCCCCCGCGGCCGAGGAGGTGCGGCAGCTGCTGGAGGGGAAGCCGCTGGCCGACACGATGCGGCCCGACGCGCTGCAGGACTTCGTGGGGCAGGGCCGCGCCGTGGGGCCCGAGACGCTGCTGCGCTCGCTGCTCGAGGCCAACGAGGTGCCCTCGCTCATCCTGTGGGGGCCGCCGGGCTGCGGCAAGGTGAGCGCGTCCGCCCGCCCCGCAGCGCCCCCGGGCCGCAGGCGCGCTCTCCGGGCGTTTCCAGGGTGAAGGTGTCTGAATGCGGGGGGTGCGCGGGAATCGGGGGACCCCCGCGGCGGGCCGCCCAGAGCCGTGGTCCGTCCTGTTCCGGGGGCGGGTGGAGTCAGGTGTGCAGCCTGCAGTCGCGAATTGTAGAATTTCTGTTGTGCTGCTTCCGGCTCCTTGTAGCCGGTGGTTTTTTCAACAGACGGGTCTTCGTTAAAACTTGAGACTGCGCTCGCTTAACAGGACTGACGAGAGAAGTCCTTCCTCCTGCGAGCCGCCTTCATCCACCGTCTCCATAACTGTCCTTAGGATGGCTTGTCCTTTAAAGAAGCAACATCGGTGCATCTCGGTGGCCAGTGCTTTCTTAGGGGCTGGCACAAGCCCAGAGGAGGGCACTTAGGATGTTGGCGTCACTGGAAGAGCGCTGGGGAGACTGGGAAGGAGACAGGAGACAGGAGCTAGGACGGAAAAAAGAGGAAGAGAGGAGGTGCTGGAAATACGTATTTTCTTATCTTCGGGGAAAGGGGGGAGAAGGAGCGCCAGTGAGCGAAAAGCAAAGCTCAGGGTGAGGTGCGAAGGGGCTCAGAGCTGTGGGGTTCAGACTCGTCAGCGCACAAGGGCCTTTACGATTTTTCTCCAGTTTTTCTTTCCAGCTTCGTCTCCCAGAGCTTAATCGCATCTCCGTTTATTCCAGTTCCTAGCGTGTGTCCTGCTCGTGGTGTGCCTTCTTGTTTGCACTGGAGCTTTTCTTCAGCCAGAAACAATCAGAGTTGACTCAGGAAGCATGGCACCGCGCGGTAGCGTTCTTAGCGATTCCCTAGAGCTCTTAAGACGGTCAGGACAGCTAATCAGGTGGAGGACGTAGGGGCAGATGGCAAGAAAAACGCCCCTGTGGCGGGGAGCTCGCAGCAGATGCCTGGCAAGAGAGCCAGGGGGCCGAGCTGATCAGGGTGGTGGGTGGTCAGCGGTCACGAGCCAAGCAGATGTGGCCTGTAGGCTGGGATCGCTGAGGGGCAGCCGCGGTACCTGACGGTGCTGTGTGACTCTCAGAAAGTCAAACGCCCCCAGCCCGCTCATTCAGTAGCAAGTTTGCCTCTCTCGTGACAGTCTTCCGTTTGTCTTTACCTCCATCCGTAACTGCTATACTTCACTGCTGGCAGGAATAATAAAGTTAATAATAGCGTGTGTGTGTTTATCAAGCACCCGTTAAGCGCCAGGCGCTGAGCACCGCTTTCCCTGCGTCTCTCCATCGCTTCCCGGGAAGCGCTGACAGGTCGCGGTGCTGCTGTTCCATCTCTGTCCCCAGTGGACAGTCCCACGGGGTGGGGGTCCTCCTTGGTCTCTCAGTTCAAGGGCTGGCTCTCCTCTTCCGAGCTGCCCTGCGGAGCTTCCGGAAGTGGCCCAGCCAGCCCCGTGGGTCTGCGCCTCACCCGTCGGTGGTGCTGTTTTCTTGGCTGGGAGAGGTCACTGCTGTCGCCAGGCTCTGCTGCCGCAAGGTGGCCGCTCTTTCCGGGGATTCCAGAGATCTTAGCGTGCCCAGGAAGGCATCACATGGGGTTAGACACGAAGGAGAGGAGATCAGGATCGGCCGAACTTTCAGCTGCTTTCCTGTTTCCTTCGTAACACTCTTCTCCGCGTTTGGAAGCGCGCTGCGCCGTTTCCGATCGTGTCTGCTGCCGAGCGCGCCTCAGCGTTCAGGCTGCGGGTAGACGCTGCCGCGGCTGCTCTGCCAGCCTGGGCGCGCGTCCCTCCATCTCATCCGCTTCCACGCTCTGCCCTCTGTCGCAGACCACGCTGGCCCACATCATAGCTAACAACAGCAAGAAACAGAGCGTGAGGTTCGTGACGTTGTCGGCCACCAGCGCCAAGACAACCGACGTGCGCGACGTCATCAAACAAGCTCAGAACGAGAAGCGCTTTTTCAAGAGGAAAACCATCCTTTTTATTGACGAGATTCATCGGTTCAATAAGTCCCAGCAGGTATGTGCACTTCTTTCTACTGTCTTTTGGTCCTTGTGGATGCTGACGTGAGTGTAAAGCCCGTGAGGTCGCTGCATAATGCTCGGGGCTGGGGGTGATGATAGCTCTCCGTCTGCAGAAGCCTAGACCCTCAGCCCTTCTCCTTTATGCCTGTGTCCTCACTTTTTCTTGGCGTTTTTTTTGGACCAGAAAATGCTTCCTCTATCTGATGAATGAAATTGTTGGTATATCTCTGAGGCATACATATCAGAAAAACCACTTTGGGTCAAGCTTCCAATTTTCGTATAAATGTTTAAACATCAGGACTCACGGGGAGCAGTCTAAGCTCCTCACCTAATCCTGAGCTCAGAATCAGGAGAAGGAAGGCACGGCCGACTTACCCAGGACCCTGCAGGTTGTCGACTGGGGTCAATTTCTTTTGTTCTCCTCCGCGATCAGGACACGTTCCTTCCTCACGTGGAGTGTGGAACCATCACGCTGATTGGGGCGACCACGGAGAACCCCTCCTTCCAGGTCAACGCTGCTCTTCTGAGCCGCTGCCGGGTTATCGTTCTCGAGAAGCTTCCAGTGGAGGCTGTGGTGACTGTCTTGATGCGGGCGATCAACTCCCTGGGGATCCACGTCCTGGACTCCAGCCGCCCCGCCGACCCTCTGAGCCACGGCAGCAACAGCGGTTCTGAGTAAGTGACTCCGACTCCGGCAGGGCCCTGGGGCGGCACCTCCCGGAGAATCCCCGGCTGGGGCTGGAGGGGCAGGATGGAGAAACGTCCTTCTAGGAGAGACGGGGACGGAGGAGGGAAGTGCTGGGTTACAGACAGGCAGACAGGCTGGCTCTGTCTCTGCAGCCGGTTCCTGGCTTTTCACATGCGAGTTAGAGCCCATCGTGGGCTCATCTGTAGTTCTTCCAGCTTTAACTGCTTAGCCCCTTACTTTAGTTCTTGGGTGTTTGCTTTTGTGCTGACAGATTTGGGTCTTTTCCTAGCACACTTTTTTTTCAAGGCTTGGAAGACCGACCATAAGAAGCCTTATTGATTATTTTCTTCACAGGATAGACTTAACCTTACGAATCTTTTGAAGTTTATGCTCAGATTCTAATTTCCTGTTCCTGCAGTTTTTTTTCTTTTTAAAACACTAAGAATTAATATAAACATTACCATGAAACTCCTTTAGTCTTTTTAGGATGATTTTTGAGCACTCTAGAAGTCAAACTCAGTTCCGTGAAAGTAAAGAAATTTTAACTGAAAATGATGCATTAAAGGCCATCCCTTTCCTCTTGGTGATCTCTTGCTGTATCGTGAGAGCTGCGTGACGCACGGGGTGTGGATCGTGGATGATTGGCTGGGTTACTTGGGTCAGAGGTTTTCCCGTATTTGTATTAGGGCGTATTCCTCAGCTGCCCCAGGGTCCAGTGTCAGCAGCCGTAACGCCGGGGGCCGAGGCCCGTCCGCTGGGAGGCTGGTGCCTCCACCCTCACCCCCACTGCTCTGGAGCCGCTCTTCTGTGAGGATTACAGCACAGACCAAATTTTAGGCTCAGGGCTTAGGTTTCAGCTGCCCCTCCCCGTGTGTCCGGCCTCCGCCGCTCGCTCCTGTCTTGGACGCAGGAGGAGCTATGTGGTGCCTCGTGAGAGCCCTGGACACGGCCGGGGACCCTATCGGCACCAGGTCGCCTGGCTTTAGGGTAGAGCTGAGGCGGGACCGCCCCCCGCGGTGGGAGCGCCAGGAGGGGCCTCTACGTGCGGGACGTGCGCCGGGGTCTGCAGGGCTGCTGCCCGCTCTGTGCGCCCACTCCGGCTTTCCTCCAAGCAGCACGTCCACTGCAGACTCACGGAAGCGAGTGATAAAGGGAAATTGAGAGGGAGAAAAATCCTGAGTTGTGTGTGTGTGTTTTTCGTGCATGTACTGGTTGTCGTTATATGTCTACAACTTTCTATCCCACGTTTTTGTTTATCCAGGGTAATTTATTTATTTTATTCACATCAATATTTCGTGGGATGACTGTCAGGTTGTTCCCTCGCCCCATCACTGCCGTGCCGTAGTTTAAGTGAAATGAGGACCAGAGCAGCAGGCAGAGTGAAGATTATCAGGCTTAATTCGTGGGTCTACTTGTTAGCAGTTCTGATGAGAAGTTAAGTTGGGAGACGTCATAGGTCATTTGCTCAGGAGGCTGAGACACAAAAAGGCCGAGTCATGTGCCCCAGATCACACAGCTTGAATGATGGAGCTGGATTTTGAAAGCATGCTTCTCACCCGGTTGGAAGAAGGAGCCTGAAGTTCAAGGAGTTACTTAGTACCTCCTTGGTACTGAGTGAAAGTGCTACTGGTGAGTATTAACATTCTAACCTTTCTCTGTGCTTCTTCGTGTCCAGGCAGACTGTATTAATTTGTAAAGGATTAGGAACCAAAAGCTTCCATCTGTAATTTAGCAGTTGTGTCTTTTGACCAGATCTGCACGTCACACTTACCAGGGATACAGTTTGAAAAGGCATGTGCCCGGGGTCAGGCCCTGGAGGCTGTGGAGTCAGTAAATCTGTGCTGAGATCCACACACCTGGATTTTAGGAACGTTCTCTGTAACGTGACACACGTCGCTCTTGTTACCCTGACCGTGGAGTGTTCCTTTTCTTTAGAGTCACGGAGCGTTGTTTTGTCATTCAGGGAGCGGTTAACTGAGCCACGTATGTGCTTCTGTTCTGCATGAAATAACAGGCGCGTTTTCACTTACTTCACTCCTCCTGCAGCTTAGACATCCAGCCGTAGAAGCCTCTAGATAGCAGGAAAACAAGGTGCAGAAAGATGCAGGCCTTGGAAGGAAAGGGGGAAGGAGGGAGCTGGCCTTGCCGCACGCGCCCAGGTTCCGGCTCAGACCACATGCTGCTCTCCAGCTAGAGGACGAGGCTGTCACTTCCTTCCTCTCTGGGTCTCATTACTTTGGAATGTGATCTTTCCCAGTGCACTTAAACCATTTTTTCCCTTATTATGGGACAGTTTTTTAAATCACGTTATAACAATATAATTTACTGTCTACTGCTTATTTCTCTGTGGGATGCTGTGCAATTTCAGGCATTCTATCCCCAAGGTAGATTGCGGCCTCATTTAATTCTTTTATGACTTTGGAAAGTTACTTGCAAATGAGAAACATTGTAAAAGTGGCGCTTCCGTTTTACAATAGCCTTAAACTCTCTGGAGCCGGAGTACTGTCCACGTGATCTGTGCAGTAGAGGCTGTTTGTCGAGAAGTTTTGCCAAGGGCGGTGCCCGCGTCCCTGCCTCTGTTCTCGCGTGACCCTCCTCCGTTCCCTCTCCTGAGATCTCAAGGTGTTTTGGCGCGTTTATTCCTCTTCAGAAGCTGGCTGGCGGCGGCGGGGGTCGGGATGGGCTGGCGGGGGCTGGGACCTCCGGCCGCGTCCTGTGCAGCAATCCTGGCGGCCACTTCCCAACAGAGACTTAGTGCGTGACCATCCCGAGCGGCACCTTGGCTAGTGGAGCCCAGGTGCTGACAGATTTGTTTGTGTTTAAAAAGACTCATTTTGGACGGGGCTGAAATTGGAGTGTGGCTCGCATGGCAGGGGGTGTGGAGCACTGGGGGCCGGGGTGGGCGCCCTCCCGTCCCCCCGACTCCAGGCCTGACGGACGGGATGACGGTGGAACGGTGTGGACTTTGGTTAAGAGTCTAAACAGCGAAGGAAGGATTTCCTTTTCCACCACGTAGAACCCATCCCCAGTTTTAAAGGCTAACTCACAGCCTGCTAGTCGGCTTCTCTCATCATGAGCGAGGCCCATGAGGAGGCGTGGCAGCGCGGGAGGACTGGGGTGGGAGACCACCCACCTGTCTGTTCTCTGCCCCAAAGCACTTCATGCCTCTCGGTGCCTCCGGTGGACAGTCACACAGGAGGGAGGTACGTGCACCAGAGCCCTGACCTGCAGGTGGCAGAGCAACAGGTGACTTCACCCCTTTGTTGCTAGTGTTTGCATTTTTTATAATCCCATTTGGTGAAAAAGTAATATTCAGAGTTCTGAGTAACTTGCTTGTATTTCAAAATTATATTTTTTATTAGTAAGGTTGCAAACGCTATATGGTATGACCCCAATTTTGTTTTAAAAACTAGACTGGATATTTATAGGATAGAAATCCACTTGATGTTCACAAGGTTCTACCTGCCACCCAGTATGTCCGGAACCCCAGGTCACACCACCCAGGTTCAGTGAGGCTGATAGTGACGTGGGTGGATGGCCCATAGAGGAAATTCAGCAGATGACCTGGCAGCTGTTGTTCTCTAGGTGGTGCAGATAAGGGGTTTTTATGTTTTTGGGTTTTTTGTACTTTCCATATGTCACCATGTTTAAAAATACATGTTTCACTCTGAGATTGTGGGAAAATTGAAGTTAGTCCATTCGTTGTGCAGATGTGGAGTGCCTGATGTCCACCAGGCACTGGGCGTAAAGAATGAAACATAATTCCCATCCTCGCGGCCCTGGCAGTGGCAGGGGGATGGGGAGACGGCGTGTCACCACCAAATGGCCCGCTCCAGGCGACGCTCACTCAGGGCTCCGGCTCCATCGCTTTCCTCCTGCAGATGGCCCTGCGGGCTCTTTGTTGTTAGGAAGTCTTCCAAGGGGATGGAAAGCGTTGCTTTTAGTAGTTCTGAGATGAGATGTTCAGGCCGTTTGGGTCTCTCTGCCCCCCCCAAACACACACACACGTGTATACACACACACACGTGTACCCACACACGTACACATACATGTATACAAGTACACATATACACACGTGTACACACACACACACACGCGCACACGTATACACATATACACATGCACACACGTATACACACACACACGCACACACACAGATGATGTGCCATCACCAAGCCCCGACTACCCTCCTCTTAGGCATACCTGGGCTGCCACACCCCCTCTGATGTGGGCCCGTGCAACACATTCTCTTTAGTGTGGGTTGTCTAGTTTTTTCCAAACCATCAAAAATCTGCTTCAGAAACGGGCCGTCAGCTTTACAAAGAGCCAGTGAGGTGGCCTCGGTGTGTGTGGTGAGTGTCTGATCAGGAAGGGAAGAGGGTGGGCCTGTAGGCTCTTCCCACAGCTGTGGGGCCCAGGCGGCTGTCAGGAGTCCTGGAAGAGTCATTCACAGCACAGCTAATCCCTGGGGTGGGAGGCGGTCCCCGGAAGGCTTGGCTTCGGTGAGGGAGCAGGGAGGTGAGTGAGAGCAGTGGTTTGGGATCGTCAGGGAGTGAGGTGCAGATTGGGGTCATTCAGGCTGTTCCCCAAAGCGAGGTGGGGGGTGGGGGTGTGGTCAGGAACTCTGCATGGACCTCCATAGACAAGCTGGGCCCCTTTTGTGGCCACCTCCCGCTCCCCGCCTTGGCCCAGCCCAGTGGATGCCTAGGAGTTGTTTTCCAAGCAGCTGATGAAGGTTGACGATGACATGGGTGAGCCGTAACTTTGAACAATTATTTTTTGCTTTGCACATGTGCAGCTGGCACCGAGCCGGAAAGAATAAGACCCCTCTATGTAACTAAATGTGTCACATATCTTGTGTAACTAGACTGGGAATAGGAAAAGTAGTTCAGTTAGACTCGAAAAGGAGTCACAGTTAGACCTCCTTTACGAAGGTCCGCATGGGCTTAGTACCCCCGTGGCAGCGTGCCCCAGGCCTAAATCCCAGAGCCCTGCTTCTGGGTCCTGCTGTGCCCAGAGGGACTGGGGACCTGGTGGGTTGTTTGTAAAATAAGGGACATGTGTGTGCTTATGTAGCTGTCACTCAGTATCTGCGGGGGAGTGGTTCCAGGGCCCCTGCCCCAACAGATACCAAAATCCGAGGGTGGCGGACGCTCAGGTCCCTTCTGTAAAATGGCGTAGTGTTTGCATAGGACCTGAGCACATCCGTATACTTCAGGTCATCTCTAGAGGACTTATAATACCTAACACAATGTAAATGACACGTAGGTCGTTGTAAATATGTTGTGAGTGCTTTGTAAATAGTTGTCGGTGTGCAGCAGAGTCAAGCCGTGCCTTCTGGAACTATCTGGAATCTTTCCCCCTGACGTTTTCCATCCGAGGCTGGTTGAATCCGTGGATGCGGAACCCGCAGATGCAGAGGGCAGAGCGTCCAGTGAAATCACCTCGCGACTCCAGGGCGAGGCAGTTCTCAGGCTTGATGATGCCAACCCGCATGACACTGTGGACCTGCTTTGACACAGTGGTTTGGGATCCAGGGCACAGGCTTGAACCTCGGGTGGCTCGTTAGTGGCCTTGCGGGGACAAAAGGTCACAGAGTGCTGCGGGGTGAGCGTGTCCCCCGAGTGTGACGCACTCCCGGTGGTGTTGCAGGCCCTCCGTGTTCATAGAGGACAAGGCAGTGGACACGCTGGCCTGCCTGAGCGACGGGGACGCGCGGGCCGGACTGAACGGGCTGCAGCTGGCGGTGCTGGCCAGGCTGAGCGCCAGGAAGGCGTTCGGGAAGAAGAGCGGGCAGAGCTACCCTCCCAGCCGCGTGCTGGTCACCGAGAGCGACGTGAAGGAAGGCCTCCAGCGCTCTCACATCCTGTACGACCGAGCAGGTGAGTGACCGCCCGAGCCGTGCGGCCCCCGGGCAGCTCCGTGTCGGTCATAGAGGCGCCTCCCGCCCAGAGCCCCGTGTCACAGACCTGCTTCCCGATTCCTCGGGTGCAGAGCAGGACGGCCCTGATGAGAGCAGGTGTGAAATTGCGGGAAGTTGGGTGCGCCTCTAATTTCAGTAGCTCAGTTTAGTTAGAGGTAGCTCAGTGAGAGTTAGAATCCTTAATTCTTAGAGTCTCTGTGAAAAATTAAGTTTACATAGAACTTGGTGCTTTTATTTCATAATAGTTTTTTAAAAAATTAAAGTTGATATGTGTATTCATCTGTTTTCATAGAACCATATTTACAGGTACCAAATATGATACCAGCTCTTATTAAATTCCTGACCTGGCAATATTAAACGTTGTAAGCACAGCACGTTTGTGTCTTTTTATAAAAGACGCGGGTGCTGAAGAGAGTCTACTGCAGATGAGGCTGTAGGGTAGACTTGGGTCTGTGTGATTCTCGGCAGTCACACGGCAGGAACTGGAGTAGATTTCTACACCTTTGAAAGGAAGCTGATGGCTCGAGCTGTCACTCTGCATGCCGTGTCTGCAGTGTTTCCAGATGCTTCTTGGTGATGGAAGCTCCTCCTACTGGCCGGGGCGGGGCGTGGGGGAAGCTTGGCGATGACTGGTTCCGGGCATGGCCTCCTGATGAGGGCACCAAGCGGGCCATGTGACCTCTGGGAAGCGCCTCAGCCGACTGGGGGCACTAAGGACATGCTGGAAGCCTGTCACGGCCGCTCCTGTCTACGTCCCGATGCAGCCCAGGCATCTCAGCCCCCAGCACTTTGTGCCCCGAAGTTGTATGAATGCTCAGAAAATCTGAACAGTAAAACATTCTGGGTGTAGAGCATTGCTTCGCTTTGGCCAAGTGCAAGGATTGGAGATGTGAACGAAATGTAAAATTTCCAGAGGTAGAAATAACGCCCATGTGCTGGACTCCCGTTGTTTCTGGGGGCTCTGGTCTTTCTCCCTTGTGGTTGTCCTAAGGTGATGCTTCATTCTGACGGGACCCACTGGAACTGCTCTCACGTGTCATCAGACTGTCAGTTAAAAACCAGAGAGCTGCCATCTAACATAATGGTAGCTAACGTGGAAGTTTGTTTTGTAATTTTCAAAACAACCTTAGGCGGTAGGTAACTATTAATGTTACCCCACTTTACAGATGGCAGAGCCTAAGTTCACAAAGCAAGTGCTAAAACTCATTCTCAAATCCAAATCTGACGGATTCCGAGGACAGGACCTTCCCCCGTGTTGGTGCTGCCTGCACGCCAGCCCACCCCACGGTCACCAGCCTCACCCCTGCAGCGCATATGTGCACACACACACACACACACACACGCTGGTTCTGGCCTCTCGGGGTCACGTTCCATCAGGGGGAGCCACGCATGACGGGGACCCCTGTTCTCCGCAGCTGTGTGCTGCCCACCTGGGCCAGGCATTGAGAACCCGCACGTTCTAGAAGCCTTCCCCTTCGTGCTGCCCCCGCTGTCACATCCCCACCCACAGTGGGTCGGCGGACACAAATACACTTCAGATCCCAGAGAATCATCCTCTCACAGGCTTTGTTCCGTAAATACGGATGATAGAGGCCTCGCCCTGGGAACCTGCTCGCTGGTACTCTTGGCCTTTTTTGTAACTCTGCTGAGACAAAGACCGCCACCCCCAGGATTTTAATTATTTCTTTTCATGTCATCTAGCATATAGTTACCCACCTGTGGGATTTGGTAGATAGCTCAGATATTTCTGTGTCAGAGTGAAGAGGTTTCCAAATGAGAACAAGTTCTCTGCCCTGCATTGAGGTGGAGGTTCTACACAAATAGTGTGGAATTCTAGGCTATGAAGTGGTGTATGATAAAAGCAAAAATAGAAGCTAGCATAGAACATCTAACCATGCACGTTCCTACAGGGCTTGCTCTGTGCCTGGCGAACGTTATTAGTACAGCCCCGTGAGCTAGCTGGTCTTGCACCCCTTTTACAGATGAGGGACCAAGACACAGACGCAGTCAGACTTGCCCACGGTCACGTGGCCGGTGCGCTTGGCGTTTAAACCCAGGCCGCCTGGCTCCAGAGCCTGTGGCCTCGACCGTGTTACCTTCATCGTGGACCTAGTAAAAGCGTGAGAGCCGAGGACCTTTGCAGCGGGGGAGGCTCAGGGCCGTCTCGTCGCTCACAGTTGACGAGGCGAGCGGAGGAGAGCTCTCCTGCGCCCTCCGTGTCCGCGGGTCGGCCGAACCTGCGCTGCCGGCCCTCCTGCCCACATCCAGGCTCGGCGTCCCACACCGGTCACGAGGCAGCTGGAGGGCGGCTGTCAAACCTCGCTCTCCTCAGGCCTTCCTGGGCCCCTCACTAGTGCAGGCTTCCTTGAAGTCGGCCGGGGGAGAGCAGCGCGCGGCCCGGATGGCGTGTGAGCGGCGGGTCCCGCGTCCCGCCGAGGCTGAGCGGTGCCCTTTGGTGTCCAGGAGAGGAGCATTACAACTGCATCTCCGCGCTGCACAAGTCCATGCGGGGCTCGGACCCGAGCGCCTCCCTCTACTGGCTGGGGCGCATGCTGGAGGGGGGCGAGGACCCGCTGTACGTGGCCCGGAGGCTCGTGAGGTTTGCCAGCGAGGACGTGGGTGAGTGACGGGGGGGGCCCGGGGCCCAGGGATGCTGCTGCCTTTCGGCCTGGGAATTTCCTGGCTCCGTGTGGGGCAGGTGAGGAGGAGGAGAGTCAGTGTGAACACAGCCGCTTGTTCCTGGGGGGGGGTGTGTGCTCGGGGTGTTTGTCTCCCAGAGTCACCGTTTTCTGCTTCCTCTGCGGTGGGGACCGCGCAGGAGGACAGGCCCCCTCACATCATCTGCACTTTGCTGCATGTCACAGATAGTGCGTTTTTTACGAAGCGAAGGTTTGCGGCAACCCTGTGTCAAGTGGGTCTGGCAGCACCCTTTTTCCCACAGCAGCTGCTCCCGTGGTGTGGTGTCTCTGTCGCACTTCGGTAGTTCTTGTGATATTTCACACTTCTTCGTCTCCGTTATATTTTTGTTATGGAGATAATGATAAGTCATCTTTGATGCCACTACTACAAAAAGATTGGCTCACTGAAGGCTCAGATGATGGTTAGCATTTTTTTTAGCAATAAAGTATTTTTAGACATAATGCTGTTGGTGACGGTAGAGTGTAAACGTAACCTTTATACGCACTGGGAAACCAAAGATTTCATGCGACTTGCTTTATTGCCGTATTCGCTTTATTGCAGTGGTCTAGAACCAAACCCACGATATCTCTGAGGTGCCTGTGTTGAAATAAAAGAAACATTTTAAATTTGCTTTGCAGTCAGGTGTTCTGGTTCCATCAGGCAGCTCCTGAGAAAGAGATGGAAGATTCTGGACACTATTTAAAGAAAACGACCAGAAAGATTTATCTTTCTTTGGTGTTAGTAGATGTTCTGCTTTTAATGTGTCCATCCTTGTGACTGTCTTCGTGGCCTCTCCTCCTTACGTGGGTCGTACGTAGTCTCCTGTTCTTCCTACTAGATGCAGAGTTTTTATCCGTGAGGAGACAGTTCTTGACACTGCGCAGTAACCACTCAGTAAATATCCCCAGTAAGCTAACGAGATCAGATTTTGCTGAGTGGATTTTTTGGTCAAAGTCTGCAGGCAGTGATGGGTCAGGATGGGGGTGTGCGTTATGACTTACACGTGCCTTTGTCTCTGTGTGTGTGGCAGGTCTGGCCGACCCGTCTGCATTAACACAAGCAGTTGCTGCCTACCAAGGCTGTCACTTTATAGGCATGCCCGAGTGCGAGGTAAGGGAACCCGCTCCGTTCTTTGCAAATCGGTCCCTTGCTCTCACGCTGTGTCCCTTCATGGTCCCTCACCGTGGGTGCCTGGGCCACTGAAGAAGCTGCTTGGCTTTCTCACTCGCATCTTAGAAGCTTAAGACTCTAGAGAGGGGACCTCGGGTGTCAGCAGGGTCATGTGTTCAAACTGGGGGAGTCCTGAGTGCCGAGGAGGTGCCCAGGGTTTCCTGGGGACGGAAGTGTCAGAGGAGCCGAACAGGAAATCTCTGCAAGTTCACCCACAAACAGAGCAGCTCCTGCTTAGCTTTATATATTCGGGTTTCAAGAAAAATTTCATATAATAAAAAGTTCTTTCAGTTTAAAAAAAAAGAAAAGAAAAGAAAACCAGTGGTCTGGTTCAGCCTCTCGCCTCAAGCAGGAATGTCTTCTTTCTGTCCTAGGTGATCAGACTGTGGGCAAAGCGGGGGAGTAAAAGCCTGGGGGCGGGGATGGGGGCGGGGGGCTCTTCTCAGAACTAACCAGAGGCGGCGCCTCCGTGACCGTGGTGCCCTCTCGCCCAGGTGCTCCTGGCCCAGTGCGTCGTCTATTTGGCCCGAGCCCCGAAGTCTGTCGAGGTGTACAGTGCCTACAGCAACGTCAAGGCCTGCCTGCGGAGCCACCAGGGGCCCCTGCCCCCCGTCCCCCTGCACCTGCGCAACGCGCCCACCAGGCTCATGAAGGATCTAGGCTACGGCCAGGGCTACAAGTACAACCCCGTGTACAGCGAGCCCGTGGACCAGGACTACCTGCCCGAAGAACTGAGGGGCGTGGATTTCTTTAAGCAGCGGCGGTGCTGACTCGGAGGCTGGGCCGGGGCGGGGGAGGCCCTGGATCGCCGGGTGGGCGGCCTGGCGGGAGTCACAGCAGGCCGACCTTTCGTGCCAGAGGTGTAAGCGTTCCTGCGGGGGGGCGCGGTTCCTTCAGCCGAACGTGTGGCGTCGAAATTGTGTTCGTTTGCACTCTGTGCGACGTTATGCTCATGAAACGGTCTGGCAGCTTCGTGCAATGAATTAACGTTACGGGGGATGACCTATTTTGTCATAGTATTTAAGTCATAATGTCATTTCAGAATTCAGTTCTGTAGGGTTTTTTTCCTTTAAAAAATGGATATTCTGGGTAGTTTCAATTGGTAAAAAAATGTAATTGTGATTTAATACTGCATAGTGTTTTGGGTATTTTTTTTATATGCAAAGGTCTTATAAGCCAATAAAACTATTTCAAAGTACTTCAATTCTTGCCTGTTTTTCCACCTGGGATCCAAGGTACCAACATCTGTCACCATCACATTTTGATAGGTAAGCGCTGTGAAAGAAAAATTTTCATAGGTGACGTTGGAAAGTTTGGAAGTCCGTGTATCTTTCGAAAATTAACTTTTAACCATTTTGAAGGATTGTAAGTGGCTTCTGAAAGAATCAGCAGCCTCCCGTCCCGGGCCTCCCCACTTCTCCAGACTCTTGAAGCCCCGTGTTTCTAAATGATATATCCGGTTTTGCCTCTGTGTTTGCTAAAGCTGAATATGCCCCCGCACGCACACCCACACACACGCATCACACACACACATCCAGAGCTTCGCTTCCTTTGTATCTACTGCTGATGTAACCAGAAGTGGGGTCCAGCTGCTTGCTGTGCAAAAGCCAGTAAAGAGGCCAGGTTGGTGGCAAGGAAAGTTTGCTTTATTTTGGATGCCGGCAGCCGGGGTTGGGGGAGCGTGAACTCGTGTCCAAAGGCCAATGCACCCCTGACGGGGCAAGGGCTTCTATAGGTGGAGGGAGGCGGCTACACGCAGAAACAGCACAGGCAGCTCTGACAGGCATCTTGATATCGGCCATGCGGTGCTCTGACCAGCGTCATCTTGATTAAGTGCAGTTAGTCTTCAGTTCCAGGGTCGGTTGGTTCCCATTTCCTTGAGGCCAGTTCTCAGAATTGTGGCAGCTTGTGTCATGGCTGCAGCCTGGTCATCATGCAGTTCACTTCTGCCACCTGGTGGGGTTTCAGTATCTACAAGACGGCTCACAGGATGTGGCTCAGAATATGATCTGTGGCCCTTGAGGAACTAAAGGGCCTTGACTATGCTTAATGACTAAACTATTGTCTTGTCCTGTTTGACCGCTTTTCTCTGTTTCTGCGTTTTCTCACTTCTCTGATTAAACTTATTCTTTGCCTAAAGTTTTTCCACAGACAAAAGGCAGGCTGAGGACATGGGGGGAAGGACCCTAGGGTCCTGCTCCGTTTCACTGATTCTTCTCCAACTCCTTCCTAGCCATTTGGCACCCATTTCCCCAAGGACACTACCATCTACTCGTCTGTCGGTGGTCTCCCCCGCAGTGTGACCCCTCCTGGGCACCTTTGCTCCATCCGTGTGTCACATCTGGCCTCGGGATCCTGTGCTCTCCCTTCTGCTCCGGTGGTGCAGATCCTGCAGTCGCTTTAAGGAGCGTGGATGCCTGGAAGGCAAGATGATTTTAGACCTTGAGAGTCTGGAAGTGCTCTTACTCTACCTTCAGACTTGCCTGATGGTTTGGGAGTAAGTTCTAGGTTGGGCAGCGTTTGCCAGTTGCCTTCCTCTTGCCCACGTTGCTGTCGAGAAGTTTGACCTCTGCAGGCTGAGCGAATCTTCTCTCTCTGTTCCCGGGGTCGGAAAGTTTGCGATGATTTTCCTGGGCATTTGGTGGAGTCTTTCAATCTGGAAGCTCAGGTCTTTGAGTTCTGGGAAAGTTTCTTTTCTTTTCATTCAATAAACACTGAGTGCCTGCCTCACACTGGGCTCTCGTTGGGAACATAAGTGAACAAACAACAACAACAGACAACAATCCTGTGCTCGTGAAACAGCGTGGAAAAGAGCATTTCAATATGGCAACGGGATAATTGCTAAGGAAGAAGTACTGCCCCGGGATGGACGTAGACAGGAGGGGGTGTGGTCCAGATGTTCGGGTGGCCAAGCAGACCTCCGCGAGAACGAGAGGGGGAGTGTGCCCCGGAGGAGAGCCTGCCAGGCAGACGGAGGGGCGAGTCCACAGGCCCTGAGCGGGAAGGTGCCTGGCAGGCTTGGTGTCCGGTGAGGCCGGTCCGGCGCGTGGAGGAGCAGAGGTAGTGGGCGTCGTCAGGAGATGATGGTGTGGAGCCTTCTTGGTCGTGGGAGACTTGGCTTTTACTCAGGGTTTCTAGCAAAGGAGTGATGTGGTGGGACTTAGGTGTCGTGAGGGTCACCTGTGCTGTGGCCCGGAGACAGGACGGAAGGGAGGAGGGGCGGCCAAGGGCCAGGCGGCATCTGCGAAGCCTGGGAGGTGCTGGTGCGCGAGCGGTGGTGGCGGAGATGGTAAGGCTGGTCTGGTCATGAGGGCGCTTGAAGGACGAGCCAATAAAATTTGGTGACAGGTCATGTGTGGCGTGTATGTGTGAAAGAGGAGCTGGCCATGGCTTTCACTTACTGAGGTCATGATATGTACCAGCTTGGTTCTTAGCGCTTTGCAGGGACTACTTATTTGAATCCTCGTAATAACCCAGTAGACTAAGTACCATTATTCACATTTTCGGGATAAGGAGGCTGGGGCACAGAAAGGTTGGGTAACTTGCCCTGGACCACCCAGCTCATAAGGGGGAGGCCTCGGATGCAGAGGCCCACTCTCACCTGTGGATTCTTCTCACCTCCACTTTCTCTGGTCTGTCTTTCTGGAATAGCCTCTGGAGCTTGTCCCTCTGGAGGTTGTATATGTTTCTTTCCTCCTTATTTTCCATCCTTTGTCTTTTTGCTCTACTCCCTGAGAGAGTTCCTCAACTTTATTCTTCCTCTTTGCCATCATCATGTTATAAGTTTCCGAGAGCTCACTTTTTTGGTAATGTCCTTTTTTTTGTTGTAGCCTGTGTGTGTTTGGTGATTACTTATCTTATCTCCACGAGGATATTAAATTTGTTTTTAATTTTCTCCGTGTATGTTCTCTTTCCTTCCACGGTTGTTTTTTCTGTTCGTTTTGGCCTCTTCCTCAGATGTCCAGCAACCCCGGGTTAGGTGCTCCCATTCAGCTCAAGAGCAGATTGGAAGTTCGGAGCATGGGGCGGGGACGGGGCACGGGGTGTGACTTTGATCCTCAAGGAGCCATTTGTTGGAAACCCTGGAAGCCAGGGTCTTCAGGACTTTTCCTCTTGGGCTGGTTAGAGCCCCAGAGAACCTCTTCTGTTCTCTCGCCAAGTGGAGAAAAGTCTGCTCCCTGCGTTCTAGGTGCCACGTGGGCAGGCGTCTCCCAGCGAGCAGTGTGTGTGTGTGTGTGTGTTTGTGTGTGTGTTGTGTGTGTGTGTGTTGTGTGTGTGTGTGTGTGGTGTGTGTGGTGTGTGTGCGTGTTGTGTGTGTGTGTGGTGTGTGTGTATGTGTTGTGTGTGTGTGTTGTGTGTGTGTGTTGTGTGTGTGTGTTGTGTGTGTGTGTATGTCTTGTGTGTGTGTGTGTGTTGTGTGTGTGTGTTGTGTGTGTGTGTTGTGTGTGTGTGTGTGTTGTGTGTGTGTGTGTTGTGTGTGTGTGTGTGTGTATGTCCCCTTGATCTCTGCGTGTGAAGTGGGACCCAGGCCCCCAGCTCTATCTGGGGTCCAGTTCGGAGATCCTCCTGGAGTGGGAGAGGATGACCACTGCCGTTGGAGCCCTGGAGACGCCTGCCGCATAAACGAGGCAGGTTCTTGTTGTCTCCGCTGGGACCTGCCAAGTGCGTTGCCAGGCGCGCATCCTCTCCCCGGGCTCAGCACCGCGCTGCTGTGTCTCCAGCGTACGATCCCTTCACTGCACGATTGGCGGGGGCTTGGGAAGACATGAAGTGAGACACGGGTTCAGTCCATCGCCTTGACTAGTATTCAGGATAATTAAGGTTTGCAGCTCACAACCGTAGGGACTCAAGGCCTGGCCTTTGACCAGAGTGGGGAGGCCTTACGTAGACGGCGTGGGGTCAGGGGGGACTCAGCTTCCGCTGCACGTCCTGGCAGGAGTGGGGGGAGGGTGGGAGAAACAGGTGAGTGCCTGACCTCCCCTCCTACCCCGTGCCCCGCTGGTGCCCCTGTTGCAGAACCTGCCAGGTGCTCCCTGGTTGAAGAGGGGGACGGAAAGGGTGGAGCGTGGGTCTGGAGGGGCGGCGGGGCGGGCACGCCTAGAGCGGACGGATCTCTGAGCCCAGGCGTGTAGCGACTACATCTTAGACGAAACAAGGTTCCGCCTGATTGTGGACCTTGAGAAAACTAATAATAGGACCAGGAAAATGGTCAGATGTAAACAGTATATGAAAATCAGTAGCTTCTGGCCTATAATTGTAATCAGGAAATGTACCAAGAAAAATCCGCCCTTCTCAGTAACAGCTTGGAGGGAAACGTACTAGTCTCCGAGGAATAGGACCAAGGTGGAGACAAAAACGTCGAACAAAAGCAGGCAGAAGCCGTATTCCTCAACATGATTTTATTATAAACGTCATTAGTATAAACAGTATTTAAATTTGGTTTTATATCCCCACCATGCTTGGCCCTTAAAAGGTGGTCAGTGTGTATTTGTTGACTGACAAAATGAGTGAATAAACTGTCACTGAGACATTTATGTCGGTGTCTGACAGGGGTGGCCTGCCCTCGCTCGACGTGTGTGTCCACCAGGAGGCGGGCTCCACCGCCACGGCCGGTCTCAGCACAGCGGCCGCCTGGTGCCCGTGACCCCACTCAGCCAAGACTGGTTCAGCGTTTGTAGCTAACCTCATGGGCCAATCACCAGGTTTTTAAAAAGCTTACTATTTACCTGTCGGGTTACAAAAGTAACGTGACCGTTGCCAAAAAGGTACGAGAGGAGGAGATGCAGCCAAAAACAGAAGAAACCACACAGAAAAAAAATAATAAAAGTCAACTTTAACTTTTCTTCTCAACAGTAACCACTGCTAGCTTTTTAGTATACGTCTTTGGGGTATTTTTTCCAATGTGTGTGAGAGAATTGGAAGCAACATCACCCGTTTCCTAGCCTGCTTACTTTTTCTCGCCTCACCGTGTGATTTGTCACGTCCTGGAATTGGCCTCAGTGGGTGACTTTCAGTGGCTGCACACAGAGCCCCCAGGGGCCACGCGTTCTGTGTGACGCAGAGCACGGGCTGCGACAGCAGGCTCCTAAGAACCAGGAAGATGTGGTCTGGACCTCGGGCCACTTTCTCCAGCGCCTGGACTGCACCGCCCTCGTCCCTTACCTGGACCCTCCCCCTGCCCTCAAGCCCACCCGGGGAGGGGTCTGATCACATACCACCAACCCTTCCCCGCCCCCCCGCCTAACCTCCCCACGCTCTCAGTATAAAGACGGAGTCCGTGCTTTAGTCCACAAGACCGCATCCGCCCACCTGCTCCCACCCATCTGGTCCCGCCACCCGTGCAGCATCAGTCCCACCTCGCTCCCTCCCTCCCTGCCCTCAGCCCCTGCCCCCAGGAGGTGAAGAGCCAGGGCTCAGATCTGTCCCCTTGGGTGCGAGTCCTGTCTGTGCCACTTCTCCCCTGGGTGACCTCGGTCAGGGTCATCATCTTTGTTTTCACTCTCCTCATCTGTAGGATGGGGATCAAAATATTACCTAATCGCAGCGGGAATGACCTGCTGAGGACCATGCACGATGGCTGCGCGTCGTGACTGCTCAAGAAGGGTGAGTTATGAGCGTTTCTCGTTCTCCTGATCTCACCTCAAACATCACTTCCTTAGGGAGGCCTGTGACCCCTCAGGCCAGGTCAGGCCCCACCCCAGTTGCACACCCACCCGGATGTGCTCGCACAGCCCGTGCCCTCGTGCTCCGAGCTCAGGGAGCGCTGGTCCCCTTGCTGGATGTTGACTGCTCTCCCTCTGGACCGCGCAGGGTACGAGGCCAGCGCCCGGCCTGCAGCTCCTTTCATCTCCTTCCCTGAGGGGCCGGGCTGAGCCCAGGAGGCCAGCCCGGGGATTGGGAGGGTTGCAGTCTTCCAGGGACACTTGACATGTGTGCTGCCTGCTGTACGTCAGGCACTGTTGGAAGTGTTTTACATTTATCATCTCAGTTTCCCAAATGACCACCTGAGCCTCGTCTATGTTGTATCTAGAAGAGGACTTGGGACTCAGAGAGGCTGAGTGACTGTCCCGGGGCCACAGAGCGGGCTTGAAACCCAGGCAGCCTGAGTGCTCAGCCACCTTGCCCCTGGTTCTCCGACTCCTGTGCGCATCAGAACCCAGAATGCTAGTTCAGTCTGTCTGCGGTGGGGCTGAGAATGTGTTTCTAGTAGGTTCCCCGTGAGGCTGGTGCTGCCAATGCGTGCAGACCACACTTGGAGAGCCCCCGTGCCACCCGCCATCAGTGCCCAGGAAGAGGTTTCCAGTAGCCAGTGGGCTCCTCTAGATGTGGGTAGAACTGCACAGTTGCCTTTGCCCCCCTCCTGCCTCCTACCTGGACACTCATTTATCTTTCCTTTCTGGTTCCAACCACGTTCGGTGACTCGGGAGGACAAGTCCCCGTGTCACCTGGGCCTGCCCACCTCCCGTCTGTCGGGCCCTTCAAACCGCGGTTGCTGGTTTAAATCATCCACCTTGAAATGGTCTCGCGTGTGTTGCGCTGGCCAGGCCTCCCCAGGCAGGGGAGGGTCGGCTGACGCCAGAGGAAAGGGCGTCTTTCTGCTGCCCACGGAGGCTCCACAGCGGCCAGCTGGGCCCGGGGGAAGACAGAGCTTTTCAAGCAACTCGATTTCTGTGCTTCTTGCCGATTTTGATTAACTTTTCACTCCCGTTGTAGAACACGGGTTTGATTCACTTGGCTTCTCACGGAGGAATAAGAGCCTGCAGCCCGCAGGTTCCCTGCCTGCCCTGCCACTTCCTCGCTGTCACACCCTGTGGAAACCAGTATTGTGAAAACAGGAAGTCTCCTCTTGGGCCGAGGGCTTGGAAGACTGCACGCTTGCCCACGGGCATCGGAAGCCCGAGTCCAAGTGCGTGGAGGAAGGTGCCCGGCTGCTGCCCAGGGGTTGTGCCTGGGGCGCCCGGGTCCAGGCAGCCTCTGCTTGAGCAGCGGCAGGGTCCCGGCTGGTAATTCGTTACTGAGGGAAGTTACATAACCGGCAACCTTCTAACTGTTCAACCGTTTCCTGGAGCAGAAAGTATTTGACTTGGAGTCCTACATTTCTTCCATTATCTATTTTTTGAAATCCTGCCTCAAGACCCAGCAAAAATGTGAAGGCTTCACTGAACCATCCAGTTAGAACAGACTGCCCCCGCCCCGTGCTGACATCACGCCTGGCAGCTGGTGCTGCACAGATTCTGGCCTTTCAGCTTCGGATGATAATAAGCCTTCTGAGGGCAACCGTAGGAATGATCGTGGTAACCTCACGACGCCTGGCTCCTTGGAGGTTTTCAGCAAGCGCTAGTTTACTGATTTTCTTGCTGGAGAAGACGGTGACATTTGGGAGACGTGGTTCTGTCTCAGCCGGGCAGGTGCGAACTTTCCCTGGTTCAGGGAGTGGATGCACCGTGTCGGGGGCGTTCTCCCGGCTGCCTCGCTGAGCTGGGGAACGGCTGGGAATGACCGTGTAGGATATGGTACGAATTTTCTACTTCTGCACTAAAAGCAGGACCACCCAGGTCCCTTTTGCAGTATCTTTACTGAAGCAATAAACTGATTGCAAAGTCAATGTTTCCTTGCCTGTCCACGTTCTAATGAAGTGAAATAAAAAGGATAGAATGAACATGCTCAAGGTCATAATCGTGAGACAGAGTTGGACGACTTCTGGAATCTCAGCGTATCATTTAGTCTCTCCAAGCCTCAGGCTCCTCATCCCTTGCAGGAGGGTGGGTTACAATAACCTCTAAAAACACGTGCAGTTTGAGGATGTGTGGCTTGTGTTCACACCACAAAGCCGCCTAAAGGAAACTCCGCATTTTGCCAGTGAGCCATTCAATTCCAGCCTCCGTCCATGATGGGAAAACTAGACTTTGAGACAAAGCCATTGTCCAGCCGGTGGCAGGTCACTTCACTCCCTTGGGCCTCAATTCTCTCAGCTTGAAAGTGAGGCTAAGAGAGGCCGCTGGGCCCTCTTTTACTTTGGAAGTTTCTTATGAAAATCAGGTAAGGTGACGTAGGTGCTGTCTAAAAGTGAGGGACTGTCGCCCTTCTTGCCATTTATATAGGAAAGGGTCAGGGAGCATCGGCAAGTTTTCAGAGGCCTGACGATTGGAAGACAGACGTTTTTCGTTCGCTTGCTGGACATTCACGCAGGAATGGACGGAACCCCAGCTGGTAAACCGTCCTCCGGTTCTTAGCCTCTTTCTACCTGCAGACCGGGCTGCTTCCTTCTGGAGGGAGGACAGCCCTGAGGGCACAGGCTGGATGGAGGTCTGCTGTTGGTTGTCACCTGCCCTCTTAGCAGCCACAGCCAAATCTCTCCTCGCCCGTCTGCCCACACCTCCCCACTCCTGGGATAGGACGCTGCGAGCGTGTTGAAACCGCGGAAGGCCAGAGGCCGGTTCCTACCCGGGACCTCCTCCAGCCCCTCTGCCAGGTAACTGTCACAGCCATGCGAAGGCAGAGCCGGGAAGAGACCGTCCCAGCACAGGGCTCAGAACTCTCTGCAGCCCTTCTCCCAAGCCAGGCCTGCCCGGAGGCGGCGTCTCACCCCGGGGTGGACGGCGCATCATCCGGGATTCTGCAGACCCAGCTCTGCCTTCCACGTCAGGGCCACTCAGGTGAGCCTCTCGGCCAGCACAGCCTCCCCGGGGCCCGTGAGAAGCTCAGGAAGCAAAGGATCCAGCCCAGTGAAGCAGCATCTCTGAGGGCTGGGCCCAGGAATCTGGGTTGTAACAAGGTCTCTCGGGGTTTCTGCACCCATTGCATATGGAGAAACGACGTTCTGAGTTATTCGGGGACACTCTGGTGTCGTGACGCTGGGTGGGCACCTAGAATTCTGTGTGCTCGACCTGACCACCCCTCCCTGTGGGAACGTCCTGCTGCCTCAACTCTAAGCGTGTGATGGCAGAGTTGCTGGGAGCCAGACTCTGTCCAGTGGCCTGGCAGGCGCCCCTCCTCCAGGACCGGCTCCTCCTGGGCCCAGAGAGAACAGGCCTGGGCGCCCCTCTGGTCGTGACGCCCAGGTGTGCCGGTGTGGAAAGCAGGGTGAGGAAATGGCTGACCCCGAGGACAGCAGCCTGGGCGCGTTCCGGGCCGCAGTGCAGGTGTTTCCTGGTCCAGCTGCGTCCCCGGACACACCCCGGCCATCTCTTCAAGCTGCCAGTAGACACCCCCCTTCTTTCCTCTTAACCAGGTGAAGCTGGGTTTCAACAACCTGCAGCAAGAGTTCTGACGATGGCCAGGAGGGCTAAAGAGGGCCGGGAGCCAGGCGGGTGGGATGTGGGCAGGATGGAGGCTCGGGCCTGACTCAGGCCTTCAGGGTGCAGGGGGCAAAGGGCAGGGGGCACGGCGGCTCTCGAGACCTCACACCCATCCTTCACTTGGTAACTTGGGATTTCCAGTTTCCTATTGAAAAAGCTCAAATTTATTTTGAAATGGGGGCCAAAAAGAGGGTCTTTGTCTCCAAGAACTATAACATCTGCTGGGAACACCTTTCTCTGTCATTTTTCGAGATCTCGGTCAGAAGCAGCCGGGGTTGGCTGACGCACCCCTCTGGCCTCGGTCCCTGTTCCCCCAGGGCCTGTCCGCCCAACCCTGCCCCGAGCCCTGACAGCCCAGTCGCTCACCCAGAGGTGCAGAGGGACGTGAGGGGAGCTTGGGGTGTGGACTCAGGTGCCCTAAGTGTACACGCTGCACCTTGGTCTCTTCACCAGTAAAGCTGAGCTGAGGGCTCCCACTTAGAGGAGTGAGAACGGTAACTCTAAAACGCCTGGCACGTGGAAGGTGTTTCGTTATAGCTCTCGAAAGACCCCTATGTAATACCCCTTTCTACTGAAAGTAAAGATTTTTCCTTCTGATCCTGGCTACTTTCAGAAGTGGCCAGTGTCGTTTGTTTGCTGGGACCAGCCCAGGTGCGATTTTTGCTTCCACCTGGGAAGCCAGGTGTGCCAGACATTCCTTCTTATGACTTAGTGCTGGGGATCCTTTTCCTTGTGTGGTTAAAACATAAATAAATACATAGAGCTGGGTGACAGTCTATTTCAGCCCTAAGATCAGATCACTTGTAGATAATCAGTGCTGTCTCACAGGCATCGTAGGAGAGGAAAGGAATTTCTGAGTTTTTTGTTTTTTTTAATAAGTTTATTTATCTATTTATTTTTGGCTGCATTGGGTCTTCGTTGCAGTGCGCGGGCTTCTCATTGCGGTGGCCTCTCTTGTTGCGGAGCACAGGCTCTAGGCGCGCGGGCTCAGTAGTTGTGGCTCGCGGGCTCAGTAGTTGTGGTGCACGGGCTTAGTTGCTCCGTGGCATGTGGGATCTTCCCGGACTAGGGCTCGAACCCGTGTCCCCTGCACTGGCAGGCAGATCCTTAACCACTGCGCCACGAGGGAAGTCCTTCTGAGTTATTTAATCCACTTCCTGCAGTAATCGTGCATCACCAACTGTCACTCTGCCTGCGTGACAGAGGCTCAACTGTGGTGGGGAAAGAACAGAGCAAAGTCAGTTATTCTGATAGATCATTTGTTCTATCATAACTGTCTCCATCAATACGCCTAACAAACACCATTTCCTAATTCAGTCATCCTGATAATACTGCTGCCTGAAACAAACAAACAAAAAAACGCATTAAAATAAATAACAGTAGGTTATGGTCATGGAGAGTTTAGCCCGAGACCGGCCTCCGCTCAGTAAGTGTGTGATTAACAAAGTTACCCCCTCTCCTGACTGTGCACTGAATCAAATTCCTACGACACCAGTTAGTTCCATCCGAGTTTCTACAGGTGTTCCGGGTTCGCTGGAGAAAGGTCCAGAAAGGCCTCCTTTGAACAGAGTGGAGAAGGAAGAAGTGGAGACCAGCCTGCCCTTCAGAGACCTCGCAGCACCACGTCTCGACTTAAACCCCTTGTGATCACTGGACCTGGTTACCTAGTTGTATTCACTCATTTATTCATTACAAGATTGAATGTGTAAGTTCTGGGAATATCAAAATCAGTGAGAGAACTTCCAAGCTAAGTTTATGGCAGGCCAAACGTACTCATAATTAAAATACTTCTACATGTAATTGGGAAAGAGTTGGCACTTTATGTCAGAGAGTAAATCTGCTAGTAATAGGCAGGCTTGGTTCGGTGCCATCTCCTACAATCAGAATCCATCTTTCTCTCCTTCACACTCCAGCAGGGCTCATACAGCATCTTCGGTATTATAGTACTGTTCATGGTCTGTTTTGTATTTTAGTTGTATTATTAGGATCTGAAGAAGGAACAAAAATAAGAAAGAAATGGGTCTTTGCCTTCAAGGAGCTTACAATCTACTAGCAGCTTTAAGCCAGGGTCACCAGTGATAATTCAGAGAAGTATCTGGTAAGTGTTAAAGGAAGCAACAGAGGTCAAGCGTGCGGGTGAGAACATCAGTGTATCAGGAGGAGATTCGGGAGGAGGAGGCGTGTTGACAGGGGACTTGAAGGTTGAGTAGTATTTCCATAGGTACGGGTGTAGAAACCAGCATTCTGGAACGAGGAAAGGGCACAGTCAGCTCTGCTTCCACGTAGAGAAGGGTTTCTCAACCGCGTGCGGCACTGTTGACATTTGGGGTCAGATCATTCTCTGCGAGGGGCCGTCCTGTGCACTGTAGGCCGTTCCCACCTCCCCGCCAGATGCCCTGGCACCTCCCCCGAGAAGATGTCTCCAGATGTTGCCACACGCCCCTGGGGCTGGGGGCAAGACCGCCTCGGTCAAGACCCCTGATGGAGCACATATACAGACATGGAGAGGCAGGTATATGAGGACGTGTGTTTACATCACTGAGGACAGATGCAGGAGAGAAGCAGCTGACGACCCTGGCTGCTTCTGATTGAGATCTCAAAGCACGACGGAGGAGGGCGATGTCACCCCAGACTGTCACAGTCCTTGCGGACAGAGGCCCACTAGGGCCCATTATTTTGTCATTTTCCCCAGAGCCCGGTGTTCTCATGGTCTCGCGCCCATCAAGCTTGTTCCCCGATCCTCAGCCCTACAAAGATGTGATGACTGATTTCACTAGGACATCAGTGGTGCCTGAAGACAGTTATTCCTGTAGCAAGCATTTTTATGTTAAAGCACGCCTGATTCTTTACGGCAACAGGATGTAGCTTAGCCGTAGAATCTCAGGCATTAGTCAGAGGGTCTGTGCGGGCAGAGGACGCGGAACCCTCCAGGAACAGCTGCAGATGGTCAGCGCGTCTCCTTGGCTCGGACCGGCCCTCGTTCAGGTACAGTAAGTGCTCAGCCCTCCAAGTTTGAATGACAACCGCTTAAGAATCTGCCAACGTCTTCACCACTAGAAAAAGGAAACTTGCCTGGTTGCTTTGTGTTGAAAACTCAAAGCACCACATTCCTCCGGCTCCCCGAGAAAATCCAGTTCTGACCAAATTCCTTACAGCGCGCGACCCTGAGCCCGAACGCGAACGAACTTCACCTATGTCTCGCCCGGAACAGCTGTGCGCTCCGCCACCAGCCTCACAGGTCACATTTTAAAAGTCAGCAGGGATTTTTCCCGCAGTGCTTCAAACTCAAAGTTGAGACGCAGTCATAGCAGTGAAACTCACTCAGCCTCTTAGGATTAAGCCTGGTGAATCCGTCACTCTGTTTCTGTGCCTGGTAATTCAGGAATGTACAGAGACTTCATTCTGAGTAGGAGGGAGCAGAAGAGGGGTAGGTTTGCTGAAGATATAGAAACCATGATAAGAGGAGATATGAAATCAACAAGAAAATAGTTGCCAGGCAACACGCTTGGTTGTCAGAGCGACAGAGCGGTCTTCAATAATAGCCCACAAGCAATCTTGGATAACAGCCCATAAAGCTCTGAGCGAGAAAGCGTGGACGTCAGGAGCGGGTGACAGCAAATACTCTTCCAGAGAACGAAAGCATCCGGCTCCCTCGCTCCGTTCCATAAATGTGGACCATGCCGTCAGCACAGGCCCCAGGGGTCTGCACATCTGAGGAAGGTAGTATCCCTGCTACCCGGAACATTTTGTGGCTTTTGTTTTTCTCATGGTCGTAGCCCTGGCTGTACATTATATTTTTACTCAGCACAGTGAACTGCAGTCACAGGACACACCCAATTGTCCCCAGTATCTTGCTTTGCAAGCCTGGCACAGTCTTGCTGACTTGATCACCAGCATGTGGCCAGTGGGGCCCATTCCTGAGCAGGACGGTGACCAGGCATGAAGATGGCAGGATGTTAGGCTTTGGGGGAGACTTACGGAACGTGGGCCTCATTCATCACTTTTCCAGGTGAGGGATGTGGCCCCCATGATGCGCCATTGCCCACCTCCTTTTGCTCTCTGGGTCTGCCCTTCCTAGTAGAACCTGCCCTCTGGGCTCTGAGTCCTCTGCAGCTGACCTCGTCCTCCCATTTTCCTCCGTAAAAGGACTCCTTGACAACAAGGACTCTGCCATGCTCCTTCCTGGTCCCCGGCCGCCGGCACAGTACATTCACACGTCGCTACACAGGAGCACTAATACCTCCGCCTGACCAGTGACCTTCAAGACAAGCAGTAAGTCATGGTCAGCACATCCCATCCCTGCATTATCCTGAGTGCGGTACAGGGGCTAAGGGCTCTGCAGGCCAGACTCCAGGCTGAACCCTGGCTCTTTGTGACCCTTGACTTGCCTAATGTCTCTGTCTCTCGGTTTTGTCGTCTGTAAAATAAGGATACCGGTTATATCCAACTCATCAGATTGTCTAGGGGATTAAACAAACTCATAGCAAGTTTGGAGAAGTTCCCGTCCCATGAGCACTCTGACCCTGTGAAGTGAGACACTACCTTCCTTTTACAGTTTGACCTATGCGGGAATCACATCAAAGCAGAATCTCCCCAGGTTACAGGTCGGAACTCGGCAGGACTGTGCCAGTGGGCAGGGTGGGTGCGTGGGGATGTGGTGGAGGAAGACAGGCCCTATCCCTCTTTTTTGGGGTTTTCCCACGTGAAACGCTTGACTGCTGGGTTGGTGGTTCTTAGCAATATCAATTAAGCCATCATTCGGCTTTCCCTCACTGGGATTTTCCATGTCAATGCTGATTTTGATTTACTTTTATTTCTTCTAAAAAGCAGCACGCAAAGAAGCCTTACCAAGAGTTTTATTCATTGTTGTAACAAAACTGTGGTGGAACCGCTCAGAAAGACAGCGGTTTCCTGTGTAACTGGTCACAGCCTTGCTCAAAATTACAGGCTTTCTTAACACCCAACAGAGAAGAGCCAGCTAGGGATAGAAAAGCCAAATACTTTATTTGATGAATATATTTTTAAAATTTTATTGAAGTATAGTTGGTTTACAATGTGTTAATCTCTGCTGTACAGCAGAGTGACTCAGTTATACATATATATATTATTTTTCATATTCTTCTCCAGTATGGTTTATCACAGGATATTGGATATAGTTCCCTGTGCTAGGACCTTGTTGTTTATTTGGGGAATATTTTATCATCACACGTGCACACAAAGCCAATACAGAGCTTCATTCCTCAAGGGTGGTGCTTTCTCCACAAGGCAAGTTGTCATTCAAAACAGATTTATCACAGGCTCCACACACAATACCTATATATCCATAAAATGTAAAATTAAGGAAACTCAGAGAGTATACAGACAGAACTCCTCTAGGTCTTTAGAAAGTAGAGGCGAGGGTACCTTGGCAGGGCTGTGACATCCAGAGGGCTGGGAGAATTCTACTTCTTGTTCTGGGTGCTGAATACATGGGTGAGTTCATTTCATGAAACATTTTTGAGCTGTCCTACTTAAAGATATTGAAGGTACCACATAAAACACTGGTTAATTCCTAGCAAATGGCATTTATCAAAATACAGACATTTTTCAAAAGCTTAATAAGCTTTCTAAAGTCAAATAAAGGTGATCCCTAGTTAGGAAAATAGATGGTTGCAATGATTAAACAAAACAAACATTATCCAAAAGCAATGAAGAGAAAGGATGGTACTGTGTGGCTAGTCACCCCGTTCCAGGATTACCTGACCCCCACCCCAGGGGGCATCACTGATCACCTCTCCCTCTGACGATGCTGTGCCTCTGCCTCTGTCCTCAGCTCTCATGCTTTGTGGTGCTGATTTCCTTGTGGTAATTGTCTCCCCAAGTGGATGGCCACCTCCAAGAGAATCACTCCGCCTTGTTTATCCTCTGTCTTCAGCAACCAGGACAAGGAGAGGCACACACTGGGTTCTCATTTTTCACCTGACGAATGGTTGGGTGCGCTTTCCGTGTGGGTCCTGTGGAATCATAGGACCACATGGATGAACCTCAAAAACATGCTAAGTGAAAAGAGTCAAACACAAAAAAGCACATATTTTATGATTCCATTTATATAAAATTCTAGAACAAACAAAAGTAATCTATAGTGACATTAAAAGATTGGTACCGCAGCTACCACTGGGTCAGTTTACCAGAGTTATGAACTGGACGTAAGCTACCCTAGAGCGGGGATCTTGTTTGGTTCATTGTTGCATCCTTAGGGCCTGGTTCGGAGCTTAGCACGTAATATACGCTAAGAGAACGCAAATTAAACCAGTGAATGACTTTGAAATCAGAACAAAGAGAATTCATTTGAACAATCTTAAGAGGTGCTTCATGCTATTGTTGTGGTTCAGTGGAAGATTGTGAATCTTGTTCTAGATTAACAGTATTTCTGGAGTTAATGTATGTTAATTTAAAAAACCCACAATGATGAAAAAATGATCAATTTTTGAAAATTAGTTCAGCAGGCAACAACAGCAAGTAGTGTAGGACATAAAATATAGTAAGAAATTAATAAGTTTAAAAGGCACATAAGTCCTTACCTTTTAATATATTTAGGTCATATGAAAGCAATCGAAAATTTTAAGTATCTACTGTTTTGCCTTTATAGAGAACATCTGGGTTTACTTAAAAATGGGAAAATTTTTATGCAGTTTCCTAAACATTTCAGCTAATGTATCAGATTTTCACGGAAGACTAAAATTTGCGATGCATTTATTCTTTGAAAACTGACTTTTTAAAATATTGTGCAATAATAAAACATTTACATTTCTAACTGACAGGAAACCCTTAGGTATCTGCTGAAGCAAAAGATCTTACTACCAGAATTTATTGTTAACAGATTTACAAAATAAAGGAAGGGTTGTCGTCAGAACTTCCGGAAAAACCTCTTTCAGTAACTTCCTCTTGCTATGCAGGCTGGTTTTTTAAATTCTCTCTCCTGTGTGCTAGAAAATCACCTGTGTTCCATGACACTTGTGGGATTTCACACTACAAATTATCCTTTTTGGCAGAATAATTTGACAGATTCATTCACTCCACATGCTCTGTCCACACCCTGTAGGCTGGGCTCCTGTCACACCAGCTACTGACTGTTTATTCAGGTAGAAAGGATCTGGTGTCGCAGTTCTGTACATGTGATTAGAACCCTGCAAGGAATGCTTTTACACTTTGTAACCTGTACATGTCTACGAGCCATCGACCTCTCCAAGGTCGAAGTACAACAGATCCTTCCTTAGTCCTGAGTGGTTTTTTAAATGCCAGATTCATCCTCCAGTATATTTCTTATCCCCAACCGATGTACAGTTTTGTGCCAAGATCTCGGCTCTTGGCAGTGACCCTGGAGGGGGACAGGGTGCTGGATTTGTGCCACGATTTTGAGAGTAAAAAGGGCATTGCTAATAGTTCCAATAGAGTCGGACACACGCTGTTTTGAGCTGGGACGAGGGTCACACATCATAAAGCAGGGCTCATGTTGAGTGAAGCTGTTTCTGGGCTCTCTGTTCTGTTCTATTTCTGACCATCTTTGCACCAAAACCCGCCCTATGTTATTTCTGCAGCTTTAGGTTAAGTCTTGATTCGATTAAGTATGTCTGCCTTTCTGGTTCTTCTTCAAGATTGTCTTTGTTATTCTTGGCCCTTTACATTGCTGTGTAAATATTAGAACCAACTGTCATGTTTCACCAAAAGCGAAACAAAACAAAAGCTGGGGTTTTTTATTGGGCTTGCATTGATTTTGTAGATCAGTCAACACTTTTGAAATAATGAATCATGACCATGGTATAGCTCTCCATTTATTTAGATCTTCTTTATTTTCTCTCAATAATGTTGATAGCTTTCTGTACTATAGAGGTCCTGAACATCTTTTGTTGGTTTTATTACCAGGCACTAGAACATTTTTTGACATTTTTGTAAATGCTGTTAAAAAATTTTTTTTAAACTGTTGATGTTACATAGAAATACAAATCAACTTTAAATTGCACTTGTAACCAGCAACATCTTACTTAACTCACTTTTAAATTCTAATAATTTAGACTTTTTATGAAAATAATAATCTAAAATAGGGAATTCCCTAGCGGTCCAGTGGTTAGGACCCCGCACTTTCACTGCCAAGGGCGCAGGTTCAATCCCTGTTTGGGGAACTAAAATCCCATAAACCATGAGGCATGGCCAAAAAATAAATAAATAAATAATAAGGTAAAAAAAATTCTATTGAGGACATGGGGAGGGGGAAGGGTAAGCTGTGACAAAGTGAGAAAGTGGCATGGACAGATATACACTACCAAACGTAAAATAGATAGCTAGTGGGAAGCAGCCGCATAGCACAGGGAGATCAGCTCGGTGCTTTGTGACCACCTAGAGGGGTGGGATAGGGAGGGTGGGAGGGAGGGAGATGCAAGAGGGAAGAGATATGGGAACATATGTATATGTATAACTGATTCACTTTGTTATAAAGCAGAAACTAACACACCATTGTAAAGCAATTATACTCCAATAAAGATGTTAAAAAAAAAATCTAAAATACTCTTTTCTTCCTTTCAAATCATTATATATTTTATTTATTTTTCTCGAGTTACTGTATCAGCGAGGATCTTCATTAAATTATTGTATAAATGGTGGCAACATACATTCTTCTCAAATTGCAGACCAGTTTCTCCTTTATTTCTTTCTATTTTTGCTAGTTTCATTTTGAGGGCATGGTGTTGGGTGCATACAAATTTAGAATTGTTATGTTCCCCTAGTGAGCTGAATCTTTTTACCATTATGAAATGTCTGTCTTTATCTCTGGAATAAGAGAAACTACTTTGCCTAATATTTTTAGCTACCTCTACTTTTATGGTTAGCATTTGCATATCTTTTCCGTTCTTTTCCTTTCAAATTCTCTCTATTTTTATGTTATAGATATATTTCCTGCAGACACCATCTAGTAATTTTTCAACCCTGCCTAACCATCTTTGTCTTTTAACTAGAACATTTAGTCAATTTACATTTTTAAGTAATTATTTGGAGTTTAATATACCATCTTGCTATTTGTCATGCCTGTTCTGTGTATCTCTTTCTCTTTTTTCTTTCCTCCTTCTGGATTGATTGTGTATTTATTGTTATTCCTTTTTTCCTCTCTGGTTTATTTGGGAAATTATAAACCTGTTTGCTATTCTTCTAGTGGTTACCTTAGACAGCACAACATGCATCCTTGACTTATCAAAATCTAATGTAATTGTACTTATACTTTTATTCTCTTCCCAGACTATGCAAGGACATTTGAACTTTTACATCCATTTTCTTCCCCAACTGCTATGCTATATTTTAATTCTGTATATATTTGAAGGTCTATAGACATTATTACTGTTGTGTAATATTGTCAATATTTGTTTAAATTGACCATATTTACAGTTTTTTTCTTCCTCTTTATTCTTTCCTATAACTCTGACATTCCTTCTCCATAAAGAATATCCTCTAGAATTTTTTTTGAGTCTGCTGGTGGTGAACTCTCAGTTTTTGTTTGTCTGAAAAAATCTTGAGGGATATTTTTACTGGGTGTGGAATAATTCTAGGTTGGCAGGGTTTTCTGTTGCTATTTTCCCCAACATATTAAAAGAATCATTCTGTGATCTTCTGGCTTTCATCATTTCTGTTGATACATGTGTTATCTTTCTAACCACTGCTCCTGTGACAGTACTTTGTCCTTTTCCTTTGGTTGTTTTATCTGTTTTCTGATCATCTCTTAGTCTTTGGATTTCTGCTGTTTCACTGGATGCATCTAGAGATGTGTTTCTCTGTAGTATCCTGCTTGGGGCTTGAGCGGGACTTGGAGAATCTGTGAATTGATGTCGTATCAGTTTGGAACCCTCATGCTGATTGTTAGCTCTGTAACCATTATTCTGCCCCACGCTGTCTCTTTTTTTCTCTTTTCCTGTGGAGTGTCTTCTTACTGACTCATCTGAGTTTTTTATCTTCCCTTTTGTATTTTTCCATCCTTTCGTCCTTCTGGATTTTATTTATTACATTTTTCCTTCTGGAAGAAATTATGATTTCTCCTGACCATGACAATTCAGTTTCTCTCTTTTGCTATATCTAATTTGCTAATAAATCTTATCTATTTAGTTCTTCATTCATTACTATATATTTGAGCTCTGGAATTTCTATTTCATTTTTATTCAAAGATGCAGTGTCTCTTTTAGGTTTCCAGTTTTCTGCTGAAATGTTTAACCTTGTCTTTTGTCATCTTGATCATAGAAAACCGTATTGTTTTATAATTTGTGTGTGATGATTCTAATATTTGGGGCCCCCAGTACTTCTGTTTCTATTGTCTGGGGGTTTTTTTGGGGGGGTGGGACTGTTTTTTTGCTTTTTATCTTTTTTTGCTGGTTTTAATATACGTTGTCATGGCTCTTCACCCATTCAGTTATCTTTGATTGTATGCTGGGTGTTGTATAAGCAAAGCTGATTAAAAAAAAATAATTTGAGGTTTATGGGTAATCTTTCCCCAGAGATGATTTTTGTTTGCTTCTGCCATATGCCTCTGGGTTTTAGCAAACCAGGATGAATGTAATCCAATTCTAGGGGCTGGAATTTTCCAGGCTGTCCGACGACGTATAGCAGGGCTGCATTCCGAGACGGTTCACTCATACCTGTAGGGTGTCAAACAAAAGCACGGGAGGTATAATGGGGCCCCCGCCCTTGACAGGTCCAAACTCAGCCTACCTAGCCTAGAACATTGCCAAAATCCCCGCTTCACACCTCATTTCTCTCTTTTGGATTGGGAAATGCACATGGGGCAAAAGTGATTTCCAACTGCACCAGTTTCTCCTGGATCTTGGCCCAGTAATTCGTCATGATCATGTCAACCTTCCTCCTATGGGCTGATGCTTATTTTGTTTGGTTGGTTTTTCAGTTGGTCTTAGGAGGTTTGAGTTACCTAGTTCACCATTATGAGAAGTAGACGTTTTCCACATAAAATATGAACTGGGGGACTTCCCTGGTGGTCCAGTGGTTTGGCCTCCACGCTCTCACTGCTGAGGGCCCAGGTTCAATCCCTGGCTGGGGAGCCAAGATTCCACGTGCCGCATGCAGGGAGGCCAAAAAAAAAAAAAAGAAAGAAAGAAAGAATTGGATCTAGTCTCTGCTCTTGAATTTACTAGTTTTTCTGATTTCAACAACTGACTGGTAGTCCGTGGGCCTGTTCCCTCAAATACAAAACGGAGGATTTGAGCAGATTGGCTTGGAGCCCATGTAACTTGATTAACACGATTTAGTCTAAATCACTGAGTAGATTTTAGGACGAGGAGGCAAAGGGAGGAGTAGCAGAAGGCAGTGACTGTGGCTTTTCTTGTTGTCCCCGTAGCTAAAAGCACCTGGGATATGGCAGGTGCTAGTAAGTATCTTAAGAAAAAAAGAAGGAAGAAATGCTTGCCAACATGAGATTTGCTGAAATTTGTTTTGTGCTGTGGAGTCACTCCCTATCAGCACAGACGTGATCGTTGGTCAGGCCAAGAACCCCCTTTTGCAGTCTTGGCTTGTCTGAGATCAGGGAGAAATAAGAAGAGGACTGAGGTCAGTCTGGTTTGCAGAATCTTAGGAAACTTTATTAACCAGCCACCAGCTTTGTGGGAGCACAGAGATGCAGCATTTCACGCCCCTTCCAAGGAGTGCATTGACAAAGGGTTATATTAATCAGAGAACATCCTCACCCCATCTCCCACCACAGCGTTGCATAAAGCCGTCCCATTACCATAAAAACCTGTACCATGTTATGGACGTCAAGAGCCTTTATCAGAAAACACGGCAGAAGCCGGTTAACAGTGAGATCTCTGCGCCACCTCTTTGCTTAATAGTATCTCCTACGACATTTTTCTTTTTGTCATTTCTTGGCATCTTTCATGGTAAGACACCTACTGCTTGATTCCTTGTGATCCCACACCAACTCATATCAAGAGGGAAAAGGGAGAACAAAAAATGGGAGGGGTTAGGTTATCACCAGGTGGCTCTTCGATAGTTTGAAACCTGGAGGGCTGTAATGGGATACAAATCCTGCAGAACACAGGGTCAGAGACATTGCCAAGGCAAGTCTGTCTTCATAACGCAGACCCTTAATTGGGGCGCTCTGCAGTATTTCAATTGAATATCTGTTTTTAAGCCTCCCTTCAACAATCAGGGTGTCTCTATATTATGGCTTCCAAAAGTCTATCTGTAAAACAGATGACAGAGTGACCGTGTTCCCCCCGGCTCTCAGGAAAGTATAGCAACTTCATAGATTTCTACGTTGTCAAGAATCATCTGATTTTTTCTTTCTTTTTTTAACTTGATGCATTCAAAAGAAATCACTGGATTTTTTTAGCATAAAAAAAGAAGAACAGATACCCATGCCAAGTTAATGGGTGTAACCAGCCAACAGAACTGAGCTTACAAAGGAGATTAAAGATTCATTTTTGGATAGTAGTTTTACTGGTAAAGATCTATGAAAATGGTCACCATTGAAAGGGCAGGTAAAACGCTCCAAGCTTGACCTTGTATTTCTAGTCTCTATGGGGAAGAAAGTCTGCCGAGGAACAGGATGTTAGCGGAGGGATTGTGCCGAATGAAGAAAATGAACGGATGGTCGGCGGTGAAATCCTCCTCCGGCGCCAGCATGGCGAAGGTGGCCACGCTCGCGGTGGCAGCCGCCGCCTCTGTGCCCTCCTCGTTCACTTCCACGAAGGACTGGTGGACCACCTTCGATATGAAGAGGCCTCTGGCTCCCGACATGCCGGACAGGTCAGCCTTGCTACTGAAGAGCTCCTGCACACCCAGGCAGGCCAGCGGAGTGCTGAGCTCGTAGCTCTCCTCCAGCCTAAACCTGGGCAACTGGACGTTGACCTCAAGGAGATCCAGATTCTCGGGGCTGGTCCACTCTCGCAGCTTTTCCAGAGTCAGCTGTTGCTCAATCTGGATTCAGAGTGGGCAAAAAGAAGAGCTGAAATCATGTGATGCAAGTAAGTTAATGAAGCATTGTTTGAATGAATGGGCCCATCATATCAGCTGCTCACTAGTTTCCTTCATGTTTTGTACCAAAACAGATTCCATTTGGAGGATTTCATTTCTTTCTGGCTATTGGTGATAATGAACCGAGCTGCGTTCCAAGCCACCAAGGGCCCATCCACCCAGGACTCACCAAGCCCCTGCCACACTGGATCACTGGCCATCCCGGCTAAAATTACCCTAATTGGTCGAGTGATGCAAGAGGATATTTTAAAGCTTTCTTCCATTTATTTTATTCTGTTTATTCTGAACCCCAGTGATCACTGTGGTGATCTGTGAACCTCACACAGCTGAAGTTATCTCTAATAGATTTAGCTCATTGGTAAAAACAGAAATGGACCTAGTTCCTCATCTAAAATGGGATCACAGTAGTACGTACTTGGAGCACCGTAAGTGCTGAATGAGTCACGCTATACAAGTGCTGCGTAACGTCAGCTACTGTCGTTACTGTTATTGCTGCTACTGCACTGGAACAGAAGCACGTTCCACTTTTCTACTGATGCTGGTAATTCCAGACTTCCTTTTTTATAATCAGGAACGGACAAATATGGAAATACAATTGAAAGAAGGAACACACTGGTTTTAACTTATGCTCTAGAGCTGCAAATGGCTAATATTAAACGCCTTCCAATAGCAAGTTTGGTCAGGGATGGGGAGGGGAAAAGCACACAACAGGCCAGAGACACTGAAGAAAAACCTCACTTTTCACAGTTTTGCCTCTTCCTGGTCCTGGCAAGAGATACCATTGCCTTTAAATGACAAATAAGAGAAACCGCGCGCAAAGTTCAGGTTAGGAAGTGGGCTTATCTCTCAGACTAACAGGTCACATGGATCTTTTTCTGTCATGTAGCAATTGGACATTTAATGCACAATCTACGTGGATTGGGGTTAGAATGAGCAGATTTTATAGCACATGGTGAAACTATATACTGTAACGTTTGAGGGTTTTTAATTTTAAAAAATTATTTTAACGAAACAGTCCTCATTTATGGCACGTTCCTCTAAAGTTCATCTAAGGGAGTCTCCACGAGCTGCCACTGGCCAGCGTTACACTCGGTCTGTACCTTAGATGTTCCCGCCACGTTGTACACTGATAGTAGGTGAACATTTAAATGTGGGGCTTCCATGAAAAGGAACGAAACTGAGTTATCTGTAGTGAGGTGGATGGACCTAGAGTCTGTCACACAGAGTGAAATAAGTCAGAGAGAGAAAAACAAATACCGTATGCTAACGCATATGTATGGAATCTAAAAAAGCGGTACTGATGAACCTAGGGGCAGGGCAGGAATAAAGACGCAGACATAGAGAACGGACTTGAGGACACGGGGAGGGGGAAGGGGAAACTGGGACAAAGTGAGAGAGTGGCATGGACATATATACACTACCAAACGTAAAATAGATAGCTAGTGGGAAGCAGCGGCATAGCACAGGGAGATCAGCCCTGTGCTTTGTGACCACCTAGAGGGGTGGGATAGGGAGGGAGGGAGGGAGACGGAAGAGGGAGGGGATATGGGGATATATGTATACGTATAGCTGATTCACTTTGTTATACAGCAGCAACTAACACAACAATGTAAAGCAATTACACTCCAATAAAGATATTTTTAAAAGTACAATAAAAAAATAAATAAATAAAATTATATGTGCCGGAAAAAAAAAGTTCTCATCACAAGAAAAAAAAATTATAACTATGTGTGGTGATGGCTGTTAACTAGACTTATTATGGTAATCATTTCATAATATATGCATTTATAGAATCATTATGTTGTACTCCTGAAACTAACATAATGTTACATGTCATTATACCTCAATAATAAAAGTCTCTATAAACATAAATAAATAAATAAATACATGTGGAGCTTCGCAGTGGTACATGCGGATGGGCTACTTTACAAAGGAGTGACAGGAAACTGGGAAGGAACACCGGGTCACCTCACTAAACAAAGAACAAGCACCTACACCCGACACACACACACACACACACACACACACACACACACACACAGGGTCCGCGCATCACTCGGGGAGGCGGGGGGGGGGGGGCCGCACCTTCTTCAGACCCGTGGACTCGTCCTGGATGTCATCCGGCAGCAGGATGACCATGCTGAGGCCCTTACCCTGGTAGGGCAGTTCCAGCACCCGGCACTTAAGGTCCTTGATGTAGCCAAACGGAAATTTCTTCTTCTGATACATCATTTTCACTGTTTTTGTGTCTTTCTGAACAATTAAAACACAGATCACTAACATTGTTGTCAGCGTGGCTTTAGAGCACACAGTCATCGAGACGGTCACCTCCCCTCACCTTATTCAGTCTGAAAGGCGCATCTTTTGTGGCCTCCGTCATGAATTTCTCCTGCCAGTTTCCTTTGAAGTAGATGGCATTCACCAGCACGAGCTTAGTCATGCTATCAACCGTACCTGAGGCCAACAGCTCTGGAATCTTCCCTAAAAAGACAAAGTTAGCTTTTTAAAAATCCACCTATCAGAATTCCAAATTTGAACTGACCTTTGATTAGCAATGAAATGCAACTCAAATGCTTCCTTCTATTTAATTTCCTTTAACATGGTACTAAGTTAGCCAAGCCCCCTGGGGTGCTTCTACTTTAAATAAACCAACTCGAGGGGCAGATCAGGGTGACACAAACTGCCCCCAAAGGCCCGATGCTTCAAAACAAGTCAATTGTTTAAAGGCTAAAAGCAGGAAAATTCTTCTTTTCTGGAATGTGTGATAAACGGTGGGCCTGATTTTGTGACTGGCCATTCTCTTTCAGGAAAAGAAAAATTTCTTAACCAAAATGTTTTTAGTCACTAATAAATAAATCCCTTTTTCAAATCTTCCAAGTTAGATGCCTAACTCTCACAGGAAAGCTTTTAACAAATATCCAAAAGGCAGGACAGTTCCTCCCCTGAAACACAGGGCCCACTCATGATGGGGCATGGCCGTGACAGTCCCTTATGGAAGGAACACAGGTGTCCTGTGGGTGCTTCAACCGTTCCGTGATTACGACAGAAACACAAACCAGAAAAACGGCCTGAGGAGACTCAGCCCCACCTCCCGACCCTGGTTTCTTAGACAAGATGTTGGCAAAAAGTATTTATGACCACAGTGGCTTGTAAATATTGATTCACAAGATTTTCATCTCTTTTAGTCTACATTCAATATTAGTTTTCATTTTAAAATGTAGTTTGGGGAACTTATGGGTAGAAACCATTTAGCATCTTCAGTTGAATCATGTTTACATTTCCACTTTGAGGAATTCCTACATTTGAAAGCTGTCTGGGGACATCCCCCCGTGGCGCAGTGGTTAAGAATCCGCCTGCCAATGCAGGGGACTAAGGGTTCGAGCCCTGGTCCGGGAAGAGCCCACATGCCGCGGAGCAACTAAGCCCGTGCGCCACAACTACTGAGCCTGCGCTCTAGAGCCTGTGAGCCACAACTACTGAGCCTGCGTGCTACAACTACTGAAGCCCGTGCGCCTAGAGCCCGTGCTCTGCAACAAGAGAAGCCACCGCAATAAGAAGCCCGCGCACCGCAACGAAGAGTAGCCCCCGCTTGCCTCAACTAGAGAAAGCCTGCGCGCAGCAACGAAGACCCAACACAGCCAAAAATAAATAAATAAAATAAATAAATTTATTTAAAAAGGAAGGAAGGAAAGAAAGAAAGAAAAAGAAAGAGAGAAAGAAGGCAAGCTGTCTGGCCCTGGGCAGTGCAAGGTGGACCCCAGGGTCAGGCTGAGGGGCTAGGGAAGGGGAGAGGGGATCACCTGCAAGGGGGAGGGGGGGGAGGCGGGGGGAGGCGGGGGGAGGCGGGAGGAGGAAGGAAGCATCAGTGTGTACGACCAGGGCTGCCCTCGCTCACCTTCCGTCTGCCCTTTGACCCACTCGTTTATGGCCTTCCTTGCGTCTTCGGTGGCCTGCAGAAAATCCACACTGGCCAGTTCAGCACCGTACATTTTCTGAGTTGAAGCTAAGAACTCCTGTTTAAGAAAAAAAAAAAAAGGAAATGTGAGTAACTCCTACTCCATACAGAAATGGTTTTCTAAAATCCTTAAAAGCAACGGAAATTGTCCCAAAAGGCATATTTCATTGTAACAAAAAAAATTCTAACCCTTCTACTTTTTTTAGCATAGTGAAAAACACATAGCATTCAATTGACGATCTTAAGCACTTTTAAGTGTACTGTTCAGTAGTTTCAGTGTTGTATAAAATTTACCAATTCCTGGGGACTTCCCTGGTGCTCCAGTGGTTAAGACTCTGTGCTTCCACTGCAGGGGGCAGGGGTTCAATCCCTGGTCAGGGAACTAAGATCCTACATGCCACGTGGCACAACCCAAATAAAATAAAACAAAATTTACCAATTCTTTTCTACCCCTTGACTAACATTTTCATAAACAAGCAAATACTGATTGTACTTGAAAGTGAATTATGGAATTCACTCTCGCTTTAGCAAAACAGCCAGGGTCAATCTTTTCACTGTGGAGACTAGAAAATGAAATCACATCCATTTATGGGAATACTGTCTGTCGTGTTTTCATTCTAGATCATTTTTCTGAATGTTTATAAAAATTAAAGCTGATTTCTGTGACTTGATTGTGCTGGAAAAAAGTCTGCCTTGTCTAGTGAGTTTTGGAACATGAAGAGCAAAGTACTTACAGGGAGGAAATCATAGCTTTTCTCTCCAAATAACCTATTAGCAAGTTTCAGAATATAGGGAGCTCCATGTTTGTTGATATCAGCATTCAAACTCTGAAATCTTGAATGAATCTCCTCAACCCCTTTGAAATAGAGAGCCTAAAAGAAAGAAAACATTATTTCTATAACCATTTATTTTGAAATTATAAGCTGGTTCCTTGGTATTTGCTTCCATCAAATTAATATTACTAATTATTGATGATCCCCAGCCATCATCATTTTTCACTTTTCATTGGAGAACATCATTAGTCATTTTTCGTTGGAGAACAAGTAATAATAGAAAATCCAAAATGTATAGCTTGGTGAAACATAATAAGTATATTGGAAACTGTTTTCCCATCACTTTTTTGTTATAATTATAGTTCCACAAATAGGAGTGGTTAACAAGCTAAATATTTATACAAGTCTGCTTTTTTCCCAAAAAATCGTAAGTGGTATGTTCATATGTATATTCTATACAAATATAATTTTACTGAAAGTTCTCAGAAATAAACAGTAAAAATAAGAATCATCAGCTATGTAAGAACACAAAGATAGTACAGATTGAGAGGTTTTTATTTTTTTTAATTGCACTACTGACATCAGTAACTCACTTACTTAAAAACAATTTCTTTAATCTTAACATGGGGCAAAGTTTAATTCCCATACATCAGTTACATCTAGAGTCCCCTTATGGTTTTATGAGGCCTGGGCTGGTTCCTTGCTTTTAAGGACAAGAAACGAACCTCCACCCTGTACAAAGTGCAGTTACTCACTGAGATATGGAATGTGTGTGGGGGTGCTGTGACGGATCTCTTTAGTGGAAACGGGGGTAAAAACTTAAGGCTGTTCTTTACTGAGCTTATAAAGTTCCTGGAAAGCCTCAAAACAGAAGCTCAGATTACCTTGCAGGGGACGACTAACAATGATTAGTACTGGGGTTTTTTTTTAAAGTGGATTTTTGAAAACTTTCAAATGCTTTTGTATCTGCAGTGATGAAAAAGGTTGGTTTTTCCTAAAGTACAGAAATAGGAGCTTTGCAGCTGGAACAGGCCCATAAACGTGAATCCGGGCTGGACCTCCCCTGGCTCTAAGTGCAGCGTATATCTGTGACCCGTGTGTTAGAAAGACCTTCACTTTCACCCCTCTTTTCAAGGAAAGCCAGAGTTCCCCACTCAGCATAAAGCACGCCCCGCACACAGGTGCCCTCCACACCCACCAAGGAGAGGCAGGACCCTCAGCATCCCCGCCCCCTCTCCCTGCAGGGCCCTCCTGCTCACACAGGAACGGGGGTCACAGCCCAGCAGGGCACACCTGGTGCCAGGCCCAGGGGTAGGAACACGGAGTCACAGGCTCTCGTGTCCCCTTGCCTTCTCGACTAGGTGTCATTATGCTCAAAAGTATCAAGACACAGCCGACATTATGTGAGTAGCTGAGCACCACAGGCAAAGCAGAAACTGGACAGTCCTGGGCGGGGGAGGACGTGGCTTACAGGAAAGCCGTGCAGACTCGTTGCTGGAACAGAAGCAGCGCACAGCAGGGGGCTGTCAGCCTTCTTCCTGCTGCGGCCTCAGTCCCACAAAAAACAGAGCCTGGCACATCGCAGGTGCTCAGTAAAGACTGGATCATGGATGACAGCCTGCATCCCAGTGGATTTTTCCTGGGGCTTTTTCTGAAAGTCTGACTTCGTGAAGTATAATATATAATATAACACACAATGCTGAACACCGAAATACAGTTTTCTACAAATGCGCTGCAAGAGCTCAAAGGCACAACCTTCTGGTACGGTCTGTGGTAGGCACCAGCCGGGAAAGCTAGTTTCTGCTGACCTTGGACACCTGCGCTGCGGTATTGCCTCTGGTCCCCAGAAAGGTCATGGCCAGCGCTGATGAAATGCTGAAGGGGGAGATGAAGATGTTGCCGGCAGGATCGCTCTTGTTCAGGGTGCGGAACAGGTCCAAGGCGAAGCGGGTGTTTGCTGCGCTCAGCTGCTCCATGGTGAGGCTGCAACACAGAGCAGAGCCCCGAGCTGCCCCCTGCCACACCAGCCAATCAGCAATGCCACTTCCCTATCTCCTCAACTCAGGCCAGCCACCCTGAAATACCCTGAAACGAACCTGTACTTTCTCTCTCCCTCTCTGTCTCTCTCTCTCTGTCTCTCTCTCGCGGAGGGCAAGAACACTCCATGTGCGCAAATGTGGGAGCTTGGGGCGACTGGCCAAGGATTCAGCAGTGACAGAGGATGAGGACTCTATGTCCTAAAGGGCCCTGGCTGTGCAGACAGGTGCATCTGGGCCCTTCCCTACCACACGTGGGAGCGCACACTTCCCACCCTCCGTTCAAGTCTCTGATTCATTTGAGCCATGAATCCACTGCCCACTTTTACCTGAACAAGAATGTTTCTATTAGAAAATCATAGCTACCTGCTACTCACTAAAGCAATTCCAGGGGCTTCCCTGGTGGCGCAGTGGTTGAGAATCTGCCTGCCAATGCAAGGGACACGGGTTCAAGCCCTGGTCTGGGAAGATCCCATATGCCGCGGAGCAACTAGGCCCGTGAGCCACAACTACTGAGCCTGCGCTCTAGAGCCCGTGAGCCACAACTACTGAAGCCCGTGTGCCACAACTACTGAAGCCTGCGCATCTGGAGCCTGTGCTCCGCAACAAGAGAGGCCGCGACAGTGAAAGGCCCGCGCACCGCGATGAAGAGTGGCCCCCGCTTGCCACAACTAGAGAAAGCCCTCGCATAGAAACGAAGACCCAACACAGCCCAAAAAATTAAATAAATAAATAAGTCAGGAGCTCTTTAAAAAAAAAAAAAGCGAATTCCAGCAAAAGAGACAGAAGTATCCTCATTTTTGAGATTCACTTGCTGGTGTTTAGAGAGGTCCCCAGTCTCACAGCTGGTGAAGGATATGAGAGTGGGAACCCAACAGAGGCCCCGGGGTCAGGTCGGGCAGCCGGACAAGGAGAAGGTGACAAGTATCCTCTGTCACTCCTGCGGGCAGGGAGGGTCTGCAGGTGAAGCACCTGGCCTTGCGCTCAGCTCAGCCAAGCACTCTCCCCACCTGACCTCGACTCAGCCCACATACAGCCGAGGAAGAGGAACAGTCGTGCTGGCTGCCCAGCGTGTAAGTCCTAAGTTGAATTATTACTGTTCTTGCTGATAAATAATCTCTAGGATCGCACTGGCCTCCCTTCCCTGCCTCCAGCCGCAGAAAGGAGAAGCCGCTCCGCCGGGGCTGCCTGGAAACCGTCACAGAGAGAGAAACATTCTGGACTCCGGCTTCGGCTTCGGCTTCCGCCTTTAGGCCCCAGGGAGCGACCTCTGTCGGCCGCAGGCCGCCCGGCCTAGCTCCGGGGACGCGGCGCCGGGGACCCCGGGTGGGGCGCAGGGCAGGTGGCGGTAACCACCGGACTCGGGGACCCCGCGGGGCGCACGGCGGGGCGGGGTGACCACCAGACACGGGGACCCCGCGGGGCGCACGGCGGGGCGGGGTGACCACCAGACACGGGGACCCCGCGGGGCGCACGGCGGGGCGGGGTGACCACCGGACGCGGAACACCGCGGGGTGCTCGCGGATCGGAGCCTCTCCCGCCCGGCCCAGATCCCTGCCCGGCCTTACCCGCTGCTCGGCTGCCTGCGAGGTCTGGGGAGAACGCCGAGCGCGGCCCTTATAGCGGCGGAAGGGAGTGTCGCCGGCAAGCGGGGGCGGCGCGGGTGGGCAGGGCGGCCCTGCCCCGGGATGATTTACTTCCTAGGAGTCGGGGCTGCGGCTGGGCGGGGCACAGGGCGGGCGAGCGAGGCTCCACGCAGTGCGCTCGTGGGGGCCCACCACCTCTCTGAGTTCCAGGCAAACTCAGCTCTCCGTAAAGGACCTGATGGACTATTTCCTACTAAGGTGTGAATGACTGAGATGACAAGGTGCCACCTCTTAGAGGGCAAACCAGCCTCTTTGGAATCTTATCCAAACACTCCAAACTCCGGGTTACTGGGGGCTGGGGGGAGTGTGAGGAGGGGCCTCTAGGGTGAGATAAAACAGAGTCAGTTCCAAACAGCATCCTTGATTCACTGTCCCTCAGGAACCCATGAGTTCAGCCCCAAGACTCCCCTGGCAAGTGATGACTCCACCAGGCTGGGTCAACTCACATACCCGACGCACACCATGAGAACGCCCATCCGTGTGAATAAAGTATTTCTCACCCATTATACTAAAATGTAAACTGATCCGTTTTTCCCCTATACGTAACGTTAAAGTAGAATGACTATCGTTGAAGAATAAAAGCAGTAACTCTTTCTGTGAGGTCTTCCCCCCCCCCTTTAAATGCCTGGGTATGTAATTTCACCAAAATTGATAGTACTTGAGGGTATGTAATAATTCTGCATTCTTGAAACTTCTCCCGTGCTTTTTTGCAAATCTCAACATGAAAAGGGGACAAAGGAAAAATCCCATTTTTAAATTAGTATGGATAATACAGTGTAAATGGGTTTGTAGACCTTTTTGACTCTGAGAATTTGTTTATAAGGGGCAGAGAAGACCCAGTAATGAGAGATAAAAATACTCTCTATAGTTTTTTTAAAAAAGTAGTAAGACTTTAATAACTAAGATTGTAGAGTGTTTTACAGCTGATTGGAATAAAGAAACCAACATTTATTGAAAGCCAGTCATAGTTGAGTGGTTTGATAAAACCGGTAACGTCTCCACCATCTCTCAGAGAGCTAGAGACCCCTCATCAGCTTCTAGCAAGAGGTCGGTGTGAGGAAGCCGAGAGAAAGAGGCTGCGCTGTAAAGCTGTTAAATTAAAATCCCAGACACGTAAACCAAGGAAAAACGGGTTCTGAATTTTCTTTTTTTCTCCTAACATTTTGTATTTGTACTCACCTGGAGTTAGTAATCTGAGTCAAATATGAAATGAAACCACTTCCTAAATCAATACATTTACTGTGTAAGGTTTGGACAGAAGGGACTTTATACACCAATCATCCATCAATCCGCGTGCTGTGCAAGGTCGAGGCAGAGTGACCACTCTGTGCGCTCTTGCGGCTTCAGAGTGTAAACGGCCCCTGACCAAGGTCACACAGAGATTCTCGGACACGCAGGATGGCACGTCCCGTGCTGTGCAATGTTGGGCTTATCTGCTCAGCTCGAAGCTGTGGTACCCTGGCTAGATCAGCGATTTCGACCCCTGGGACAGACCCAACAGAATGCGTGTGAGGGCGGGCGCCTAGAGACATGCGCAAGCATGTTCATAACAGCGGGATTTGAGTCAGGTCCAAGCAGAAGAATGGAGAAATCATACAGCAGAACAGCGTACAACAGCGGAAATGAACAAACCGCGGCAACGCACAGCGACTTGGCTGCATCTCCAAGCGCACTGCGAAAGGAAAACGCGCACGCAGCGGTGTGAGCTGTGTGCTTCTGGTTACACAGAGTTCAGAAACGCAGAACCAACCCGTGGGGTTAGAGGTCAGGAGAGAAGGGGACCCTTGGGGAGGAAGGAAGATTGCACTGACTACATTTTCCTATGTTCTGTTTCCTTGATGCTCTGGCATTTGGGGCCTTGGTCCTGGAGAGACTGCGAGCCCAGGGCAGGCGGGTTCCCAGAGATGGGGAACGACTCCGCTGCAAGCACACCTTGACATACAAACCAACCAGCTCAGCGACCTCACTCTCAACTCTCTCCTTTATCAAAGCCCCACCGGCCCTAAACCACCCCAGCACCAGGCAGCTGGAGCCCACCCGCATAGCCCGAGCCCACCAAAATGATCCAAACTATCCAGTCCAGTCCCAAGCTTACCTAGTGCACCTACCGTGTCTTGCCTGTTCCTTCCTGCAAGAGCCCAAATAAAGGCCCCAATAAAGGCCCCCCCACCTCTGCTCTCTCCTCCTCTGCTTCCTGGCCCACCTGGGTGCTTCCCAGGTCCCACGCGATGTGGCGTATCATCGTGTGCCTCCTATCCCTAGGGATCTGTGCCTATAAACCTCCTTCATGACACTCACGTCCATGTCAGTTGCCTTGGGAGGCCGGATTAGAGCAAATCCCCAGTTCATTTTTAACACAAGGGTTGTGAGTGGGAGCGGCTTGGGCAGGGGAGGGCTTCTGGGGTGCTGCTTACCTGCCATGTCTTGACATGGGTGGTTACACAGGTGTATTGATTTTGTGATAATGCACTGAGTTGTACACATAAATTGTGTGCTTTGCTGCATGTATGTTATACTTTAACAGAAATCAGTACAAAGTAGCAACAAAACACACTGAACATAGGTAATTATTTCCTGTCTTTCCCCCTCCCACGCCTACCCTCCGACCAGGATTAGTCAGCTTGAAGCTGGTCGGGGCCGTTTGCCACCCAGCATCTCCACTCCCCTAACTGTGCTGGGTGTGCCCGAGGGACTCAGAGGAGCTAGTGACCCCCTGCCCTTCCTGTTCTCCTACACCCAGCCACACGCAAATCCCCAAATCCAGGTAAGAAGTGTCCTGTCTACTCTCATGTGGGGACATGTCAGTCCTTGGTTCAAGGTGCCAAATGAAAAAGGTGCCGTATAAATTTTTCCAAGATCCACAGCTAGGTTCGTAAAATCCATGGGAAGGAGAAAATCCCAAACAGGCACCAATAGATGTTTGAGAACTAATCGTCCTTATGTTACTGACCTCAAGGTTAATTGTACTGTGGTTAGGGAACATGATTTCTATATTACTTCAATCGTGAGAAGTGTTTTGACACTTGCTTAATGACCCAGTATATGGTCAATTTTTGTAAATACCCCTTGTATTCAGATACATCCTAAATCCATTAGGGGCAGTGTTCTCTATATGACCATAAGGATGAGTGCACTAATCATTTTATCCAACTCTGTACTTAGATTCACTATGCACGTTTAGCAAGATAATGACTAAATACCAGTATTTCTATCAACAAACAGAAAATGAAATTAAAAGAAAAATACCACTTAAAATAGCATCAAAAAAGTCAAGTACCTGGAAATATAGCTAATAAAATATATGCAAAACCTCTATACAAAAAAAAAAATTTAACATTATTAACAGAAATTTTAAAAAATCTGAATGAATATATCACGTTCATTGAGTGGAACTCAATATTGTAATGATAGTCGTTTTTCTCTGACTGATTTTTAAAATCAATTCCAATCCCAATAAATATTCCAAAGAAAGGGTGTGCGTTTGTGTGTGTGTATGCACTTGCGTGTGTGTGAAGCTAGGCAGGCTGAAACAGATCTTTGCAAGTACTGACATTTGATATATGACAGGTGGCAAGGCATCAGTGGGGAGATGATAGAATACTTTAAAAAAGGTAGCGGCAATTGAATATATGCAAAAAATTAAAGAAAGAAAGATGAGGAGAGAGAGAGGAGGAAGGAAGGAAGGAAGAAGGGAGGGAGGGAAGGAGGGAAGAAAGAAAGAGAGAAAGAGAGAGAAAGAAAGAAAGAAAGGAAGGAAGGAAGGAAGGAAGGAAGGAAGAGGGAAAGAAAGAAAGAAAGAAAGAAAAAGAAAGAAAGAGGGAAAGAAAGAAAGGAAGGAAAATATTCCTTACCTTACACTATACCAAAAATTCAATGCCAAGGGTATTTAAGATCTATGAAAGCAATATGAAAAATAAAATGAAATAAACTTTTAGAAGAAAATGTAGGAGAATTTTCCATGAGTTTGGGGTAGGGAAGAAGTTTTTAAAGAAGAAAAAGAAAGCATTTACTATAAAGGGAGTGATTAATAAATCTACTACTTTAAAAATAATAATTTCTCTTTATTACCAAGACAACATTAAGACAGTTAAAAAGACAAGCCACATAACTGAAAGAGAATTGAAAGGCATACAATGGACAGACTGTTATCGTGTTTGTGTATAACTTTTACAAAGCACATTAAAAACACATTAAAAAAACCCAAGCAAAGAATTTGAATAAACACTTTAAAAGAGGAAATCCAAATGGCTTATAAATGCATAAAAAGGTGTTAAATACAAACTTACAAGCTTAAAACATAATGAGATCTCTTCCACTCACATTGCTAAAATATTTTAAAATTCTGACAATTCAAAGTGTTGCCAAGAATGTAGATCCACTGGACTTCTCTCACTCCTGGGGGGATTATAAACTGGGAAAACTACTTTGGAAAATAGTTTGGTGATCATTATTCAAGTTCAGTTATTTAAGAATGTTGACCCAGCAATCCTTCTCCTAGAGAAATGTATTCACATTTACATCCGGACATTTATAGGAATGTTGGAGGTACCTTTATTGGTGAGCCCCAAAAATCAACAACAGCAGAATGGGGACATAAATTGTGATACATCCATCCAATGGAATACTATATAGCAACAAAAATGGACAAATTGTTGCTGCATTCACAACATGGATGAAGCTCCAAAACATAAGTTGAGCAAGAGAAGCCAGATTCAAAAGACTACATTTCAACATTATTTCATTTATAGAAATCTCAAAATCAGGCTAAAGCAAACTGTACTGCTTAGGAATATAGCAGAAGGGTAAAGCCATAGAGAAAAGCAAGGAAATTATCGCAAAGTTAGAAGAGTTGTTACCTGTGGGGAGACAAGAGGAAGGGGCTGTGAC